>NC_140276.1:8648396-8650896 GCF_964030765.1 Micromesistius poutassou
TCTCCCCCTCTCTCTTTTTCTCTCTCCCTCACTCTCTCTCCCCCTCTCTCTCTCTCTCTCTCTCTCTCTCTCTCTCTCTCTCTCTCTTTCTCTCTCTCTCTCTCTCTCTCTCTCTCTCTCTCTCTCTCTCTCTCTCTCTCTCTCTCTCTCGGCAGCCACTGAATTGCTGCAATGGTGTAGATCTACACCCAATTGACCCGGAGTGACTCGCCCATTGATTCTGCATAGAGAGCCTGGGGCTGGCTCCTTCACGGAGAAAGAGAAATTGAGACAAATATAAACTGGAGCTGAAACTTGAGGGCATCGTGAAGAGCCGATCTGGGCGGGATACTTGTGGACCTGGAACAGTTGATTCATAGAAAACCCAGGGATTGTTTTCATTTTTTTGAAACACAGCATTACTTCACAGATTGCCTCATGAATCCCTGATGGGTTCCGCTTCGTACATAATCATTTCCCTAACACAGGATAATTTGATTCTATTACTCTAACAACAGCGCAAACAAATTGGCTGCCTAATTTATTGTGCCAATAATAGCAAAAGCAGATGTGGTAATGGCGCTGAAGCTTTCCAACCTCACATTTACACATTTATACATGCGTAAATGTGAGGTTGGATGGATCGAAACCAAAATGAATATAATCATTAAAAAACATTTATGGATATACCCAAATCTCATGCAGCCTGTGTGTATTCAGGGCATTTTCTGTGTCCAAACACCAACAATTATGGTTTGGCTCATTGACGTTGTGCAGTCGCACTCAGCACCCCCTCATCTCTGCACCCACATGGCTCCAGGTCTGTTTCCAAAACCTTTGCCACCGACCCCCCCAGCCGGCCCACCCCACCGCCCCCCCCACCCCCCCACCAGCCACCACCCACCCTCTTGGACTTGGATTCTTTTCCCTCTCTCAGCTTTTTTGTGTACACTTATCTGGGGGTCCATCCTGTGAGATAGCTGTATAACACTGGCCTCTGTATGCCCAGAGTGAACGGCTTCCTCAGCCTCTGCCTCCAAAAGAGACTCTGTGTCTAAACTCTATAGACTCTTCATGTAGGGTTAGTGTACCAGTGCTTCTGCCTAGCTACCAGATCACTCACTGGTGTTTCAATTGGCCTCTGACACCGCGCTGCTCTGCCCCAGTTCTCTCCCACAGCCCCGGGGCCTTCTTGACACCTACTTGGCATGTTAACGGGCCAATCAGAGACACCGTCCTTGAGAATCTCATTCTGGCTCATTTTCATATTTCGCCTTTCAGATTTATAACCTCTGCTGCTTACGGCTCCAGATGTTCTGCTCTTGTTTTTTACTCTCTTTAATTGGTAATTCAATCTGGTTATAAAGCAGCAGATGCTCCCAGATTAGATTGTACCTTTGTGCGTGTGTGCATGTGTGCGTGTGTGTGTGTGTGTGTGTGTGTGTGTGTGTGTGTATGTGTGTATATAAATGTTTTTGGGTGTGTGGACTCACATGCATGTGAGTGTGAGTGTGTGTGTGTGTGTGTGTGTGTGTGTGTGTGTGTGTGTGTGTGTGTGTGTGTGTGTGTGTGTGTGCATGGTTGCATGTGGGAGTCTGTGTGTGTGTGTGTGTGTGTGTGTGTGTGTGTGTGTGTGTGTGTGTGTATATGTTTGTGTGTAGGTGTGTCCCATTCCTTGTTTTCGAAGCCACAGAATTTACAGTCACACCTTGGGTCATAAACATAAGCCTTCACAATTACACCAAACTCACTTCAACACGTGTTGTACACTGAGTGGCAAGCGTTTGTCTGACTCAAACAGTACTAGTGTTCCAGCATTACCTTCCATTATGTTCAATAAATGTCCCAGTTGAACCGTGGCAGCGGAGGGGAGCTGGTGTCGCCGGGCTGCAGCCCACAGCGGCTTTACAGATTCAGACTGTGGTGGGAATATCCTCACTCCTTCATCTTTCTCTACGTCTTTTCTCTTTTTTTTCACCATTCTCCTTTTATCAACATCCATCCTCTTTTCTTCTCAGAAGGAAGAGTGGCAGCAGAGTCCGAGTCAAAGAGGAAAACAAACAGATTGGTTATCCGCAGGAATGTGAACGCTACTTTAGTCCTATTAGGAACATCTGTGTGTGGTGGGAGCACAGCGGGTCGCCTGTGTGCCCCCAGACGTGTGACAAGTGGTTCTCATTGTTTGAGATGAGAAGACGCAGTACCTTACACGTTCCTTTCATGTGATGTCCCATGTACATTCTGTGTATGCAATGTCAGACGTATGCATGCACTATGCATTTGTGCACATACTCCAATGCAGATTTTAATGATGCCGCATTTGAGCCATGGGGTGCTTTTGCTCTTGCACATGCAGCTGCACATGCACATGCATATGCACACGCATGAACGCACACACACACACACACACACACACACACACACACACACACACACACACACACACACACACACACACACACACACACACACACACACACACACACACACACACACACCACACAACCCAGGCATGTGCACA
>NC_140276.1:8655896-8680896 GCF_964030765.1 Micromesistius poutassou
TGTCACAACACAGTGACTGTTGGAAAAGTAAGGCTTCTGTTTGATAAAGTGGACATCTATGACCTGGGACTGCCACTGTTAAGAGATTATTTTCTTATCCAATTTTGCTAACTTCGATCTTGGATTAATCATCTATATTAAAACATATGTTTAGTTATTTCAGGCTTGTGGAGATTAATGTACAGTTTTAAATGGTGTCATCAGTGGTCATAAAATATATGTCTGTATATTGATATCCTTTAAAATATAAACTCTGATGGTTGTATTTATAACTAGTATTGCCTAGCCTTAACCAACTACCAAAATATGTGGTAGCACATATTTTGCTTGTGTGTGACACGCCGAACACAAACACAGATGATTAACTCCTTTCAGCTGTGGTTGACCCGGGCCATGGATTGGTCAGTGTCGATACTAACCACACATAACAATGTTTTCTGGGAAGTTGTGGAGTCATTTTGGGGAACAGATAGTTGTGTATAGGGGGCCGGTGGTACTGCCATCACAGTTTGGTTAGGGCAAAAGGTTTAAGCTGGTTTAACACCTGCAGACACAACCCCATCTGTGTATATTGTAACAATTGATCAGCACTGCCTCATACATATGATCTGTATGACTCACCATGAGCCAGTGCTGAAGCAATTGTAACAGTATAGGCTATTGGTTTCATTATGTATGTATGTACTTAAAAAAGTAAAGCCTTAAAGACTGATCAATAGTTCATAAATCAATTGAGAAAAATGATTGCTTGTTGAATCAACAGTCATGGAAAAGTCATGGAATTCTGAGGCTGATCATTGCAGCATACATGATTAATGATCAACTATTAAGCTAACAGTGGTGATGATGGTAACTTAATAACTTCTCAGCAAAACTCTGCACACTGACTTAACACAATTTATGTTTTTCCAATGAAAATGTTTACATTGTCAAAACTCAAGGCCCGGGCCTATTCTCTCTAATAAGATATCTCACATTCCACTTTTTAATAGTTCTTGGTTATATGCATAACCAGTTTGGGTAATTGCTGGGGTTTGACAGTACCACCTAGAGCCAAATAGGGGGTGTGTCCCTGAGACAACCAATCAGTGCTTTGCTCTGAGGCCCTGAGTCTGCTGCCGCTGATGTGGCAGTAGTGAGAGACATGAAGCAGAGGAAACATGCCTCTCCTGGGTCTGCCCTGCAGACTGCTTTCTGCTACACTGCTTCTTATGTATTGGAGATGTTATTTACTGCATCTGTAATGATGGCAATTTAAACAAAAAACATCCATACTGTGAAATTGGCACATTATGGTTTAGGTAAAGCTCTCATTATATGATTATTTTAAGATTTCTTTTAGCTTTAGCTTATCAATCATAATCATTGTTTGGAGATTGATTTTAAAAAAATGATGATTTTGCATCCCCAGTTCATTGCTAATGCTGTTTTACCTTTGTTTTCTATGTTGTCATTGGGTAATGTCTTTTATTTTGCCTGTGACGCGACCAAACTTGTCAGCCTTGTTAAGCCCTGTTTAGCCAACTGTGATCTGTTTTTGTTTAGAGCGTAATGAAGTAGTTTAGCATTTTGAAGAAGAATGTGGAGCGCAGTGTATATCCTTTTTTATTCAGCTGTTCTGATCTGGTCTAATAAATAGGCTAGCACAGAAAGGACTCTGATCAGCAGTGCTGGTCTTAAGGTGGGCCAAAAATAATACAAGCACACACACACACACCCGTAGACCATACACACACACACACACACACACACACACACACACACACACACACACACACACACCCGTAGACCGTACACACACGCACACACCCGTAGACCGTACACACACGCACACACACGTAGACCGTACACACACACACACGTAGACCATACACACACACATCCGTAGACCGTACACACACACACAGGCCGGGTTCCATTGTCCTTTAGCCACTGGGTGCAGCTGTACAGCTAGGTGTGGCTGAACAGAGCTAACCTTTCATCCAGGTTGAATGCCCCATTGTCGGATGTTTACCTTTTTCTTTAGGTTTTGATGACTATGTAGGATCCCTGCGCAAGCTCCGCCATGTTTGTTGTGTTTATAGATTACATGTAAATCAAGGGGGTGGGGCCTTTCTCATCCGCGCAGAACCAATGTGGTGATGAACTACTCTGAGGTGGAGTCCAAGGTGCGGGAAGCCACCAACGACGACCCCTGGGGCCCGTCGGGGCAGCTGATGGCAGACATCTCCAGGTGGGTGCTTTCCTCTTCCTCTCTTGTGGTGCTCCGTATTCATCACCATCATCGTTCTCTCTGGGTTTCTCCTGCTTTCAGCCCACAGCTCCGCCTCTCACCCAAAATAATCCGCTACTTTTTAGTTGTTGACGCTTTTATCCATAGTGACTTGAGATGCATTTCATTGAGGAGTAGTTAGTGATTCTTCATTGATCCCTCCCTCCACCTATGCTCTCCCCTTGTTTCCCTGCCATGTGTTTTAATTGTAAGCATTTATTTAAGGCCCTATACAAGAGTGTATTATTGTTATTTCGTTAGGCAGTCGAACACCATTGCCACAACACTATCCTTCCCCCCACAATCTGTAATATTATGAGACATTTCTCGCTGAACTCGGCTCATCGATAGCGCTGCCCTTAAGAGCAGGTTTATATTATTACCTAGCTTATTGATAATGCACAGTTACTGCTGAACAAGACTTAAGTGTGAGGTTAGGATAGGACATTATTTAGCCTACTTTTTCCTGCGTGTGGCTGCTACTGATTATTTCTGGTGGTCTGTTACACAGCCCTTTCTTTATATGGCCTTACTTGTACAAACATAATTACTGCTGATTACTGCTGACGAATATACATATGGACGACTTTACATGAAGCAAACATCATGGTGAAGGTGAAGCAGTTAAAATGAAGCAGCCTGGCCAGCCCCAGTTTACAATGCGATTCATTGAACGCTAATGACTGATGTCAGTGGTGAGACCACATCACAAAGACACGCAAGCAAATGTTCATGGTCCTCTTTAGACATGATTAAGGGTTCAGAAAAGTAAATGTTACCGCAGTATATTTCCTGTTATCGCTAGTATTCAGGAAACCGTGTTGTCATGTGGTGAAAACGCCTCTATGAGCATTTTAATGAGCGAGACTTAAAACCTAATTTTGCATATACACCATCAGATAACAAGCCATTTTATGAGCCATCCAATAATCCAAAACCAAACAAGGAAAGAGAAAATAAATATGTGACTACCGAACCGTTGCAGAGAAAACACTGCTCCAGCCATTTGCTCTAAATGTGTGGACTTGATGGTCACCTATGGTGACTCCTAATGGTTTTCATTGAGTCAAACCTTCTTACCACTCGAGAACGCATGAAGCCAGGGCGAGGCGAGGAGCGTCTGAACACACGCTGGGCTTTGTGTACGCTCTAACCAGGGCTGTTGTCCCCGTGTGTCCCTCAGGGCCACCTTCATGTACGAACAGTTTCCAGAGGTCATGAACATGCTTTGGGCCCGCATGCTGAGGGACAACAAGAAGAACTGGAGGAGAGTCTACAAGGTGGGTGTCCCCACAGGGTGTGGATGTCCGGGCCACCCCTATAGGCTCTCTCACCACAGTCCCTCTGATAGTTCTGTCTAAACGCCCCGCTGCTCAATGGAAATAGTGGCGTGTATCACAAGTATACAAAACTTTGGAATGGCAAGTCCCTCTGCCCTTGGCTATGCTGAACTATGTTATTCAGATGTTTGTTAACACATTCATTCTCCGAAGGAAGGGAGGAAGTACACTGTATTGTATCACATGTCGTTTAGAGGAAAGAGGAGCGATACTGTACGTATACATTATGTGACTTAAAGATGCAAGGGAGCCAGGCTGCAGGAGCCGTTACAATGCCCTGCTAGGCCGTGTGTGTGTGTGTGTGTGTGTGTGTGTGTGTGTGTGTGTGTGTGTGTGTGTGTGTGTGTGTGTGTGTGTGTGTGTGTGTGTGTGTGTGTGTTCACTCTAACCACTCTCATGCTTCTCCTTCATCAGTCCCTGCTGCTGCTGGCACATCTCATCCGTAACGGATCAGAGAGAGTTGTCACCAGCAGTAGGGAGCATCTGTACGACCTCAGATCCTTGGAGAGCTACCACTTTGTAGGCAAGTATGGGTGTGTGTGTGTCTCTTCTGGTTCAACTGCTATTCTCCATAGGAATTATGCATGCATAAGATAGCCTTTGTTCTTTTCATTCATCATATCTGTATTGAATTATTATGGCAGCTGCCCGGTACTTCTGCTGTGACACCCACATGTCCTATCTGGGTTTAGTGGGGTACATCTTGTTTTCTTGTATCCAAATCTGTTCGTATCCAACCCCTTTGCATTCGTACTAAACATTATTGTGTTGGAGGTGTTAGAAAGGGGTCTATCTCTATTCTGCTATTAGTGTTAACAACATGAACAATGTTTGTGGTGTGAGCTTTAGTTAATGGACAAAGGCACTAAGCACTGTTTAAGCCTGAAAACTCTTGAACCCCAAAGCAGCCTTCATCCCCTCCTCAATCCATCAGTGGAGCCGAGGTGTGTGTTTTTACCGAGTGCTTTTTTAGTATTGAAGGGATGTTACTGGAATTGAGCAGGCGGCCACAACATTCCAACCACGGATAATATCAATAACACCAATTTGGGTGTCCTCCAAGTACCACCGCTAACCCAAAATAAATCCTCAAGGATCCACACACGCACACACGCACACGCACCACACGCGCAGGGCCGCGATAGATTTTAACTCTGTGTTTCCTCTGGGTCTCGCCGCTCCCTAGATGAGAACGGTAAGGACCAGGGGGTGAACGTGCGTCAGAAGGTGAAGGACATGGTGGAGCTGGTGCAGGACGACGAGCGGCTCAGGGAGGAGCGGAAGAAGGCCAAGAAGACCAAGGACAAATACATCGGCGTGTCGTCGGACAGCATGGGGGGATACAAGGGCTACTGTGAGTCCTCACCACGGTGTCCATGGGCCAATCCCATTTCCTCCCCCTTGTCTGAGTCTCCCCCTTGACCCTCAACACAGAGGGGCTAAGAACGTTCCCCTAAGAAATGAGACACCCCTCCATTACCGTCGCGTCCTCATCGCTTGACGCTCGCAGACTGCTACTTCAACAGAGGCCAAAATATTACAGTCCACTCTACAGCATGAGTCCGTGAGTTGATGATAACAGCAGTAAGGATTCATGACAGCTGCCAGATTTGCCAGCTGGCTTTTCCTCAAAGCCCTCCCTTTCAAGTGTGGTCCTTCGGAAGCTTCAAGGGCTACGTAGCCCTACGTTGGCCCTAGCCCTTAACCCGAATGAGAGCTGAGACAGCCCTACCCCTCACATGAACGCGCAAAAACAAGGGGGAGGGGGAAGGGGTGGAAGTGGGATTGGCCCCAAGTGTCAATGTTCACCTTTTATATTCAGCTTTATTGTGGGGAATTTATTTCCTGTACTTCTGCTCCGTCCCCCAACTTTTTAAGGGCATATCGTCTTGTCAAAATAAATTTTGAAAATGTCATTAAGCGTATGGAATTGTTGAGAGGATCCTAATAAACGACATTGACATTTCCATGACGCAATTGATTGCTCAGTGCCATCTCCTGAAATCCATTCCCAACCTTCTTTTACTCTTTATAACCATTTTTCGGACATATTAGGACACCCCCACCAGCGGAGTGTGGAGGTGTCCCTCACCCTGACCGCTCCTGACCTGCTGGCTGTCGCCCTGCGTGGTCGACTCCGCCGTCGGTGTGTGAATGTGTGCATGAATGGTTGTAAGTCGCTTTGGATAAAAGCGTCAGCAAAGTCCCCTAAATGTAAATGTTCTTTTGCTTCTCCTCCTCCTCCAGCGGGGGACAGGTATGACTCGAGCGAGGGCCGGGGGAAGTGGGACGATGAGTGGGACAAGAACCGGGGCCAGTTCCCCTTCAGCGAGAAGCTCAGCGAGATCAGCGACAAGATCGGCAGCACCATCGACGATACCATCAACAAGATCCGCAACAAGGAGCGGGACTCCTCCCCCGACAGGTTCAGGTGTGTGTCCTGGTGTGCATACATACATACATGCATGCATACATACATACATACATGCATACATGCATGCATGCTAGGGATGGCTCATTAACCGGTTGAAACCGGTTAACCGATCAGATTAAAATGTGCTATTTGAAATAACAGCCATTTCAAGCCGCGCCAGCCGCCTGCTATTTCGTAACTCTGCTTATCTCTCTCCCGCTCTGCCTCCAGCTCACACACACACACACACTCTGCCCCGGCCCCGCCCTTCCACTCACGTCACTTTCTTAAATCACCTACAGCGCGAAACATGGGGTCCAAATGGCTCCATAGTTTGGAAATGGTTTGGGTAGCGTTGAAAATACAGGTTTGATCAGAGCGGACACGGGGATAGCACCCGGTCCGTCCGAGTGAGAGGCAGTGGCACGACCTGTGTTTGAATCTAAACATGAGGCGTGCTTACTGCACGTTGACCGTGTGTCGAGAGCGGGCTCCAACGCCCACAATGGGCTGAGATGGCGCGGACCTGGTTGAGACCCAGCGCGGGATTCACCAGGGGCCAATCGGAAGAGGGCAGCATTAGGAGCTCATTTGAAACATTGCCGCGGCTCATTTAAGAAAATGATAGCTCAGAAGAGACGCCGCTGGTTTAGTTTGGAGGAGACTGTAGTGCTAATAATAATAAAGCAAGATGATGATCATCATTACCTTATGTTACCATTGAAGATCCTGAAATGTATTCATTTCCAAATCCAAGCCCATCTTATGCAGAATATTGCCTAATAGACTGCAACATGATATAACAGGCACCTTCTGAATGAGTAAGAGACGCACCGGCCAAGGCAGCTCTAACTCGCTGAGTGTCTTCTAATAACGGACAGAACAACTCTTTTTTCTTTTTTGTCGTCTGCCTGCCCTCTAACCTCGAGTGTTTTACGCCTTGATTCCACCGGGGACGTAAGCGCCGCGGAACGGCTGCGCCGCGGTCACCGCTGCTGATCGCTGCCACTCTAATCAATGAAACCATCCCCACCGGGCGCGCCGCGGAGCGTCTCAGCAGCGTCCCAGGAGCGGCGCACCGCGCCACAGCGCTATCTTTACGCAGCACTTCTATTTTTGACGCGGGCCGTTGCTGAACCTCGTCAATTTCCACAGAGCAGATCGAGCTGGGCAGGAAGTGAAATAATAAAAGCCATAGTGCATCCGGTCAATTTTCAAAATAAAACACAATACTCAGCTCATGTAGCCTATCACAACTTCACATCAACATTACGTCATGATCGGTGGCACCAGGTCAGCAGTCAATCAATCAAAGGGTCTCAGAGGGTCGGCAACATGGACGACGAGAGACTTATTATCGAAGTGGAGCAACATAAAATCATTTACGAAATCAATCATCCTTTTTATAAAGACAATGTGAGAAAGTATTTCCTTTATCCATAGTTTATCGCGGGATCTCACGGTCTCACGTACGTTCAGGATTATCACGTGATCTCGTGATCTTGTGTGAATACGGCTGGCTCGCAAGGCTGCCGTTACACGCCCGGTGGGGATTGACGCAGGGCACAGGACGCAGCCGTTCCGCGGCGCTTACGTCCCCGGTGGAATCAAGGCGTTAGCCTGTAGCCTAAAAGTTTTACTTGACTTGAGGAGAAATTAAAGTCACCTCACCTGATCATCTTTTTGTGTGAAGTGAAACCAACCCACACACTCCAGTCCACACTGACCCCAATTCTTTTTTTTAACCGACAAGATTGATCGGTTAACGTTGATACGGTCAAACGGTCACCGGGTAACATCCCTAATATATGCATACATTCATGCACACATACATACATGCAAACATACATACATGTATCTATTTGTGAGTCTCGTATCTTAACTTTGACACACAGAATTTATGATTGTTGTTTTTTTTCACTTGACATCGTTGCGCAAAGAATTGAAATCAAATCATGAAGGCAACAATACAAATAAAATGTGTATGGTATTGTTCCTTCATTTGTAAATCTGTTTTAGTGAGGTCTCTCTTTGGATCGGGGGTTCTCTGAGATCAGCTTTCTCTGAGATGTTAGAAAGAGCTCTCTTGAGATTTAACCGACAAACAAACCTGCTTTGACACAGTTTAGTTTCAAAGGCAGGATACAGTGGAAGCATCCTGTATGTAGAACATTGCAAGAGCTTACAGGTTGACCCCCTTTCTACCTCCCCACATCACGTCCTGCTACCGGACCTTCCACAGTGACCACGAAGAGGAGAGGAACAGACAGGCTCAAAACGGCCAGTCCGGCAGAGAGTTCAAGGACGAAGAGGAGACCGTCACCACCAAGAGCGTCCACATCGTCCAGGCAACAGAAACCACAGCAACGAGAAAGAGGGGCGGTGTGCCCACCAAAAGAGTGGACTTGGGTGCCGCAGCCAACTACGTGGGAGACAACAGCCCAGAGGTCACCCCGAAACAGGTAGTGTGTGTGTGTGTGTATGTGTGTGTGTGTGGGGGGGTCTGTGTGCTAGACAACAGCCCAGAGGTCACCCCGAAACAGGTAGTGTGTGTGGGGGGGCTGTCAGTGGATGAGAGAAGGTCCATTAAGTCAAGTTACAATATTTATTACACTAAAGTGATTCATTGTAGTATTTGTTTCATGGTCAGGCTACTCTGATAAAACATGCAGGTTGGTATGATGACCATCAATTATTTAATTAAAAAGCGAGATTCTTAGAGTTGATAGCTTTCTAATGTGATCTTTGCAGAGGTGTGGGAATCCCGTCAGTGTTGGGTCAAAGTTTCCCCTCGTAGTTTAACCCCCATCTCCCTCCGTCTCTGTGTGTGTTTCAGTCCCAACCAGCCCCCCCTCAGCCTGCCAGCAGCGGCCTGGCGGACCTGCTGATGGTGGAGAGCGGCCCCAGCCAGGCCTCAGGTAACACGGGGCCCTTCCCCTCCCGGAGGCTGGACTTAATGTGTCACTCTGTGTCGACGCCAGCAGCCGGTTTGGAGACAGCTAGTGGGGGACGGAGTGGTTATATAGGAGATAAGTGCACCAGATGTTTCTGCAGCAGTGGTGAACGTAGAGAGAAAGGGGTGGGGGGCGGGCTTTCAGCACACACACACACACACACACACACACACACACACACACACACACACACACACACACACACACACACACACACACACACACACACACACACACACACACACACACACACACACACACACACACACACACACACACAGAGAGACAGGCGCACACACACACACACACACACACACACACACACTCACACACAGAGAGACAGGCGCAGACAGAGAGACACACACACTTATCACGCTAGCCGATATTCGAGGAATGAGAAGTATGTTTGCAGCTACACGTCAAGGCTGTTGAGGAGTATTTCTCACACCATGGCTCTCTATCACCCTCTCCTTAACACAGACCTCATTGGTGGCTTCGCCGACTTTTCTTCGCCCGTCGCCTCTTCCGGTCTGTCCTCGGCACCCGGTTAGTTCTGACTTTTGGTTTTTAAGCGTGTGTGTGTGTGTGTGTGTGTGTGTGTGTATGTGCATGCAATATGTTTTCATGCACATGTTTGTGTGCCCGGGCGGCTGTTGCCCTCCTGCTAGAATATTCAGGGAGATGGTGGGAGGG
The DNA here is from genome assembly GCF_964030765.1 of Micromesistius poutassou. Classification (NCBI taxonomy): domain Eukaryota; kingdom Metazoa; phylum Chordata; class Actinopteri; order Gadiformes; family Gadidae; genus Micromesistius; species Micromesistius poutassou. The sequence continues at coordinate 8,665,569 of NC_140276.1, forward strand.
AAGCCATATGGAGCCTGCTACCTGCTCTGCATAACAAGAACAGACACACATCAACTCCTGTTATGGATGACAAGGAGACAGGGACACTGGGCCATGGAGGAGGCTGAGGGATGGAGGAGTGAGACAGAGGGATGAAGAGAAAGAAATGGAGGGTGACGGAGAACGAGATGCAGAGAGGGGGTTTAGGACTGGGAGGACGGGGGGAAAAAAGGTCGCCAGTATCTAAAAAATTCTGGAATCCAAACCAGTTTGAAGAAAATGTAAGATCACAGATAAATCGTTTTGGAGAATTTTTTTTTTCTGCTGAAAAATTGTCAAATTCTCCATTCTTGAATGTTGATGCAATTATTCTATATTCTATCATATAGCCCTCACAGTTTCAAGACACATGACATACATGATTGTATGTCTGTGTACAATATTTTCCGAAACACGTCTTCAATTTGGGAAGGCGTTGTTAGAACTAATTTTATGTCCCACAGGATGTAATACTGGTTCTTAGAGGTTGAGAAGAAATCTAGAGCACACACAATGATTTGAAACGTTTGCTAACTTACCAGAGATGAGCAAACAGCGCTAGCAAAATTAATACATAAGGTATACAAAATCAACCTCAAAATCACCATAACAAATAGGACAGAGAGGATGGAAAAAACTGGAAATGCCTGATAATGCAGTACTCTTTACTGTCAAATAAAGAAAATAAGTGACAAGCCAGAGGAAGGGGAGGCATTGTGAGTTCAGTGTAGACTTCATGACATACACAACGTCTCTCATCAGAACACTACCAGCAGGCTGAGGACCATGAGAAAACCTATGACAATATAACATTGTGACACAATTGTCATTGTGTAATTTGAGCAATAGCGCAACAAAAACAATGCATTCCTACTGATATGTAGTTCTTGTGATGTTGCTATAAACCATCAACGTGCCGCCCTGGGTCTTGCCGTGCGTCCCTCCAGCCCCTGCAGCTGGCGGCGCCGGGGAGTTTGGCGATTGGAACGCCTTCCCTGGAGGCCAGATGCCCCCCTCTGTGCAGGCCGCCGTGAGCCCCAGCGGGAACAGCCTCTTCGGGGGCATGACCCCCAGCCCCGCGCCGGCCCCCGCCGCCCCGTCGGCCGACCTGTTTGACCTGATGGGGCCCACCCAGACCATCTCCTCCTCGCAGAGCCTCAACTTCAGCATGAGCAGCACGCAGAGCATGAGCAGCATGGGCCCCCTGCCCCAGTCCATGTCACAGGTACTGCACTCATACACACGCAGGAACCCCCGCGCAACAGACGCCGTGAAGGGCTGGTTATGGGCCCACGTTCATGGGGGTGACGGACCGCGTACGTCCGTGCGGACCCTCCTTGCGTCCACCGCAGGGGCCTGACGTGCGCCTCCCAAAAATGTTAACCTTCTGCCGAGGCAACGCAGCAGCAAAGGCTGTGATTGGTCCACTTAATAAAACCCGACGCAGAACCAAAACAGGTCCAGTGGAAGCGTCTGCGTGGTCGTTGCGTTGCGTGAACCCTGATCAGCCCGTTAGCTAAAGCTGCTGTTGGATGACACCAGACGCAGTTAGTTACACACACGTTTCTATTTCATTTTTCCGGAAACTGCTTGTGTAATAATGACATCACGTTTGGGGATAATTAGGCTTTTTGTCTGCCCTCTGGTGTACAGAGAAGGTAGTGCAGGCCACTCCTCAGGGGCTTTCACAATGTATTGACAATCTACTCCTAAATGGTAATAATCAATCCAAAACAGAAACATCCATTTTATTTGTGTTTGGTGATTATAAATTGCATCACATAAAAACATCATCTTTTGTTTACGCGTTCAGACACACAAGAAACCGTACGTTCCACGCAGACGCATCGATTGCCGTCTCCTGCATAACCAATCACGTGCATGTGGGTCGCCCAGCAAAAATAAATGGAGCACCCCTCACACAAGCACACCAACAAAGTCCATGTCCCCTCATGTATAATGCACCACACAGAGCCTCCTGTAGATAGATGGAGCTGGGCTGCCTAAACGCCCGATCACACTCAACATGGATACTGGCCATTGGGGCTGCTGCTGCTGTGTGACAGACATGTACTGCCCCCCCCCCCCCCCCCCAGGTCCCATGCTGCTGCTGGGACCCGGGGGGGGGGGGGGGGGGGGGCAGCTTTCATGGATGGTTGTCATGCAGCATGGGCAGATGTTCCTCTGCCTCTGGAGACCACCGCGTCCAGACCCTCGCGTCCAGACCCTCCCACAGCGTCTGACGCCCTTGAATGGACAGCGGCGTCCGGATGTTGTTCACCTCGTTTGAAGAGGAAATGGCTTTTGTTTTGACACGGACATGGCCTGGTGTAGAGGCCCTTCGGTTGTCTTGCTGTATTCATCCTACTGCAGTGTTTCCCATACATAGACCAATCTGATAGATAGCCACAGATTCAACAACTAGCGCCACAAATTGATTCTGCTTTTTAAATTTATTTTTATTTTAACACGACTTTTAAGTATAAATGTCTCACACACACGCAACAAATTTCACACCCAAAAAACCTGTTACATCTCTCGTTGCTTCGGACGAGCGCTAAATTGCTGCGGCTGTCCCACCTCCCCCCCCCCCCCCCCCCCCGTCAACAATCCCGTCCGCCCGCAATCCAACACAACAATCCTGTCCGCCCGCAACCCAACTCTCTGTGTGTGTGTGTGTGTGTGTGTGTGTGTGTGTGTGTGTGTGTGTGTGTGTGTGTGTGTGTGTGTGTGTGTGTGTGTGTGTGTGTGTGTGTGTGTGTGTCCATGCGCTCCAGCAGAACCTGGAGCCTATGAGCGCAGCGATGGGCCATGGCTCTATGATGCTGATGCAGCCCGGTGTGTCTGCTGCTGGGGTGGCGGGCAAGGGTCCACTGCCCTCCACCTGGTCGGACCACGCCGTCAACATCAGCCTGGACTTCCTGGGGCCTGGCGCCCACCCCCCGAAACCCAACCAGCCCAGCCTCAACACCCTGCAGCAAGGTGAGGAGACGGGGGCTGGATGAGCTCGTACGCATGAAACATAAAACAGTGGCTAAGGTGTACGAATCCCACCCCAAAGGTACTGCGTTCCATCCCTGATGTCCGCTCACCATCTGTAGGAATCGTTGAGCAAGGTGCATAACTACTGCTCCTTCATAACTTAACGTATCTGAATTCACTGTTAACTTCTATAAATAGTCAATTTGTTCTAACTAATGCAGTGGCCGTTCAAAACGTTGCTGGTCTCAACGGGCCGATGGCTGCCTGAGGCTATTTCAAGAGCAGCACATCCAAACTACTACACGCTCCACCCTTCCTTTGCTCCTCAGCCGTACACCTGCCACGTGTGAAATCAAAGGACAGACATGCCTACTAACAGGGACTCCTTCCACTGGAGTCAGAGTGTAACACGCGTGTCTGTTTCTGTGGTTGCAGTGCACCAGCCCCCCGCCAACATGCTCTCCCAGGGGTTTGGAACCATGAGCCTGGGACCAGCGGCAGCCAAGCAGGCGGTCAGTCCCATGATGATGCACCCTGGAGGTGGCATGGGAATGGCTCCTCACCAGGCCATGATGGCCATGAACATGGGCAGTCCACAGCCCGGGATGGCCATGGCCATGGGCATGCCGGGCATGGGCATGAACATGGGCGGACCACAGCCCGGGATGGGCATGCCCGGTGCCATGGGGATGGGCATGGGGATGGGCATGGGGATGAACTCTTCCATGGGGCAGCAGCCCAAACAGGATGCCTTTGCCGACTTTGGCAACTTTGGGAAGTGATGATGGAGCCGGATCTGCTGAGGAGTGGCGACCATCATCTCTCTCTCTCTCTCTGTCTCTCTCTCTCTCTCTCTCTCTCTCTCTCTCTTTCTCTCTCTCTCTCGTTATCTCCGTCCAACAGTGAAGGATGTGATGTCAAGAGCTGCAAACAAAGAGTACCTGGGGGGGGGGGGGTCCTGAAAAAAGAAAGTCCAATATTGTTAAGACCCTGCAGTCTGTCTTTTTATACATACATATACACAAAGTGATACTGTTATGGATGGATGTGTTTCATCAGCACCAGTGATGGGCCTGCACTGGGTGGGTGGCAGAGCAGGTCGCCATGGTGACGGTGGGCGGGGCAGTACCTGAACAGGTACTGCCCCGGTGATGGTGAGCAGTACCTGAACAGGTTCTGTCACAGTGAGAATGTGGGGGAGGGGGGGGGGGTTGCATCATAACCTCAGATTTAAAAAATCACCAGACAAGCAAAAACATCATTTATATTTAGCAGCATATATTTTTTGAGATGCGTTCTTAATAACTTAACTGAATGTGCGAGTGGTTTAACCCAATCAGCTTCCTTCCGTGTAGTTCTAATGTAGCTTTACAAATATGCTCTCGCTCTCTCTCCCTCTTTCTCTCGTTTCTCTGCGCTTGCTTCTGCTTCTGTAAATAGACACGCGGTGCCCTTACAATTTAAGCAATGATGTCCTTGGATGGGAGTGGGGGTGAAGGTGCAGCTAGGAGACTAGGCCTGATGTCTAGAAACACCTGTTATCGAGGATACTTGATTGAGTCGCTCTCCTCAGTGCCCTCTCACCCCGACCGGTGCAGACCAGTCCTTGAGAGCAATGAGAGAGATGTTGGGTTTGGATGAGGTGCCTCAATCTACAGACCTTTTGTGGCCTTTTTATGAATTATCTTTTTTTTTTCTTTTTGAGATATAATCAGTTATCTATAATTGAGACAATCTGTACGTAGAACCACACAGACTCAATGAAGGGGTTATTTAACTCTGTATTTATTGCAGTGCAGTCTGTGTACACAGGTCTGCTCATTTGCAAAAGGTGATGCACTTCGTGGCTGCGGTGCTCATGGGGAAGTGCGTTGCTAATGTACCACAAAACGTTGGCGTTCACACCAGCAGCCTGGAGGTCACTATCTCACTCTGTGCCGGGAGGTTGATTACATCTGGCTGTTCCCCCTTTTTTTAAATTGTGCGTTCAATGTTCACCATCATTCTTATAAGGCCAGCACTTATAACCTCCGTACTAAAGAACACGCAAAATGCAAACCAACGGGGATCTCACAGGCGGTCACTTGCAGAGACGTTCATCATTCCGAGTTCAATGTTTGTTATGGTCTGCTTCTGAATCAGAAAGGTATACAGAGGAGGCTCTTGTTTTGTTCTTTTTAATCACAGATACAGATTTGTTTGCACAATGTTTTGCTGTTAGAGTCAGATGGTGGGGTGGTGTTCACACTCAGACCCTGAGGACTCCTGGACCTGGAGACTCTTCCCTTTATGTCCTACGGGTTCAAGAGTCAAAGCTTCCCTCTTTTTCTTCAAGGTTTTTCTTTTTTAAGTGCCTGGTTGTGTTGTGGTGTCTTCCGACCCCCGCCTCTTCGTCCTCTTCTGTTGACGAGTGATAGAAATGATTTTTGAAGCTGAAAGATCGGTACAAGTCGACGTGAGCAGAGTGACATTACTGGTACATCCGATGACGAGATAAATAATTCACTGACCAGGAGGAGGTCTGAAGGACCCCAGAGTCTGCACTCTGAGCCTTGACCATGTAGCTGTCTGAAGGATTTGCCTGATTAAAACGAAGAAAAAAAAACAATGACCAAAATCGAGTTCCTTTTTTTTTTTTTTTTTTTTCCCAACATCTTAAATCAATAGTTTGTTATGAATTGTTTTCTACTTCGAATCGTTTGGAGATTTTCTGTGTATTAGGATAGTTACTGAAAACACTACTTTATGCAAAAGGTTCACCCTGTCCTCTGAGAAAAAGAGCATTTGCATTTATTCCCCCCTGATTTCGATTTACACATTATGATCCTATATCAACGACATTAAACAGTTGATTGAAATTTGCTAATGGCCTGTGTTATTTGTTTTCTCTTCTTCATTAGTTATCTACAAAAAAATAACAATATTTATATAAAGACATTGAATTTACACTTGGGGTAACAAATCAAATGTGAAGTTTTAATGTGCTGTCTTTGTTGGCGTGTATGGTATAACAAGATTTGTGGTGATTGCCTAGCTAGACGGATGGACGATGCTCCGCAGGTAGAGCGTTGAGCAGCTGGACTGTTCATCGTTGGATCCGAAGAGGTTGTTTTTTATTGTTGAAGCCACCTCCTGTTTCAAGTGGCACCAAGGTGTCCTTGACTGTGACGCGTAACAGCCTGGTTGCTTTGCATGGTCACCAACCAACGCAGTAGCTATACCCTACATAAGACATTCATGAATGTATGGCTTACATGAATGGATAATGTTATGCATGCATGGGTATCGCTCTTTCTCCTGGGGACTGAATTCCGTTTGTTAAGCATATACACTCTCCAAAGTCCCACATATATAAAAGTATAATAATTTCAATGCAATCAATTGATCAGCACAATTAAACATTACATGATAAATATGATCGGATTGACATGTGGTGAGGTACAGACAATGGGGACGTATAAACACAACATGCTGTGTTTAACTCATCTTCTAAAAGTAAGCTATGCCGTTTAAACAGAAGAGCAGCCTCTTTACAACTTCCATGAGTTGCAGTAAATCCTGCTTTTATGGTTAATGTGCCCATTAAAGAGTAAAGGCAATCTGAGACGTCAAGACAAATGACAGCTTCTGAGTGCCATCTGCAATCTCTAGCTTCACAAACTCAATTATTCATAATGCATTTATGAAGTCCGCTGAGACTGCTCTGTCATTCCTGTTCAAACTAGCGGAGAAAGGCAACATAAAGGGACAAGCATCTTCAGGGATGACAATGGCCTCACACATGGCTTGTGTTTATACTGCCACCTGCCGGTGAATACACATTACAACACGATTTAGAAACAAATAGATACCGTCTACTATTATGATGGCAAACAAACAAAACGACACAAAATATGGCTAAGAGAGGCACCTTGATTTTATTACACTGTTTAAAAATTATCTTTCTGGGAAACAGAACAATGTATATCAATATGATATAACAAGTCTGTAGTGAATAGCTTTATTTTCCAGAACCCCTGAGACCCTCAGTCAGTGATGTGGGACCATAGCCCCTGCGGTGAACCGTTCAGGTAACGGACAGCAGCAGAGCGTACATCAGAGGGGCTGGAGGTTGATGAGCAGCACGTTCTCCCCTCGTATGAACAGCTGGTTCAGGTGCCGCGTGTGGACCTTGCCGTACGGATGGGGGGTCTTCCCCTGAGGCGTGGGGCCCCTGGCCCCCTCAGACCCAGTGGCCTTCCCCTCCCTGGCGCCGCGCTCCGTCTCTGACCACCCGGTGGTGCTCCTTGACGGCCGCCGGGGGTCAGCGCCCCTCTCCTGGCCTCTAGCGGTTCCCCGCAGCTCCGCTGAGCTCTCCTGGAGTTTGAGCTTCTCAAAGAGCTGTGGAGGAAGACAGAGGCTAACTGTAGGCTGACGAATACATGATGGAGAACTACTAGAACTAATGTCAGATTGTGTGCCTTTCATTCATCCACTCATGCTCAGTTCAGTCAACGGTATTGAGATTAAATACATGACTTATGGATGACGGTAATAATATACGTTTCCTTATCACCGTGGCGTAGGTTGGACATTGGGGTTACCTACCCGGGTAATCGTAAGTGCTTTTTCGTGATACAAGGCTTCTCCTAGGAGTGGGTCTCTGTACGTCTCGTCTACGTCCACCATGGCCTGCAGGGAGGAAAGCAAAACATAGTTTAATGGGCAACTCCCAGCTAGATAAACACACTGTGTGTGTGTGTGTGTGTGTGTGTGTGTTTGTGTTTACCAGGTTCCAGAACTTGTCAAAGGCTACCACAAAGCCAGAACACAATCCACGAAGCCCCTTGAAGCTCCTGATGTGAACTTTGACCCGTATCCTCTCTTCCACACAGCGGTACAGCTCCCCCAGTGGGCTCCCCTTGTTCACTAGAAAGAAAAAGTATAAGTCAGAGCCTTTCTCCGGTCTCAAAGAGTGATAGCTTAAAACATCGGGCCGGTGTAATGGAACCTACGTTGCATCCTTGAGACAACATTTTTGTGTGTCTTGTGCTGCCTGCGCCGTGGAGGGGCACTGGTCTCCTTACACACCATGAGGTCCTTCAGCCTCTTGATGCGCTCGGGGTCCACCACCCCGTCCATCGCCTTCCGCAGCCTCTTCTCCACATTCTCGGGCTTGGCTCTCCCTCTGCCCCCTTTCAGGAAGCTTTCGTATTCGGAGACATTGTTGAAACACTTTATGTTTGGGAACGGAAGCGTTACTGTTGGGGAGTATAGGGCCAGCAATGGGTCAAAAGTGTCGGAACAAATGTCCAGTTGCCCGACACTGTCATCCTCTTCCGTGTCGCCATGCGGGAGCGGCTCGTCTCTGCGAGCAGGGTGTGGAGTTGGATTTGATGTCGACGCTGCTTCTCTGTCATCATGTTCAGTGTTTGGTTTTCTTCTTTCTCTTTCCTCCATGTTTTGAATAACTGGCCGCGGCCAAGCGGGGCATGCTGGGTACTAGGCTGAGGCTCAGCTTTATGTCAGGTTCATTGGTTGCTGACTGTTGCACTTCCAATTCCTACCACACAAGGGCGCTATAGTACAATGTATTGCCTGTATGTTGCGTTCTGCATTACACTTTTTTCAAATATTGTATTTATATGAAACTCAATGAATAAATCGAGCACGCGAGTTAACGATTTTACACTTATTTATTGTTCTGTATTGAGTGACGTATTAAATGATAACAACACTAACAGGGCGATTGCTATTCCGGAACCTTTGTTTCTGGGAAGGTGGGATTACCGAGCAGCATTTCTGTGATGAACGAATACAACATGTGAGTTTCGTACTGTGAAAACATTCACAAAAATCATCATAATGAACAAAACGCAAAATCTAATATTCTCCTATGTCATTCAATAAGCGTTAAACCTACATGCATAAGGTGATAATTAGACCATCATTGCGTTACATTACATGTGTCTGTGTCTCTGTATGTGTTGGTAGCACCAGGCTCTAATGCTGGTCCACTCGACGCGGAGATTCCGTGGACGCATGCACACGTTGGTTCGCTCCCTGACCCTCTCCTCCAGAGCCATGGCCAAGAGCAAGTTCGAGTACGTCCGTCAGTTCGAGACCGACGACACCTGTCTGCGGAACTGCTACATCGTTGTGCGTCTGGATGGGCGCAACTTCCACAAGTAGGTCGTTTCTATCCAACGAGTCTTTCACTGAAACCACTGGTTATTATTTATTTGTTAACACGTTACCACTGGGTGATTTCATGTCCACTGAAGTCCTTCTGTTATACGTTGTTCATTGTGTCCCAGGTTTTCAGAAAAACACGACTTCTGTAAACCCAACGACACCAGAGCGCTGGGCCTGATGACGCGCAGCGCCCAGTCCGTCATGGAGGAGCTGGACGATGTGGTCATCGCCTACGGACAGAGTGACGAGTTTAGCTTTGTGTTCAAGAGGACCTCCACTTGGTTCAAGAGGAGAGCCAGGTAGGATCGACCTCCAGTGTTCTGGACCAGGGTGCTTATAGTGTGTGTAGGGTTAGGGTTACATGCAGTTACCTCCAGTGTTCTGGACCAGGGTGCTTATAGTGTGTGTAGGGTTAGGGTTACGTGCCTCGGAGGGTTAAGTAGGGAGAGAGAGGAAGGGATCCCTGTACTAGCTCGGTGTGGCATTCTAGTGTGGCCGGGATTCTGGTTTCCATTACAACCGAGCTTCCCGCTTGTAGGTGTGTCTTTAACTGATGACGCGGTTGTCTCTCACACTTTTATTCCCTTTTTTATTTTTATATTATAGCCCACCATAAAATCTGATTGATTTTGTTTAAGACGTGTTGTATATATTTGGGTTGTTTTAGACGGACGGCAACACACAATGATCACACGGTCATTCAGTTTGACGTTCAATATTCCCCCTATTTTGCTTCCTAATCATAATAGGTCATAGAGAGACAATCTATTATATATTTATACTCATTAGTCCTGTTTACACATTGCCACCAAGTGGCAAGTGGCAAGTTTACACCAAGTGCCACATGGTGTCATTGATATTAGGAATATGCATTGAATATCGTTATCAGTGATCTCATAGTGTGAGATATTGTCTAATGTCCAGCGTTTACACCAAGACTAATCCGAACAAAACAAGCTATTTGGTTTTCACATGAGAATATCGTTAAACCAGCATCACCAGTGCTTCTATTGAACCTGCATTACGCTTTTTAATTAGGCTGATATAGTTATAGGAACGAACAAATAATAAGGATGAAGCTGTTGATAACCGTAGCCATACTCTTTGTGCACGGCTGTGTCTCATAGAACACAGTTTATTGTATTTTTATAATGACACCCTGGGCTGACGTCGCTGCCGCCCACCTGGAGGCAGGGCTGGGTCACTTTGGCCCGACCTCAGAGAAGATTTGTCTAGCGGTACGGTGTAGCACGTTTAAACCGGTTGTGGCAACGAGATTCAGCGCAGCACTGTACAGTTCGGTTAGGCAAAAAGTGGCAATGGAAAAAGGCCATTAGTCTTCTACTCGCTCCGGAGACTGTTAGAGGAAGTAAGAGAACAGAAGACTGGATCTGCAATGAAAGTCATGACCTTCTCTCTGCCTACGTTTGATCCAGGTGTGGAAATGTGTTCTTTGATTGTGGACAGTAAGCTGATGACCCATGTGGCGTCCCAGTTCTCCTCTTCCTACGTCTTCTACTGGAAGGAGTATTTTGCCGAGCAGCCCCTCCTCTACCCCCCCGGGTTCGACGGACGCGTGGTCCTGTATCCTAGCAACCGTAACCTGAGAGACTACCTCAGCTGGAGACAAGCAGACTGTAAGCATACGCCATCACCAAGAGATGAGCTTTAAGGGTGCTATCTCTGCTTGTTGTTTCAAGTACGAAGTGCTTTGTCAGCTGTGTTGACAGACAGGCCTTACTTTTACCATCGGTCTGACAGCCAATCAGGTTCAGGAAACTAATGTGGCAATTCCCTTGATGGAGGAAGAGGTTGAAACAATAATACATTCTACATTTATACATGAGGAATTTCATGTATAAATGTATGTGTATGTGCCTATTTATTTAAAAAAATGCAATCATAATGGCTTTAACTGGGCATACACTGACATTAGGTATTCCCCAGTGTTTATGAAAACACTGGAAAAGATTCTGTGTTATCACTTTAAGCTTGAGAAATGTCCATGATTCTGTAAATATTTCTCTACTGTCTATCCTTGTATTGTACAATTATTATTGTTTTTACCGATGTGGATCTGTCTGAAACAAAGTTTAATTGATAATACAATAAAAGCTGAAAGAAATGAGACAGTAGGCATATTAGTTTTGGTACCGCAAAATACAATTGTGGTAATTTAATACATAATCAACGTCCTTATTGTTCAACAAAAAAGACGTCCCAGATGGAATGACTGCTCCCATGTCTAAACTCTGCGTGTCTGTTCTAGGTCACGTTAATAACTTGTACAACACATCGTTTTGGACATTGATCCAAAAAGGGGGACTCACGACGATCCAAGCAGAAGAGCGACTGAAGGTGAGAGGAGACGTTTATGACATGTTGTTGAATCACCAGGTATTATCAGGAACTTTAACTGGAAGTCTTCAGACATGTTATTTTAAAGTCTGTGTGTGCATGCATGCATTTTCCTTATTATTATCATTATTATTATTATTATTATACTGTATATAAGTTACCACTTATTTTCTAAGCGCTAGGTCCACAGAGTGAAGTGATTGAGATAACTTGAGGAGGTCACTAGTTAACATGGACGCTCCCAGTCCGGCTCCACCTTGAGTTCTGAGTCCAATGACAGCCGCCTCCTGAAGAGCATCACACAGTCACAACCCTCCACCCTCCACCCATTACACTGTTCAGTCACAACCCTCCACCCTCCACACCGTTCAGTCACAACCCTCCACCCTCCACCCATTACATTGTTCAGTCACAACCCTCCACCCTCCACACCGTTCAGTCACAACCATCCACCCTCCACACCGTTCAGTCACAACCCTCCACCCTCCACACCGTTCAGTCACAACCCTCCACCCTCCACACCGTTCAGTCACAACCCTCCACCCTCCACACCGTTCAGTCACAACCCTTCACCCTCCACACCGTTCAGTCACAACCCTCCACCCTCCACACCGTTCAGTCACAACCCTCCACACCGTTCAGTCACAACCCTCCACCCTCCACACCGTTCAGTCACAACCCTTCACCCTCCACACCGTTCAGTCGTCCATGCACACGCTGAAGGCCTTTTGAAATCTCACGCTGCAGGGAACATTAGCTGCGGACAAGAATGAGATCCTGTTCTCCGACTTCGACATCAACTACAACAACGAGCCAGCGGTGCTCCGAAAAGGAACCACCCTGATCTGGGAGAAGGTGAGACATCCTGTTGACCTAGATACCCGTTCATTGATCACTTGTTCTCGTACTTTGGGGAAAATGAATGCAAACACCCAATCAGCGGTTGGTTTTTAAATGTCATTCTAAACACACGTCCTGTCCTGTCCTCTCATCTTGTCAGCGAGACGAAGCGGTGACCAAAAGGGTGAAGCTCCCCAACGAGGAGGAGGAGAAGGAGGTGACGGTGACGCGCAGCAGGAAGAGGGTCTGCCCGCACCACGGTGACATCATCGGGGAGCAGTTCTGGGAGGAGCACCCCGACATTCTGGAGAGCGACGACTGTTGAACCGGACGCCTGACAGGGGAGAATCTGATCCACGGTTTAAAGGAGACAGACTCGATGTGCTCCTGGACCAACGGAGTCAAGTGACCTGGAAATCAGCTTCTACATTTCCTCATTTGGCAATCCACAAAGCATCGAACGCCTCATGATGAGGTTGAATTAGTTTTATTTATGATATTCATTATTCCCATGACATGTATTTAATAAACTGTTTTGTTATAATAAGCCATTTCCAGGCCTATTTTTAACGTTTCATCTTTATGTCCGGTAGTAGGAGTTTCCTGTGGTATCTGTGACCGACATCTGCTCAGATCTCTCTTAACAAACACAACTCTGTGTCACTCATAGTTCCACGCATCTGAAAATACACGATCATCTGATACCATGAATGGCATCTAGGGTGTATTTCCACCCCTGTCCGGGCTTGAGCTGTCAAACTCCTTATACATGATATCTACAGTAAGATATCTGCAGTATGCAGTACGTGTTTTACTCTGTGTTTATGAATATCAGATGTCATCTGGGGACGCATACACAGCCTTCAGAGTAGGCTACAATGACGGCTATTTTCACTGTAGGAAAAGAACTACTATATTCTATGATATTATTACTCTGTGTGAACATAATTGGTCGTAGGTTTATATTTAAGTAAATAAACCTGGTGAAGTCTGGTCACCACTAAACCCATTCGGTTGCCCACCCTTTACAGAGGCCCAGATTGAGCGGTCTGCCAGGCGTAGCGCTAAGAATACCACTCACACGCCTACTGTATCGATGACGCCTGGGACATATTTAACACGCTTTTAACTTTCTAGTCGGGGCGTGTACTGGAAAAACCCATCATGGTTTAGCTACTGTAGACTAGTTACTGTACTTATTCACTTTTTTATTTAAGAATATTAAGACCATCCAACCATCCTTTCAATAAAAGGAGGTGGCTTTTGAAAAGTCAATGATTAATTTGTTTATTTGTTACCAAATGCTTCCATCAGATTGCATTACTATAACACTAATCCCCTATTCCCCTTTCAAATGACAAATAAGGACGTGATATTGGGAATATCTGGTGATGCGCATATAAATGAGCGGAACTAACGCTCCCCGTCTGTTTCATCTTCTCGTATCGCTCATACCGCCGCTCTCCTCTCCGCGCCTCGCTCTGCCTCCCTCGTCTTAACGCGGTCGGCGTGGGAGGGGAGTGGTTGTTTGAATGAACAAGAGAACCGCACGCCTCGAGCATCTTAACGCACCGAGAGGCGAAGCGACGCGTAATGTCCGAGGAGACGCATTTCAACTGAAGCGTTTTGGTTGTTTTTTTTTGTTTTGACTCAATGTGCTGCAAAGTCTAATATTTATACACACACAGGTTTATTTTAGAATGAGTCCAGAAGTGCGTCCTGTGCGCGTTGACGTGTGTTTAGATTGTGTGCTGTCTACCTTGTGTCTGATAGTGGTTCTACAGTGTGCGGTAGTGTCTGCTGCTTCTGGACGCGATGCTTACAGTGGTGAGTGAGAGATATTTTAATGCCAACGGCGATTTTGATCGTCTACGATTCCGCCGAAATTGCCTTTGTCTGTTATTGAATTACAATGCGCTAGATGCATTGCTTTAGCGTTTTCTCTCCAGTTCAAACGCAAGGTCCAGCGCGTTTTAATTCCGTTGCTCCCTTATTCGATTAAAAAACGTATTGATTCAATCCTCCACAACCCTAATCAATAATGTTACTTGGCAATGTTTTTGTTTTGATCTAAGCCTATTGATGATTCTCATTGATTCTGTACTATTTTCAAAATGACTAAATAGACTCCAGACATTTAATTTAAAGCAAATAAGCTATAGCGGCAGTGTGTGTGTGTTTGCAGAGCGGGGTAAGCAGTCGCTCCTGGGCTTGGACCATGTAGAGAGTTATGAGGTTACCTATCCCAGATGGCTCAATCCCGTTAGGAACCGAAGATCGTCCAGACAGCAGGTCAGCTCATCCCCTTTTCGGTTTAGTTCAAAACTTTTTTTGTGTGTTGATAGTGGATTGTCTCATATATTTTGAATTTGTTTGTATATGTTTCATCTTTGTCGCATGCATATGTGTGCTCGTTCGTGTGTGTGTGTGTGTGTGTGTGTGTGTGTGTGTGTGTGTGTGAGTGTGTGTGTGTGTGTGTGTGTGTGTGTGTGTGTGTGTGTGTTTATGACAGATTGTCACTCAAATACTTGTCCTTTTGTGCTTCTTATTGGTGGTCGCAGTTTCCCTCACAGACAGAGGTTTTCATAACAGCTGAAGGACAGGAGCTGAGATTACAACTGGAAAAGAATGAGTAAGTTTCCTGATCTATTTTCTATCTTCTATTTAATCATTGTATCTGTTTGTACGTTATCATCTGCATAGTGGTACTGGCGTTGTACAATGTTGTAGGACAGCCTTCACCTCCCCCAGAGGCAGAAGGCTGGCGGTCTATTTCGAGGCGTATCTGCGCTCAGACATAAACGTGGGCTCCAGGCAGCCTATGGAGGAGACTCTGAGTCTCTTTGTAGTCTGCGGCACTTAAGAGCTTTGGCTGCACTCTGCAGCTCCGTTTGTTTGGAGCAGATGTGGCCTCCTGTCACACCACAACACGGCCCCCTCAGGTGGTAGGGCCCTA
>NC_140276.1:8685896-8691437 GCF_964030765.1 Micromesistius poutassou
GGGCCTTTTAGGTGAAACTAGAAGAGATCCGGTGGAGAGTCAAATAGTGGCTAGTGTGGGCAACTCCCAGCTGAAAGGTTCTGAGTTTGAACCTCATTGTCTGCAGCCTACCTGTAGGTCTATCCCTCTACCTGCTCCTTAACGTCATGTATCTAGGCTTTAGATTAAATCCTCAATATCATTTTAGGATTAAATATAAAGAGAAATGTTGGACATATTGAGGAATCTGGAGCTGACTGGTCGATATAAAGGACAGGATGAAGGACAAGTGAAGGGCCTTTATAGACGCCATCACATGACGCCATGGAAGTCCCCCCCTGCCCTCGCAGAACTGATGACGTGACTGACATGTCGGTGGTTTTATCTGACGACTCCTTTGACTCCCTGATGGGGTCAATGAGTCAGTCTGTCTGTCTCTGTGTCTGTCTGTATGCCTCTCTCTCTCTCTCTCTCCCCCTCTTAAGAGCTTGCTCTAGTGCTCTTTATCTCACTGTGCTTGCATTGTGCCCACTTGTAGCAACAAGCTGCCATTGTTTCAGTGGATAACCTCTTCTGGTGGATCATTAAATGTTTTAATCATCCATGCCATTTTAATCGTCCACTATGACTGTATTCACACTGCTGAAGTGATGAGGATGAGTTCTGCTGCCATAAAGACGACATTTTAGACGTATAAATTGTAATATGTAAATCATATTAAGTGACGTCATTTAAATGGTCTTTCCTCCTGAATGCGGCCGCTCCGTATCATCCCAGGGCTCCGGCGTGGTAGATCAGATTATGGTTGTCAGCGGAAGGAAGAGTGGATGAGACTGAGAGAGAGAGAGAGAGAGAGAGAGAGAGAGAGAGAGAGAGAGAGAGAGAGAGAGAGAGAGAGAGAGAGAGAGAGAGCGAGCCAGCTGGAGGGAAAAGCTATTTCATTATTAAAAACAGGAAGAATGGATTGTGAGAGACTTTCAAAGCAAATGAGATGAGGACAGAGGAAACAAGGGTTTGTACCATGTAAATATTAGGCCATAAATGTTTACAAATGTTGAAATGTGGACTGACACACACACACACACACATCCACACCCTGCAGCAGATGATATGACGTCTCCATACTGTGTCTATATACATGGTCACCTCCCCTCTTTACTTGTCTCAGAGTATGGAGTGTGTTGGGTCAGATCCAGTTCTCTGAGGTGGGAGAATAATAGCCCTGTCAACCAGCGAATCCCTGCAAGACCAGTAAACTCTATCTCACCATGAGGAGGTTAGCCTCTACTGCCTTGGCTTCCCGAGCACCAGCAGGTCAAGCTGTGATTGATGCAACCAGAGCAACCAGACTCCACGATGGACGCTTTCACCATACACTCCCGCACTGCTGCCTAATGTTTTATTTATCTTCCATCAGTGCCCAAATATCGTTGGAGGGCTTTAGCTCGATCTCTCTCTCTCTCTCCCTCTTTGCAGTCTGAGTTGTGTTTTCATTTTTAGAATGAATGTTTTGTGAGAAGCACTCACAGCTGGCCGCTGCGCTCTATATAACGTTGATATTACGTCATATATTAAAAGCAGAAGCTGTTCCATCCAAAGAGACCTACAAGTCACATTTTATGTGCATCCCAGTCCTGCAGTCCCAGGCCGGCTCCTTACAATGTGTTTCCCAGCTGCAGATTATCTGTAGATAATAGTAAAGCCTTTGACCCGTCCTGCACAAGCGAACAGAAGATGATTTGTAGCCACAACTACTACTACTACTACTACTACTACTACTACGACTACGTGTAGTTTACAGCGCATACGTTCACCAGAAATTGCTATTATGGGTTATGGGCAGATATTCATAGTGTGGAAGAAGACGCACTAATATGTAAGAAATTGGCGGTCGCCACACCGACCTCCAACCTGAAAACGGTTCCCTAACAAACAGCCCAACGGGCTGTAGGAGGCTGTCGTCTGTTCTGTCCTAATGTTTCACTCTTGTTCTTCTTCTTGTGTTGCAGGCAACTGCTGGCCCCCGGATACCAGGAGATATGGTACAGTTCGTCTGGCAGCCGGCGTTCCTCCACCCCCGGCCACACCGTAAGTCTGAACCCCCCCCACAGCCACACCGTAAGTCTGCAACCCCCACCCCCCCCCCGTCCTTCAGAGATGATTCCCTCTCACAGGCCAGAGTTCCACGTCACAATATGTTCTATTATATTGTTCTATTATATTGTTCTATGTTTGCCTCCCTGTATGACGGAGGGCGATGGCCCAGAGGCTGAGTGGTTCTCTGTTGCAGGGCCACTGTCTCTACCACGGGGAGGTGCAGGGTGTGGAGGGCTCCAGCGTGGCGCTCAGCACCTGTTCAGGACTCAGGTGAGCGCTCTGAGCAGCGTGGGATCAGTGTTCACGTGTTCTTGTGATGTGATGTTGTCCTTTATCAACAACGCTTTCTGCAGTCGAGGCTGTAGTGCAACCACTAAATTGTGAGCAGTACTACAATTAGTACAGGTTCAGCATGTCACACTCTCGGGAAAGGTACATACACCGACCAATCCACCCACATCGACCTGCGACTGTTCATCGCAGGTGGTCACTGTGTTCCTGGGTATACAACATCCCCTTCAAACGCATTAGGAGACAAATATATGAGCAGAAAAAAAGAACCATAGTGCTTCTAATTCTAGTGGAGTAGGAAGTAAAAAGAATGCTAGAATTGGGTAGCGAAGTGCATTCTCCCCACACCATGGATGAATGATGTGAGGCCTCTGTTATGTAAAGCAGTGGGCTGCTTTAGTAGGTCGCTGGCTCCAGTGTGGTCTCAGTGACTACAGTAAGAGAGACAGACAGAGAGAGAGACAGTCAGTGACTACAGTAAGAGAGACAGACAGAGAGAGAGACAGTGTGGTCTCAGTGACTACAGTAAGAGAGACAGACAGAGAGAGAGACAGTGTTTTCTCTGCTCTGGGAGACTCCAGGGGAGGAAGGCCCACCGCTGAGGGCCCGCTGGAGGACGTCCCTCTGAACGGGCTGCTGTGTTGTGTATGGGCGGGACATCGTGAGTGCAGCGGTGCACATCTGTGCAGGATCAACAGACCAATCAATGAACACATCCTCCTCCTGATATACATTCTTTATTCCTTTCGGTGTCCGGGCGGATTTCAAACACAGCATTGGGGCTTAGTGCGGATGCACCCACACAAACACACACATACACACACACACACACACACACACACACACACACACACACACACACACACATACACACGCTAACACTAAACCACACATGAATACAAACAGACACACACGCACGCACATGCACGCACACATGCACACACTAAGCTTGATACGGATACATGTGGTCTCTGGGGATGTTGTCAGGGAGAGGAAGTACACTATTGCCGTCCAGCCTCTCCAGATGCTTGTTACAGCTGCTGTGATCAGTGTTGGTGTGTTTATGTGTGAGTTTGTGCGTTTGCGTGTGCATGTGTGGGTGCATATGCAAGAGTGTGCACCTGGTGAGTGTGCGTTCGTGCACGTGATGTAATGATGCATGAGGCAGCAGCCTATGTGGCTCACATACCTGGTGGAACTGCACACCTGTAGCTCCTGAGACACACAGCCACACACAGCACTGCCACACACAGCACTGCCACACAGCACTGCTGCGTATCACTGTCCAGATGGTGCAGCTCGTTGAAGCCATCATTTAGTTCATTTGCTTCATGGGCTTTGGTGTTCTACTCCCAGCCCAAAAAGTACCGGGTTCGATCCCCAATGTCCCCAGCCTACCCTCCACCTGCACCTTAAAGACATCCACTATAAGACTGGATGAGAGCGTCTGCTTAACAGTGAAAAGGTGCTTTGATATTTCAATGCATTTGAGAGGAGGCCTGTGATGCTGGAACCTTCCAGCCCTCCGTCATTGGAGACGCTCTGACCAGCGTCCGAGCGTCGACCTGTGGACCCACGAGGCTGCGTCTCCCCCCGTCTCCCCAGCGGCCTGATATCTCTGAACACCAGCGTCAGCTACGTCGTCCAGCCTCTCCCCGTTGCCACGGATACCCGGCCGCCGCCCCACGCCGTGTACCGAGCTGAGAGCCTCCGCCTGCGCAACGGCAGCTGCCCGCATCACCATGGTGACGAGGAGCACGAGGACCCGCTCCACCACTTCGTCCACGGAATGATGACAGAGCGCGGAGCGAGGGTGAGTCCCCTGCCAGCCCAGAGGTTCCAAACCCCCAGCCTCCATGAAGGCACCCTTGAGCAAGAGGCCTCACCCCTACCTGCTCATGAGAGAGACGTGTCTGAAACATTCACTTTGAGACATTTAATGGATACAAGCTCCTGCAGAACGCACCAGAGGAGACGATAGATGATTCACTCTCAGCCCACAGCGTAGCACGTTGTTCAGAAGCATACCACCGCTGCGGCCTCTATTCAGCCGTTTTGCACTATAGCTCAAACTGTGACCTTTCCCTCTCCACTTAAAGGAACGACGAGACATCAGCCAGAATATGAAATACGTGGAGCTGCTGCTGGTGGCGGACCATGCCCAGGTTGGTTCTGCTGTGACTAACGCCGTGCCGTGGTGATGATAGCGTGAATATTTAAGATGCCTCTTCCTGCACTGCGGTTGATTAAAATGGTTGCATTGATTGCTTCACAAGAAACAGGAGGGACTTTTTTAGTTCAAAAATGGAAATGACAAGCAATGTTGTCATTTTGCGGTAACTTCCTGTCCTGTTGCAGTCAGCACCCACCTCCCTCCTCCCCACGTGAACACATGAACGCGGGTCTCCGTGACTCCGGTCTCTGGTGTCTGGGAGCTTTCTTTGCTTCTTTCCTTTCTTTCGTTGGGTACTTTTCACTTGGCATGTTGGGTTGTTCAAGCCGTCCCTGGGAGCACTGAACCAGTAGCTTGGCTGTTCCACCAGTCAGTCAACACTGACACTGAACCAGTAGCTTGGCCGTTCCACCAGTCAGTCAACACTGACCTGCTGCCCCTGAACCAGTCCCTCCTCTTCTCTCTCTTGATTGGGTAAAGTGGGAACAGGATATCAGAATAAAAAAACATCTGTTTACTGCAAAGGGGGGGGGTCTGGAAGACCCCATGTTACAGATAAAACTCATATATATATAGAGCTATTCAACACTTATTTTAACAAATAGATATCAGTTGTCAGTGCCTTTGATGTGATCAAAAATTGTAAATGTATACAATGGAATGTTGGAATGGAATGGATGGAATGGAATGGAATGCAACCAGAAAAGAGGATTTATAGGATCTGGTTTTATTATACGTAACAACCGTCCCTGTT
This sequence comes from Micromesistius poutassou, assembly GCF_964030765.1. Taxonomy (NCBI): domain Eukaryota; kingdom Metazoa; phylum Chordata; class Actinopteri; order Gadiformes; family Gadidae; genus Micromesistius; species Micromesistius poutassou. The sequence continues at coordinate 8,691,191 of NC_140276.1, forward strand.
ACAATGGGAACGGTTTTCATTTTAATGCATAACTATGGTTATGGTCTCCGGTTTAACTGCAATGGTATTAATGGTAATGGTATTGCCATGGTAATGGAAACCAGGTAACTGGGCTATTTAGTTGCCCCCTATTGGGACATAAAACCAATATGCTGTGAGTGTCTTCATAAGCTCATATCCTAATGTGAAAATGTGCATCCCTTCCAGTTTGCAAAGCACGGCTTTGATCTGGACAGAACCAGGAGGA
>NC_140276.1:8699137-8711637 GCF_964030765.1 Micromesistius poutassou
CTTTAAGAGAGGCCTATGAATAATGGACTAAATGGATAGCAGTAGCAAGTCTAAACTTGTTATAGGCCTACTACTAAAAGAGTACATTTATGGAGCGGAAAAAATATTTTAGAATAGAATAGATGGCAATAGATTGGAATATAGGTTTAGGTTATCTTACTAAAGGAATCACTCAGAACATGTTTAAAGGTTGAACGTACTTGAACGCTAAGCGCATTCAGTATAGCAGAAGTCCGGCATTTCAAGGATTCCCTCTCAGATCGCCTACGCAACCAAGCCTAAAAACACATAGTGCACACTGTCACATGCTTTGGATAAGTCAGGTGTTTCCTATCGCCTTCTGCTCTGTCAGACATCCAAGCAAGAATTCAGCCCGTAACTTTATAATATATGGAGGATCTACAGTGGGACATATGAGGCATAGCTACAACAGAATATTATAACTTAGATCCACATTTAAATGTCTTGGACTGTCATCGTTCATAGATGTAAGCATCTAAACACCGTCCGCAAGCCTGTCTCCCCCGATGTTAAACACACACGCACACACGCACACACACACACACACACACACACACACACACACACACACACACACACACACACACACACACACACACACACACACACACACACACACACACACACACACACACACACAGTAAGCCCCTTGACAGCCCCTGTGTGTCCCACCCTACCTTCGGTGTGGCAAGTGGAAGACAGGATGGTACTTGGGGGGCGGAAGAGGTACGGCAGATATCGGGAAAAACATTTCATCTTCTTCTCGGTCTCTTTCCGCTGGACGAACCGTTGTGTTGATGGCTCCACATCCGCACTGCCGCGACAGCTATGAGAGCGGGGCTGGGGCTGCCCGGGCTCAGAGCAGGAGGCTATGACAACATCACCTCCAGACACACAGCAGCGCAGGCAGCAGCAGCCTCCGTCAACTGCGCGCCGGGGAGGAAACGGCGCAGAGCTCCTCTCGCCGCTTGGTGGTCGCTTGTAGGAGCAGATAGCGCAACAAGGGTCTCACCCGCTCAGCGATGAACGAACACAGCCTCTGACGGGTGTTCTTCTGCTCAACAACACAGATGTTTGCCCTTTATGAATATTGGGCTAACGCAGAGCTACTGGCCTGCGTAGGCCTACGACATCTAGGAATATATCTGTCTGAACTATGACTAGTGCTATAAAATGAGACTAGTCATGAAAAATATAAAACTTTACAAGTGACCAGGTTATTGATTTCAACTGCTTTATGGCGCCATCTAGTGACTAGTTTTAAAAAGGATTAAGAGGATGTTTCACCAATAAATAGTTTGGATAAATGCTTGCACACAACCCTTAATAAACAAATATTAAGTTATAAGTTTAGAAAATGTAATATAAAATATATATATTTTTAGACATTATTTATCATTGACCTACTATCTAAATGCAATAACATTGTGAAATACATGGAAACATCCACGACAACAGTTGGTCATGTGTAACCATTCTAATTATTTCAAATGATTTTCAAATTGTATTTAAATATGATACTACTTTTTGTTTTCATAAATGTGTTTTGTGTATTGCAACATTTGTCTTCTCGTTATTTGACACTTCTCGCGAGAGTTGTGTGTGAACTAATGCAGGCGGAAGTACTACCAGATTCTCTTTTCCGCCGGACATTGAGGAGTGAACGGCAGGGTAAGAATTCCTGGCTGACAATCTTACCAAAGTTATCTTCATCCATCCTTTACTTTGCCTTAAAGTGTTCCCCCCTCACCTCGTAAACACAACCGTTGTACTACCGTCGTCTTAAAATGACCTATATTGTGAAAAACGTCCAATGTATTGGTTTGATATCCCGTGATATCAGACCGCTACCGTCAGACCGCAGCGGGGCACGATGGGGAGAATAAGACGGAGTGGACCTTAAAGCCTCGTGTGGCTGATAGGGTGGAGGGTGTGAAGGGATCTGAACCAGTGTCGTTCACCACAACCCGTCCACCACAGGACGTTGTTATGCTGCTATGCTACTGTTAGCCTGCTAGCTAACGCTGGCTAGCAGTTCAACGTGATGCTGAGCGCAGCTCGTAAAGGGGACCGGGGTCGGTGAGACGTCTGGGGGTCCGGAGATTCGCAGTCCCGCATGTGTGAGAGTCCCGCATCATGTGTGAGATGACCGGGACTGGAGGTCCAGACGTGAAGGGTCTGCCTCCTGGCTTCACCCTCCTGCATGGGTCAGCTTCTAGGAGTGAGCAGTGTGATAGGAGCTTCTAGGAGTGAGCAGTGTGATAGGAGTGAGCAGTGTGATAGGAGCTTCTAGGAGTGAGCAGTGTGATAGGAGCTTCTAGGAGTGAGCAGTGTGATAGGAGCTTCTAGGAGTGAGCAGTGTGATAGGAGCTTCTACGAGTGAGCAGTGTGATAGGAGCTTCTACGAGTGAGCAGTGTGATAGGAGCTTCTACGAGTGAGCAGTGTGATAGGAGCTTCTACGAGTGAGCAGTGTGATAGGAGCTTCTACGAGTGAGCAGTTTGCAAGCGTCTAAAGTTTTCTTCTTTTATTCAACAACTCTCTCTTTGTCTGCAGCATCATGAAGTTGAATCCATTTTTGACGTCCTCTCGGCGCAAGAACCGCAAGAGGCACTTCAACGCCCCCTCACACATCAGGAGGAAGATCATGTCCTCCCCGCTGTCCAAGGAGCTCCGGCAGAAGTACAACGTGAGGTCGATGCCCATCCGCAAGGACGACGAGGTCCAGGTGTGTGTGTGGGCTCACTGGTCACTGGGGAGCTGTGTTTGTGTTCCTCCACTTCCTGTTGTATTTACACTGTGTTCATCCACCAGGTGGTGCGCGGACACTACAAAGGTCAGCAGATCGGCAAAGTAGTGCAGGTCTACAGGAAGAAGTACGTCATCTACATCGAGCGCGTGCAGAGAGAGAAGGCCAACGGAACCACGGTCCACGTCGGAATCCACTCCAGCAAGGTACGGTCTGCTTGGAGGGTTGTCACACAGCGGGGGGGGGCGGCAGCAGTGGAACCAGCTCACCTCCAGTGGAACCAGCTCACCTCCAGTGGCTGTTCATCATGAGGCGTCTTGAGTCATTAAACCTTCAGTTACTCTAAACGTTACCTTATTGATTGGCCAGAGCTTCCATTTTTCTGTCCCATATATTTTCCAATGTCACAGTGACATGGTCCTTTCCTGGTATTTCTCCTACAAAGTAGTTTTAGTCAACATGTTCCTGGTTGTCGGAGACTAGAGGTTGATTATTATTTTTTTTCTTTCCCTTTTTTTAAAAAAAAAAGAACGCTTCACGAATTTGCGTGTCTCCTTTGCGCAGGGGCCATGCTAATCTTCTCTGTATCGTTCCAATTTTAGTATATGTGATACCGAAGTAACACAGGTTGATTATTTTTAATGAATGCTGTTGTATTTCCAGCCTTCAAATGTCTGAGCTTAATTTGACCTGCTACTTGTCCAACACAGCATAGTAATTAGTCTTGGTAAATTTAATATGATCGATAATGTCAACAGACATTTCTTAGATGATTTGGGGTGAAATGATGAACCGAGCTTTATCGTTGGATGTTGTTGATGGTTGTAAACTAGTGTTTTAACTTAGCCTTTCAGTGACTGCGTTGCAGGGGCAGCTCCTGTCAACGATTCCCCCGTTAGTAGAATTGTTTAAAAGCTCCATTTTCACTGTTCTCCACCACCCTGCTCCCTTTGGTTCAGTTGCTGTTTATGTAAACTGAAGAAAAGCTCTCCCTTTTTAAGATAAGATAGCTGGCTCTGAACAGGTCTGATTTGCACGTTGGTGCTGTTCTGTTAACACTCATTCCACTTTTGTTTGGCACAAACTGTTCAGCCATGGTTTCTTGTTCGACTTGTGTCTTGGACAGGTTAGTTTTTGCCATTTCTCCTCAGTTGACCTGAAGCTTTTTTGCAAAGGGAAATCAATGTCTTCTAGACTCATGTGATAATAGTGAATGACTCAACCTTGGGTGGCAAAAGATTGCGCTCTAGTGACATTGTGCAATAAGGGCTACACATATGAGGGGTTTAAAATGACATCATGTAGCTTCAGTTGAGTGGTGTAAACAGTAGAGTCCAATCTTATGTCCAGACAGCTAGCCTTTGTCCATTATACTTGTAGTTATTAACAACATTTAAATGTATTGGAAGTAGTCTGCTGACTGCCATTCATTCAATCTGGGGATGTTTTATTGACACTACTTCTCTCTCCACCAGGTTGTCATCACCAGGCTGAAGCTCGACAAAGACCGCAAGAAGATCCTCGAGCGCAAGGCCAAGTCCCGCGCTGACGGGAAGGAGAAGGGCAAATACAAGGAGGAGACCATTGAGAAGATGCAGGAGTAACAAGACCTTTGGCATACAAAATAAACTGTTGTATAAATGGACTTCACACTTGTCAGCCTTGATTTTCTTTGAATTGTTTGAGTTAGTATGTTATTGAAAGTCAGTATGTAGAGGGTATCTGGTTTAAGGTGTTTGTTCAGGTATAATGCAAGTACTGCTTAGAGCTTGTTGCATTTAATTGTGAAATAACTTCACATGCAATACTATTCATTTCTTCAATGCAGTCACCTGAAATTGTCTTCAGAGAACATGATTTTAAAAACTAATATCAGTGTCACAACTTGGTCTATAACTGATAATTTACAAAGGAGGTATTCAGGAATCTAGGATTACGGTTTTGCATACAATCCTTTGACCGGGTCGTATGCATTAGCGGATCAGTACTTCAATCATTTATTTACTTTCAGGAGCAGATGGTAACTTTTTCGGTATACATTGAGTTAGCGTAGTACTTTGTCAAACCTAAGTATGCAATTGTCTTCCCCATGCCGTCAAGGCATTGCGTTGTTCTTCGGGGCCGAAGCTCCCTGGTTCTGCCTCCGCCAGCTCGCTCTCTGAGAGCCTGTGATCCAAAGAGACGTCCGGCACCGCTGGGTGGGTGTTCCGGTGTAGACTAAACCCAACCTCCACTAAAGAGTGAACCAAACACGGTATAGCTGGTTGCAGAGTTGAGATAGGCCTACTTTTAAAACAAAACAAAAAAAAGAATTGTTCCCTTCTAAACTGAAAGACAATTGTATACTTTGAGGTTGATATCAAGTACTAAACGGACTTAATATTATCCACCCTCTCCAGCGCACCGCCTCCAGACGCGTGACTCCCGTTCCTCCTCCTCCCCCTCCCGGCGGTCATGTGATGTGCGGCGGAGTTTTGTCGTTCATTTCCTTGCTGTCAACTTCTACTCACTTCAATTACAAAGTTTTCACGTTGCCTTTTTGTTTCTACTTATTAAGGAGCTATGGCCGAACTATCGTTCACGATCTCCATAATCGTGATGACGGCCTTTTGGGGTCTTGTCGGCATTGTGATCCCGTTCCTTATTCCTAAAGGACCCAACAAAGGGTAAGTTTGTTAGCTTCACTGGCTATCAACCTAGCTTTTTAGAAATAGCTGTATAACTTGGTATATTACATCTATTTGGATTTAATTAAGTGTACTTTTAAAGAGTAGACTATACTCAACTTTAAATAACATTTGACTTAAATGTTTGTCGCTTCAGGGTTAATAAGTTGCAGAAGTGCTGTCAGGCTCAAATAGACCAGATGAGTGAACCTTATTTAAAAACATCTTGTAGTCATGCAGTATAATCCTTACGATCGTGTACTTTCTAGGTCCTACTGCGCTCGAACCGATACTGGAGCACACCAATAATAGAATAGGCCTATATAATAAAATAGTATTTTCGACTGTGGATAACTTCCCTTTTCTGCATTTGTCACCCAATCGTTGGTTGTATCATATGATGTAGGAGAAGTGATGCGGATGAATGTTAACCATTCCTTGTTTCTTCTTGCAGTGTGATTGTAACCATGCTGGTAATGACTGCAGTGTGTTGCTACCTGTTGTAAGTATTTCCAACCTGCAGCATGTAATGTTGTTCAGTCGAAGTGAGGTCTCAAAGCATTGTTTAAGTTTGTATGGTTTTAAGTACATTTTTACACACATTTGCAAAAGGAATGTTAATGGCCCAACGACAACAGATGAAAACGTGACATTACGAAAAGAAAAGTCTACGTTTGAAAAGCAATGTTTGTTCACACTTAGGCCTAAACTCTTGTCTCTAAACTGTTTTGTGTATCGAATCGATTTTGTAGTGATTATTTATATGATGATTAAAATATATAGCTGATCCCTCTTGGCACATTTCTAGATTTCTACCTAATGGTTTACAATTTCACACGATTCAAGTTAACGACGGAGTCAAGTTACATTTGAAAGGACGCTAGAGGGCAGTAGAGACGAGATAACCCGTTAATAATACCTATAGTCAATACCACATTAAATACCAAAACATTAGAACTATAATGACCACAAAAATCTGCTACAATTAAAATATATTTTTTTAATTTGAAGTGTATGACTTTCAGATTACTCTTGATTGGTTTGTAATCCCTACAGTTGGTTGATAGCTATCCTGGCCCAGCTGAATCCACTGTTCGGACCCGCCCTATCCAATGAAACCATCTGGTACCTCCGCTACCACTGGGACTAGAACTCTAACACAAAAAAGTATTTGACTTTGTAGTTTGAATTGCACACACTTTCTGCTCTGGCAGGTTAGATGTTTATGTAACGTGTGTGTGTGTGTGTGTGTGTGTGTGTGTGTGTGTGTGTGTGTGTGTGTGTGTGTGTGTGTGTGTGTGTGTGTGTGTGTGTGTGTGTGTGTGTGTGTGTGTGTTAACTACAGACGCTGTACACCAATGGAGAACGTGCCTTTCACTCCTCACTGACCAATAGGGCTACTTGTCAAGCTGCATTCATTGTGTGCCTTACTATTTGTGGCAGTGGTGTCTTGGGTAAAGATTCCCAAAGGATTGCATACATTTACGATAACTTAAGAGTGTTTTTTCCTGAGTGTGTTTCCTTACAACGGGTTATCCCTTTTGATGTTTCTTCACAGAGTTGTCTCTGTTTCTGTTGTATTTGTAAGTGATGTACATATGCTTAAAATGAAATAATAAATTATCTGATGTAGAGCGTTTGTGTGTCCGTTGGTAAGAGTTTTTTTAAAAGGGTAGAGTTCTTTAAAGCCGAATTATTGGACCGTACACAGTGAACGACAGTAAGCGAATCAAAGGTTCCTGAGTCAATCTGACCAGCGGGCTTCCTGCTTGCCGTAGTCGCAGCGGCTCCGACCGGCCAACATGGCGTGCTTGGATGTACACGTCCGAATATGCGAGCAAGAAATACTTAAATATGATTTGGAAATAAAGGCCCTCGTCCAGGTAAGAACGTACGGTCATGGCTATGTAATTATCATCATATACTATACAATGACCGTTTAAGTTGTCATTTTTGTACCGCTCATTAATCGGGCAGAGGCGACATGGTTCAATAATAACGAGTATTTCCGCCGCTGGCCTCACGTCTGACTGCAGCTGATCGCTTGTTTTTGGCCGAGCTGCTTACTGTCATTCCGTCATTACTGTCATTACTGTCATTCCGTCGCCTGAGTGCCTTCTGTGTTAAATGTTCTTCTAGGATGTAAGGGAGTGTACGGGACCGCAAAGCACACTGACAGAACTCAATTCAATAGTGAAAGAGAATTTCCAGAATCTCAGACTCCGGATACAGGTAACCTTATGAACATGTATTCTATGTAATGCGGACACTGTGTATGTATATGTACCTTATGAACATGTATTCTATGTAAAGCGGACACTGTATGTGTATATGTACCTTATGAACATGTATTCTATGTAAAGCGGACACTGCCACAGACTTGAACTTGGGTGGTGTTTTAATTGGAACAGGATCTAGAGCAAATGGGGTTGGAGCAGGACAAGGAGTCGGACAAGCAGGCTTTACTGCAGCAGGTGGAGGGACATCGAAAACAGATGATCAGGTGAAGTGCTTTTAGGTCTTATAGGGTTAAAGCTGAGTCCATCAATATAGTTTAACAATTCATCTATTTGTCGATTAGGCCGTTTAAGTCGTGTGTGCAGAATGTATGTGTCACTCATACGTTGCTCTATGATTTTGTAGTAACCAAACTGCTTGGAGAAAAGCAAACCTGACCAGTAAAATGTCGATCGATGCCCTGGAAAAGGAGGCTCTGCTGAACGGAGGAGACGATGCGTTGAGGAAAAGGTGAGCTTCCACCTCGAGGTCACATCGAACAAACACGTTCCCATAGCAACTGACCGTTATTAAAGACCCGATTTGATTTGATTCAATGAAAACCAAACATCAAAACATCTTATTTTAGATTAACAGTGATGTAATTGGTAATAATCTCAATAGGATGTCACTAGAGGGTAGATTTTGTCTTGGCTTGTAATGCCTAATAAACTTCATACCTGGTGGTCAAATATGGACCGTTTAACATTGTCATAAACATCTACAAATGTGTATACATATTTTGTTAATGATTTAGTACATCATTAATTAAAGACTTATAAATGAGTTACGACTAATTGTCAAATAATGGAACAGTACAGGTGCACCTAAGACGTTATTGGAACGAGTTGTTCTCGCTTCCCTTCCCAGGAAGCAGACCAAGGAGGGTCTGACCCAGACGTCCAGTGACATCACAGAGAGCCTGATGACCATGAGTCGAATGATGGCGCAGCAGGTGGAGCACAGTCAGGACACCATGACAACACTGGGTTAGTAACACGTCTGGGAGGACCCGCAGACATATCAACTTCAGGTTATGTTCGTAAAGTGTAAAGTTCAAAATGATAGAGTGGAAACGGCGCCGCCTATGGGCCCGATACAGACTAGCAACATGAGGTGTGCTTTGTGTACGTGGCCCATCTGTTAGACGGGTCGGGTAGGGAGGCTTCAGCTGGCTCAGGTCATCCGCTGGAGGATCAACTGTATTTCTCGCCATGCTTCACCACTGCAGTACAATACGTCAGGGAAACAGATTTTCAAAGAACCACAAGAGCTGATTTTGGACGGGACGGCATCAGACAAAGGCTCATCTCTGGGAGGGCTTTAAACTGTAAGGATGGCAGAGTGTGTTTGAATATGACTGCAGGATGTACCCCAATGGCCACAGTCTACCTGTTAGCCTCCTGCAGAAACCAGCTACAGACGTTTATCTAAAGTTCACTCTGTGGCTAAATGGGTCAGGGTGAGGGTTAGGGTGTTAAAGGGTTAGGGTTAGGGTGAGGGTTAGGTTAGGGTTGTTAAAGGGTTAGGGTGAGGGTTAGGTTAGGGTTAGGGTGTTAAAGGGTTAGTGTTAGGGTGTTAAAGGGTTAGGGTTAGGGTGTTAAAGGGTTAGGGTGTTAAAGGCTTGGTACCAGACCCAATATCTTTAATTTAGATTCAGAGCTGCATTGTTTTTTTTTAAGGATAATCAGATAAAAAATACAGGATTCTTTCAAATTAGAATTACATTTAATGGGCACTTTATTCATTCCAAAGGGGGGATGTGGATGTAACAGCAGCACACAATAAAACAAAATATAACAATTAATATTAACTAATGGCCATTTAACAATGAAAAGGTACTTTTATTTGAATCATGTGAAACAGTGAACATGATAGCAGCATGTTGGACTACAGTCCTCCTCGGTGCTGGGAGGAGGCACGGTGCCTCTTTCACGAGCGTGAGCTCACAAAGCCAAGCGCTGACGGGCGGAGACGATGTGTGTCCCCCGCAGCCACGTCCTCCAGGACGGTCCAGGAGACCAACGAGGAGTTCAAGGCCATGACGGGGACCATCCAGCTGGGCCGCAAGCTGATCACGAAGTACAACCGACGGGAGCTCACAGACAAGCTGCTCATCTTCCTGGCGCTGGCACTCTTCTTCTCCACCGTGCTCTACATCGTCAAGAAGAGACTCTTCCCCTTCCTGTAGGAGACCACCATGGGAAGCCCCCCCCACCTCCAAACTCTGCAATCTCTCCTCCCATCTGAAGTCTGGTCGTCCTGCTGCTAGCCGACCATGTGCATGGCATTGTGGACGTTGTGCTGTACTGTACGCTTGTGGTGCTGTTGAGCTGTTCTCTGTAGGACATCTATTCATCGATCACACTCCGATAACCCATTGCCTCAAACGAGCTGGAACACGTTGGTTCACTAAAGTGTTCCAGCCGCAGGAACTGAGCTGTAATTCTCTATAAGATTGTGGTGATGCTGTGCATTGCCGTTTATTAGGGCCAATGTAGATGTAGCGTTTTCATTTTATTTTATTTTAATATTGTTATTGATATTCCACCTTTTTTTCCTTTGATTGACCAAAACTGGAAGGAAAAGAAAAGGTTGAGTGTTAACTATATAATTTCTTCATTCCATTTTTGTCTACCCCTTCCTTCGCTAGTTACTAACTTAATAATAATCCTGTTCCTAGTTACTAACTTAATAATAATCCTGTCCGAAAATAAATACTATTGTACTTTGACACACTTATATTGAGTGTTCGAAAAATCTTGAATTTAAAATCTCTGGGTGTATTCAATATTTAAAATACAAACAGTGATTGTTTGTACTGTAATTTTCCGGTAATTCCGGTTACATTTATTTAACCAATTTTAGGAATTACTATTTTTGAGAATTGGAGCCTTACACTATTTAATCATTATCCCAATGTTTATTTATATATGATATCACCTGTTTGCAATGAATTGTTATTATATAACCTGCAGTATTTGTAAGGCTTGGACCAATAAATCGCAGTGTGTCCCACTAACCCTGGAGCAGTGTGCTGTTTAAAGCCCCGTCCATACAGCGAAGAGAACGCTTAGGAACCACAGTAACCCTGGTCACAATGGAACCACGCTGCCTTGTGCAGATAACACCCGGAAAAGCTGATTAATCGTGTGTGTGTGTCTGTGTGTGTGTGTGGGGAGAGATATTTTTAGGTTTGTGTGACTGCTATCTGTCTTTGCCTTTTCAACACCTAAAAGCAAGTCTATAATGACCTTATGGCCTTCTGCTGTAATTGCCTTAAGAGTGTTCATTTTAGAAATAAGAAATAAATGTAAGGTGGTTTTTTTTTTTTTATGAACCTAATGCTGTTTCTATACCTGTTGTTTACCAATGGGACAATAGCTCGCCGGTTGGCTTAGCGGTGGATAAACAAGCTTGTCTGTTTAAAGTGGTGGCAATTGGCCAATTCCTAGCTCAGCTTGTAGACACACTGCTGGACTCTCGTCTGTATGTGAAGCAAACTGGAAGATTCCGGCATGTAGCAAAGTGTAGGTGTCAATCAAACGCCTAGGTTTCATTTGAAGAGAATTTTGACTATCATTTATTAGAGGAGAAGTAACTGTGAAGTGCTGGGCACTTGTTTCTATGAACATCTTGACTGGACGACAGCGATGTATTGTTTCTCTTTCTTCTGAGAAATGTACTTCTGTAAGTCCCTTTGGATAACGTCTGCTAAATGCTCTGAATGTAAATGAAGCTCTTTGGGGGATAATTGAGCTTTAGCATTTGGTTGGAATTTGATATTTACCAAAGGACAATATAAAAAGTTTTTTTGTTTTTCCTAAGCCCAAAAAAAAAAGTAGGCCTAATACATCATCAGTTATAGGGCATGACAGAAAAAGTGTTAAAAAAAAGTGCATGCAAGTTATTAATAGGATGAAGAAAGCTATATTAACTAACTTAACATTTTATTGATCTACGTCAAATATTTTACATATCGACTTCAATCTTGCACTTATTATATTCTATAATAATATAGACCGGAACAATAGATGCTGGCATACAAAAAATATTCTCTAACCTTTATTAAAACTTTAACTAAAGCGGATTACAGTTTTCCGGGGCTAAATCCACTTCAACACAAACCTCCACACTGAACGTGTGCGCCAGTGTCAATTCTTGAAGCAAAACATTTAGTACCGCATTGAGGCCCTAATGCATGCAGCATACGTGCGGACGATCGAGATATTTGTAAACTTTAGTAACCTTTCAGCCCACATGAGCAAGTTGAAGGAAGTTGGGTAACAGCCACTTCAACATTTTAACCTGAAACTAACCATATGGGATTTAACGACGTAATTGAATTAGGCCTTAAGGTAATATATAGCCTCCTACCCAAAAAGTATATAGTGCCTATAGGTTAGCCTAGTTAAATTAGTTATAGGCCTATTTATTGATAATTATTATATAATCCTGTGTGTGTACACCAATACAAAGTTATTTTTACACAATAAAATAATAGTCTGAAAGACTTTTTTTATAGGTCGAATAGTGGAAATATTCTCTTAGACATAACCTAGTAGACTATATTTCTGGCCTTTTCTTAAAAATGAAATTAATGTGTCTCTTTTCTTAAAAAGAAAGAAAAAACACAAATCAGGCCTACCTTTTAAAGTTCTGAGGGCGACACATAAATACAAAGAAATCACACATGCATTTGGCAAATTAATCCGATTAACAGGAAAAGATTATATTGTGCTCATATTTACCATGTCCTAATGCCATGTAACGATGGCACCCCGTTAC
>NC_140276.1:8716637-8721378 GCF_964030765.1 Micromesistius poutassou
TGCGCATTAATTAATATGGTCATTAATTAGCTGGTAGGGTAAAGGCATCTTGCTGACTGGGGTTCGAACCCTCAACCTTTGATCTTGGTGCTGGGCCTAAAGTGGTCGGCATACTTTTGTTAAATAAGTGATACTACTGCTTTTCTACACATTTCAATATATACTATTATTTTCCATTAATTACTTGCTTTTTGGACTTGTCATGTGGATAAGCGCTATTGAGGTCGATATTAAGGAGTTTAATATTCATGTTGACCAGGTGATGGCAGCATCACTCAACAGTGTAGGCCTACTGGCGATCACAAATTATACTGTCTGTCTGTCTGTCTGTCTGTCTGTCTGTCTGTCTGTCTGTCTGTCTGTCGGTCGGTCTGTCTGTCTGTCTCTCTGTTCCTTCTGTTTCCTTTGTGACAGTGATGTGTTGTAAGCTGAACTCTAAGTATGTAGTATTTATAGTATTTATAGTCTGAACTCAGGCCTGGTTATGTCGTTTTTTCCAGAGTCTCCCTTTGTGTTCCTCGACGCATTTCTCTCGTTTCCAGAAGTAAAAAAAATAATTGACTATAGTTTCTGATTATCTCGTGAGCTAAATGCTAAGTCATAGACCCAGTCTGGGGTTCCAACATCTCCATGACAACAGTGCACTCCAGTAACTGCACCACCACCACCAGTATTCAGACCAGTATTCAGACCAGTATCACCTGCTCCTCTGGCCGGTGGCTGCTGGCCAGTCGTGTCTGTATCCCTGAGGTTATACGATGTCTCGGTCTGGCCTAGCACCTTCACGCCACGGACCTGCGTCACAAACGAGGCTTCATTCAGCCAATACTCCTCCGCCCGCCCCCCCCCCCAGTGTGCATGCCTGCTGGCTGGCGCTCCTCTGGGGCAGCAGCCGCGCGGTGGGCTGGAGGCTGGAGGCAGCAGAGGGGAGTGAGGTAAGGCCTGTGGCCAGCGGGCGTGGTGATGCCGGCTGTACTGAGCTCTTCTGGAGGAACCTGATTGGCCTGCGGTGCCAACAGATGATTCATCCCGACAAAGACTGAGAGGATGGAAAGGGCTGCTGGGAGTCTGGACACCCATGTTCCCCGCTGCACGTCTCTGCTGGTGGATGACGTGCGTCCGAGTCCGCTCGCAGCAAGAGCACACGCACACAGACTCACACACACACACACACACACACACACACACACACACACACACACACACACACACACACACACACACAGTGCGAGTTCCTGTTGAGCAGCGACACAGTTCCAGTAAGTCTGATATTATCTCCACCAAATCGATTTTCAGCCTCTCATCCATAATGGAGTCACAGTGACCTCTGACCTCAAACGGTCCCTCATCTCCATGGTGACAAGCATTAGCATGATAGGCTAAACCATGCTAATCCATAGGCCCCTCTATCTCCCTCCCCCCTATTGGTCTGCTCTCTCTCCCCCAATCTCTCACTCTCCCCCCTTTACCGCTCTCTCTCTCTGTCTCACCCTCTCTCTCTGTCTCTGTCTCTCTCTCCCTCTCTGTCTCACCCTCTCCCTCTCTGTCTCACCCTCTCTCTCTGTCTCACCCTCTCTCTCTCTCTCTCTCTCTCTCTCTCTCTCCCTCTCTGTCTCTCTCTCTCTCTCTCTCTCTCTCTCTCTCCCTTTCTCTCTCTCTCTTTCTCTCTCTCTTTCTCCCTCTCTCTCCCTCTCACCCTCTCACCCTCACCCTCACCCTCCCTCTCTCCCTCCCTCCCTCTCTCTCCCTCTCACCCTCACCCTCTCTCCCTCCCTCCCTCCCTCCCTCCCTCTCTCTCTCTCCCTCTCACCCTCTCCCTCCCTCCCTCTCTCTCTCTCCCTCCCTCTCACCCTCACCCTCTCCATCCCTCCCTCCCTCCCTCTCTCTCACTCTCTCTCTCTCCCTCCCTCTCACCCTCACCCTCTCCCTCCCTCCCTCCCTCTCTCTCTCTAATGGGAGCAGTGTGTGTGTGTGTGTGTGTGTGCCAGTCCTCTCTAATTGCCACCTGAGGCCAGAGACAGCAGAGCCTGTGTTCCCGGTAGGTCGAGCATGCTTGTGTGTGTCCATGGCGCATGAGTGTGTCCTAGTGTGTGTGTGTGTGTGTGTGTATGCCTGTGCATGTATGTGTGTGTGTGTGTGTGTGTGTGTGATTGAGAGAGAGACAGACAGACAGAGACAGACAGACAAACAGAGAGAGAGACTTGTGTAGACAGGTTCCCTCTCATCTCCAGGCCCTTACTCACTCAGCCGCCATCTTGGTTCCACACACTAGCTCGTTAAGAACCTATCAGACATATGAGAGGAGAGGTAGGTGGCATTGTGTGTGTGTGTGTGTGTGTGTGGAGGCAAACAAGCACATGAATCAAACAATAGCGGGTCACTGTACGCATTGTGCATCCATACACACATAGATCGTGCATAAACATTATGAACACATACTCACACACACACGGACGCCCACACACACCTACACACAATTCACACACAAAATTCACACACAAAAGTCAAACAAACCAACTCTCACACGCTCCCAGTCACAGCACAGTGCTGCGGCCCGGAGGTCCTCGGCCCCTCAGCACCACGACAGCTTATGAAATCCACTCAGGGGCCAGGTTACAAAATCCTCTCTGTGGGATCTGCCAGGCAGCTCCATGTTGACAGATGGGCCCGCATTCCTGGGCCCCGGGGCCCAGTGCCATCCCAGTACGAGGCGGTGGGGCAGAGAAGGAGAGAGAGAGGGAGAGAGAGAGAGAGAGAGAGAGAGGGAGAGAGAGAGAGAGTGAGAGCGAGAGAGAGTGAGCTTGCAGGGCAGAGCAGCGTTTCTTTGCACCTATCTGCTTCATATCTGTGGCCGCCTCCCGGCACGTATGGCATGATTTGCACGTCAGGCGGGCTGCACCGCCGAGTAAACACATCGCCGGCCAGGGGTGTCACCGCGGCAAATAGCAAACGGGGGTAGGACGGGCTCTTGGCGGGGGGGGGGGGGTCTCGTTTACATTAACACGTGGGGACGCTCGTCAGTGACACCGACCATGTAGGTCAGCCATACCAAAGGTTACATAACCCGCTCCCTGGCACTCCAACACGGCAGGACGCGCGCTGGAGCGGCCGTGCATTCCCAGCGTACGGTAATCGGTTCCTCACCACGGCTCTGACCCCTGACCCCTGACCCTAGCCCTGACCCTTGACCCCTGACCCCTGACCCCCGTCTGTGCCTTAATGAAACGCATCTGAGATCAGCCTCAGCAGCCCGGTGGGAAACCATCAGCTGAACACCTCAGACAGAGTGATAGAGTGATAGAGTGACAGAGTGACAGAGTGATAGTGACAGAGTGATAGAGTGATAGAGTGACAGAGTGATAGAGTGATAGAGTGATAGAGTGATTGAGTGATTGAGTGACAGAGTGATAGAGTGATAGTGACAGAGTGATAGAGTGATAGTGACAGAGTGATAGAGTGATTGAGTGATAGAGTGATAGAGTGATTGAGTGATTGAGTGACAGAGTGATAGAGTGATAGTGACAGAGTGATAGAGTGATTGAGTGATAGAGCGACAGAGTGATAGAGTGACAGAGTGATAGAGCGACAGAGTGATAGTGACAGAGTGATAGAGTGACAGAGTGACATAGTGATAGAGTGACAGTGACAGAGTGATAGAGTGACATAGTGACAGAGTGACAGAGTGATAGCGTGATAGAGTGACAGAGTGATAGAGTGATAGAGTGACAGAGTGATAGAGTGATTGAGTGACAGAGTGATAGAGTGACAGAGTGATAGAGTGATAGTGCTACAGTCTAATGTTAACGTAGATAGTGATAGAGTGACAGTGCTACAGTCTAATGTTAACGTAGATAGTGACAGAGTGATAGAGTGATAGTGCTACAGTCTAATGTTAACGTAGATAGTGATAGAGTGACAGTGCTACAGTCTAATGTTAACGTAGATAGTGACAGAGTGATAGAGTGATAGTGCTACAGTCTAATGTTAACGTAGATAGTGATAGAGTGATAGAGTGATAGAGTGACAGTGCTACAGTCTAATGTTAACGTAGATAGTGATAGAGTGATAGTGCTACAGTCTAATGTTAACGTAGATAGTGATAGAGGGACAGTGGTATGTGTGTATATGTGTAATATGTGTAATATGTGTATATGTGTAATATGTGTATATGTGTATATGTGTATATGTGTATATGTGTATATGTGTAATATGTGTAATATGTGTAATATGTGTAATATGTGTAATATGTGTATATGTGTAATATGTGTATATGTGTAATATGTGTATATGTGTAATATGTGTAATATGTGTAATATGTGTAATATGTGTATATGTGTATATGTGTAATATGTGTAATATGTGTAATATGTGTAATATGTGTAATATGTGTGTGTTGGGCTGGAGGAGGATGGCCCAGGTGTACTATTGACCACGCCCCCCCTGCTCCCTGCATGCCCTGTGGGTAAAAGATGTTGCGGTTGCTGTTGTTGTGCTGTTGTTGTGCTGTTGTTGTGCGGTTGTTGTGCTTGTGTTTGTGCACCGAGACCCCCGGGGAGGACCCAGCCCTGTCTGCTCCTGACCCCCAGTCATGGTAGCTTTGTCTGGGCACAAAGCCGGGAGTGTGACCCACAGCTCCTGGGGGAGACACACGTCTACATAGTGGAGGAGAGAGACGGACCTCCTGATCCACTGACCCCCAACGCCTGCTTCCACCCAGCGCTCATTTACCCCCCGTTAAACC
>NC_140276.1:8721578-8724078 GCF_964030765.1 Micromesistius poutassou
TGCGGGGCACTAAGTGACCTATAGACCTCTAGAGGCTAAAGAGCAAAAGCAGAAACAAGTTTAAAGCTAATTTCATCCAAATTGAATTTTATGTAACAGAATTGACTGGATGCCATGCCGTGTGTGTGTGTGTGTGTGTGTGTGTGTGTAATAAACATGCTGTAGAAGGTTGTGAAAGTGTTCTGTGTGTTGCTCTACATGTATATAGTTCGATTCATTTCTAAGTGACTGGCTGGACTCCATCGCGGCGCTCGTTAGCTCTGCTCTCCGCCTCTCACACCGCACGGCTGCTTTACAACAAGCACATCTTTCAGCGATATTGTTTCTGTGAACGTGGGGGTAGTATAGTGTTGAGATCCCCACAAAATCATCGTTGACAACTGTTCTCCCCGCCTTGTAACCAACCGGCCATCCGACCGGCCGTCCGACCCGAGCCTCATCCAACCCGCTGATTTTCATTCATGACCATGACATAGGCTGTTAGGAACACAGTGTGCTGGCGGGGCCGTGCGCAGGAAGTCCCAGAGCTGCTAGACCGGACACCTGGCCGGGCACCAGGTGCTGAGCGCTCACACCGCTAATGGACCATTTATCAACTGGCCGTCCTTGTTTCATTGACACCAGACATGTTTTCTTTATCTGCAATTACTTCCAAAATTGCACACCAGCTGCAAAAACCAGGAGCGCAGTGGCTTGTGTGTGTGTGTGTGTGTGTGTGTGTGTGTTTTGTGCTTTTTTCTTTTACATAGCCCTGGAAAGAAACAGCTGAAGGCATTTGGATGGCTCTATTTCGGTTCCACGCCGTTGGTACCTTGAGGATATTTCAGAATGATGATTGCCCCCCCCCCACCGTCTCATGCCAACCTGATACAATCTGTCCAATGGGATCAGCATCAACATTCATGGCAACATCTGCCAGACAACAATGGATCCACTGAAGAAGTCTTACAGAAAATAACTTGTTCTGATGCCGGAGACGTGAGGGAGCTCAGTGGGGGACGGGGGGAGGGGGGGAGTCAGTGAGGCAATACTGTCGTCTGCCTTGATTCATTAGCTGGTCCTCACTTGTCATCACGTGTCTTCAGGAGTCTTCATTAGTGATGACTCTTTATCACTCAGAGCGCATGGGGACGCTCCTCCAGGCAGTAGACGTCTTCTGATTGGAGTCATTTGAGTGTGAAAGGTACAAGGGAAAGTATCAGAGCGAGAGAGAGACCAGAATCAGAGGAAGTTATAGAGAGGAAGAGAGAACGAGAGGAAGACAACAACAAGAAGAGGACAGACTGAGTGCAACAAGCAAGAGGCGAAGAGAGTGAGCAGGAGAGACAGCTGAAAGAGAGAGAGAGAGAGAGAGAGAGTAGACGAGTGAATGGTAGAGAAAGAGAGAGAGGAGGACAAGCAGAGACACAGACAGAGAGGGAGGGGGAGGAGGAGAGAGGACGTGCAAGACGGGGAGAAAGGGGGGGCAGACAGACTGACAGACACAGAAAGACAGAGAGGCTTAGAGAAATGATAAAGCAAGACTGGAGAGCAGAGTGTTAGTGGTTAGTGTGGTCCTCGTCCTCCTTCCGTTTGGGCGCATTGCAGAACGCAGAGCATGCAGAACGCAGAGCATGCAGAACGCAGCGTGTTGGGGGGGGGGGGGGGGGGTGTTGGGGGGGGGGCGTGGCGATGCGCTGGCACCTCGCCACCATCTGCACCGCCGTCCGCATGCTGCTCATATTTGTGTGAATCCGGGGCGCTGTCGCCACATAGACAGCTGGCCCCCGGGAGCCAGGGCTTGTTGCTCTCTCAGACTCTGCAGACCTCCTCCCCGCCGCAGCGCGGCTCAACCAGCCACCAGAGACGGGCCGTCATCCTCCCCCCTTCTCTCTGCACTAAGTCCCTGCGGTGGGGGGGAAGAAAACTGATCAAATCAGCGACTGGAAACAAAGTTTGGGCCTGGAGGGAGTGTGGGCGAACCCAGCAGGACCGTGTCCCGGGTCGGGTCAGTCTGGTTCCAATCAGCCTCCACTGCCGGCTGGTGATTAGCTCTCGTTAGAGGCTCTCGTTAGAGGCTCTCGTTAGAGGCAGTCTGGCCCCCTAGCTGCGAGCCGTTATAGCGCTGAGCTCCTCGCCGCACGCCACGGCCAGACCTCGCCGCCCGACATGGTCTACGTCGCGGGGTGACTGACACATCCCCGGCGAAGGTCTGTTTATGACCCCTCTCATCCCGGCACCACATGTGTCGTCGGGCCGCACGCGACATTCCGTCGTAATCGGATTAAAAGGCGCAGACGCAACACACATGGAGACGCTGACGCAGGGACACGCCACTGCGTGTGGAGGCCGGGCTGGAGGTGGGCGGGTGGAAACACAAGGAAGGGTTAGGGAAGGAATGTGCGAGGAGGGTGGTGGGGGGGGTGGTTGGGGTGGTGTGCGTGTTATTTGGTTTGGGCAGGATGGTGTCATGGCATGGAGTGTTCTTCAACCAGCTGAAGGTGCTGGGTTCGATTCCCCA
>NC_140276.1:8729078-8731578 GCF_964030765.1 Micromesistius poutassou
AGGTTCCCGCGGTAGAACTGGGTGGGTTTGATAGTCTGATAGTTTACCTCAATCACTCGGACGACCACCTCATACGGTCCCTGCCACTTGGCCAGGGACTTGCACTCGGTGGTATGAGAACCACTTGGAGGCCTGGGGTACCTTTCAGACTGCGAAATGTACAGGGGGGAGGATCTGGTCCCAGTTCTTCCCGTCAGTCTCCATGGCCTTCTTGAGCATCTACAAGCCCGTCCTGCTTGAACTGAAGGAAACTAAGACGTGACATTAAACAGGAACCCTGGTCTGTCAGTATCTACCTTGCTATCCCTACCCGGCTGAACAGCAGCATGAGCTCCCTAGCCACTGCTTCAGTGGTGGCATAGTCTACCAGGACCAAGATGTACTGATGGCCCTGGGTCTTAGTAGGGAAAGGCCCCACAATATCTTGCGCCAGCCGGTTGAAAGGCACCTAAATAAAGGGCATCGGGATTCATCGGGTTTCAGGTCAATGTCCCGGAGTGCGCTGGCACTTTGGGCATGCCTGAAAGTACTGGGTGACATCCCTCTTAACCAGGAGCCAGTAAAGATTGTCTAGGATTCTGTCCCTATTCTTTCCCAGTTGAGCCCTGAGTACATGATAATGTCCATCCCTGACGTCTCTACCCTTCCTCCTGTGTAGGGTTCTGGCGTTGCTGTACTCAAACGGTTTTGAGTACAGCAGGTTTTGAGTACAGCAGTCGGTTCTCCAGGGCAGCTCTTGTCTAGGGAAGGAAGAATTCGTCCTTCACCCCTGAGTAGACTCTCCCTAAGTGGTTCGTTATTCGTTGCGTTAAGGCTCAGTTATGGTTCGACGCAACACACTGACCACACAGACGCTTCGACGCAGTCGTGAACCTGTTTTGGTTCTGTGTCAGGTTTTAGTGAGCGGACCAATCACAGCCCTTGCTGCTGCATCGCCTCAACGCACGTCAGGCCCTTGCGGTTGACGCAAGGAGGATCCGAAAGGACGTAAGGGGTCCGTCACCCTCTGGTGTGCATCGCCGTGGAACAATAACTAAGCCTTTAGGCTGCGTTCTCCACTCAACACAACACATGACACAGTGAACATGAACACGTATGACAGGAAAACTTAAAACAAATGACACGAGTCCCAAGTGGGCCTAGAGCTAATGTGCTCACGGGCGCCAGCCAGGGGAGAGCGGCAGTATACCCCCTCTACCACCGCTCCCCTGGGCCGCCGGGGCCACAGGGCTGGAACCGGGATGCCACAGTGTGTGTGTGTGTGTATGTGTGTTTGTTTATGCATGTGTGTGTGTTTATGCATGTCCATGTGTAAATGCACAACAGGGTGAGAGGAAACTTTCAGCACGGAGGCTCCACTTGGCAGCGAGTGTGTGTCTGCCATTCAAACCAACCGGTTTGGACAGCAGACTTGGAGGTTCAGTGAGATGTCGGTTTCTCTCGTTGCCTCTTGTCCCTCGTGGGTTCCTAAACACTTCTCCAATGCCTGGAGTGGCAGTGGGAATCTGTCCTCACACTCTCAGACACAAGGCTTCTGACGTGCAGAAGGACTGCTCTGTAACTGCTCTGTAACAGTGGTACAAATTTGAGAAGACGACCATTGGCCAGGCCATAAGTTTGTATAACTGATAAGGAGTGATATACAACTGGTGGATGTCATATATAACCTGATGCCTTCAAATCGATTTCACAGGCATATTGACCTCCCATGAGGTAATTTGTCTGATCCCCATGAGGTCATTATACCAGTCAGGTCTGATACCTCTTGAGGTCGTACCGCCTGATACCTATGAGATATGAATGCCATGAGAAAACGAGTGCTGAGGTTCTATTGGCCATACAGCTCTGAGGTCGTACCGGTGCAGGTTTACACGCAGAACGGTGAGCTAGAGCCCACATGCTGCGCTTTGTTTACTCCCCATGTCACACTGACTTTTTAGGAATAAAGTACGACGCCCAAAATAACTGTGAGGAGTCAAGCAACAAGACACCTCTGTGACTTGTTTTTATGTGCTTTTGGAAACCAATGGAACTCCGTGGCCAAGGGTCGGGCATATATCTGCCCCCCGGCCTTTTAGGGCGTATTTCAACACACAGACATCACGCTAAATGAGTCCAGCCCAGAATAAAGCCCAGGTTCATGAACTATACTGAGCAGCCATGGAGATGAAGCAGGCGCAGTTAATCAATTAAGTATCAGCCAACCTCTGTGACGTCAGCCAGCTGAGGGTCAGGGGCTGCACGTGAACGGCGTGATGTCACGTCTTCAGAAAGACCGCCGGCCTCGACCAGAGGGCATTCAAGGCAGTAGACCCCCCCAACCCTATAGGATAATGAGTTCATTGTCCTATGGGCTTAAGGAGGGGATGAGTTCATTATCCTTTAGGCTTAAGGAGTGGATGAGTTCATTATCCTATAGGGTTAAGGAGGGGATGAGTTTATTATCCTATAGGCTAAGGTGGGTGATGAGTTCATTATCCTATAGGCTTAAGGAGGGGAT
>NC_140276.1:8736578-8839078 GCF_964030765.1 Micromesistius poutassou
TGTAGCTAACAACACAAATAGGGAGGTGGGTGGAGGCTAACTGTAACCCTTAAGATGTTTAGCGAAGGGTGGAGGAGGAGATGTGGGGTCAGGGTGGAGGAGGAGAACGTTGGTGGAGTGGGAGGGAGCGATGGAGGAGGAGATAGGGTGGAAGATAGAGGAGAGGGGGAGGAGAGGGGTGGAGGAGGCGAGGGCTTGAGGAGGAAGAGAGGGGTGGAGGGGGAGAGAGGGGGGGAGGAGAGGGGGAGGAGGAGTAGAGGGGGAGGAAGGGAGGAGGAGGAGAGGGAGTGGAGGAGGAGAGGGCGAGGAGGGGAGGGGGAGGAGGAGAGGAGGAGGAGAGGGAGTCGAGGAGGAGAGGGCGAGGAGGAGAGGAGGAGGAGGAGAGGGAGTGGAGGAGGGGAGGGGAGGAGGAGGAGGGGAGGGGAGGAGGAGGAGTAGAGGGGAGGAGGGGAGGGGGAGGAGGAGGGGGGGAGGAGGAGGAGTAGAGGGGAGGAGGGGAGGGGAGGAGGAGTAGAGGCGGAGGAGGGGAGGGGAGGAGGAGGAGTAGAGGGGACGGAGGAGGAGGAGGAGTAGAGGGGGAGGAGAAGAGGAGGAGGAGGAGAGGGAGTGGAGGAGGGGAGGAGGAGGAGGGGAGGGGAGGAGGAGGAGTAGAGGGGAGGAGGGGAGGGGGAGGAGGAGGAGGGGAGGGGAGGGGGAGGAGAGGGAGTGGAGGAGGAGAGGGCGAGGAGGAGAGGAGGAGGAGGAGAGGGAGTGGAGGAAGGGAGGGGGAGGAGGAGTAGAGGGGAGGAGGGGAGGGGGAGGAGGAGTAGAGGGGGAGGAGGGGAGGGGAGGAGGAGTAGAGGGGACGGAGGAGGAGGAGGAGTAGAGGGGGAGGAGGAGTAGAGGGGGAGGAGGAGGAGGGGAGGAGGAGGAGGAGTAGAGGGGTGATGCAGGAGAGGATGAGAGGGGGAGGAGGAGTAGAGGGGGAGGAGGGAAGGAGGAGGAGAGGGAGTGGAGGAGGAGAGGGAAAGGAGGGGAGGGGGAGGAGGAGGAGAAGAGGAGGAGAGGAGGAGGAGAGGGAGTGGAGGAGGAGAGGGTGAGGAGAAGAGGAGGAGGAGAGGGAGTGGAGGAGGGGAGGGGAGGAGGAGGAGGGGAGGGGAGGAGGAGGAGTAGAGGGGAGGAGGGGAGAGGGAGGAGGAGGAGGAGGAGGGGAGGGGAGGGGGAGGAGTAGAGGGGAGGAGGGGAGGGGAGGAGGAGTAGAGGCGGAGGAGGGGAGGGGAGGAGGAAGGGAGGGGGAGGAGGAGTAGAGGGGGAGGAGGGGAGGGGAGGAGGAGTAGAGTGGGAGGAGGAGGAGGGAAGGAGGAGGAGGAGTAGAGGGGTGATGCAGGAAGAGGGGTGGGGGTAGAGAGGGTCGAAAGACGAGAGGGAGGAGGAGAGGGGTGGAGGAGGAGAGGGGTGGAGGAGGAGAGGAGGAGGAGAGGAGGAGGAGTAGAGGAGGAGGAGAGGAGGAGGAGAGGGGTGGAGGAGGAGAGGAGGAGGAGAGGAGGAGGAGACAGGTCGAGGAGGATCCGGGCGGGGGAGAGAGGGAGGGGGCGGGGCTGACCCTCTCAACAGACCTACCGTGACAGACTCCAGGCCGACCGCACGGCCAGCGTGTGTCTCGGCCGGGAGACGTCCGACCTCGGCGCGCCGCCTGCCTCTGCGCTCTCGTCCAAAGCCACAGGTATGACGGCTCAGCGCTGACAGGCCGGGGGCCGGGGGCCGCACAGGCGGCAGCCGTGAGGATGAGCGGATCCACGGCTGCAGTGTCATGAGAAAAATGTCTCCATGTCTCTGGAGCTGCGCTGCGCCGGGCTGCCCCCGGGGTACGGCCGGGCTGAACGCAGGCCTGGAGACTCACACAGTCACCTCGCTGGTAGCACACAGGACCTCTAGTGTGGAGAGAGGATCAATGGTACGGGCGGAGACCAGTGGCGGTTCTGTAGCAGCAGATAGTCTTGGGAAGATCTGATTTCTGAGGTTAACTTGAGTTGGAGCAAAATACCTCTAATGACCCCTTAGAGCTGGAGCGCTACGGAGCTGTTAGGGAGGAGGTGGAATGCACACACACACACACACACACACACACACACACACACACACACACACTCACGCATACACACACACACACACACGCACACACTCCAAATCACACACACACACACACACACACACACACACACACACACACACACACACACACACTCACTCACGCATACACACACACACACACACACACACACACACACACACACACACACACACACACACTCCAAATCACACACACACACACACACACACACACACACACACACACTCCAAATCACACACACACACACACACACATAAAGGACCCCAACACCTCCTAAAGAGAAGCTGTAGCAGGTAGAAGCGGCCCTGCTCAGACGTCAGTGGGGGGCCAGCCTCACTCTACGTCCTGACAGAGGAGGGCCAGCCTCACTCTACGTCCTGACAGAGGAGGGCCAGCCTCACTCTACGTCCTGACAGAGGAGGGCCAGCCTCACTCTACGTCCTGACAGCGGGGGGCCAGCCTCACTCTACGTCCTGACAGCGGGGGGCCAGCCTCACTCTACGTCCTGACAGCGGGGGGCCAGCCTCACTCTACGTCCTGACAGAGGAGGGCCAGCCTCACTCTACGTCCTGACAGCGGAGGGCCAGCCTCACTCTACGTCCTGACAGAGGAGGGCCAGCCTCACTCTACGTCCTGACAGCGGAGGGCCAGCCTCACTCTACTCACTGGACGATCCGCTGCTGATGGCCGCCGGCCAACAGCCGTCATAGAACTCCATATAAAAACCAACCATTGTTTCTCGGCAGCTGATTCCAGGAACTATGATCCCACGTTACTTTCTACTGTTGACACTTTCTGTTTTTAGTTGGCAACCGAAAGGCGCAAGGCACCTTTTGTTATCGGCAGGTTTAGATTCTTACTATTCCGCCACATCGCTGGCTCACTTTATACGTGTCTACAGCCGTCCCAAACCATCCCAAAACCAATGGCTCAAAGTCTCTAGCGCCACCAATGGGTCAAAGTCTCTAGCGCCACCAATGGGTCAAAGTCTCTAGCGCCACCAATGGCTCAAAGTTGCATCGATTCAAAAGGCCATATCTCAAGCCAAACTTGCCGTACACTCGCAGATTTGAAGTCGAATGCATCTTGCAACTTTCTTCGTTTTCTGCAAAAACTGTCAATTGAAAAGTCAATTGACCAATTCTAACCGATCCAACTCTAATAGACTCCAAATATCTCAAAGAATAAAGGACGCAGTTCTGAAACGGTCATTTCCCTCAAATTTGTGTCCCATCGCTAGAACCCCAAGAAGATGAGCCATATCATCCTCATGGGGGCGCTATAATACCACTGTTCTCTAAAATAGACACAGTTCTTAGCCGAAATGTCTGATTTTAGTGGAACCAATTATATTGCGGTTGAGGGCTCTAATTGGTCAAGCCAGATGATGGGTAATAAAAAGATGGCCGTCGTTGGCTCAGCCCGGCGCCGCCTCTTCCGCTACGTAGCTAAGATGGTGGCCGTTGAGTACGAAAAGTGTGCATCGATCCACACTCCGTGGCCATACCATGTCCTCTCTCACCACCCAACGTCTCACTGGTCTGAATGCATGGTGTCTATTTCAGAGGTTTGGGGTTCGATCCCGCTCTGTGCCCAATTTCTGTCAATGTTCCTGCAACGCAGAAGGTCAAATCCCACCAGGTGTTGGGCCCCTAATGTTGTCTGAGGAAACAGCTGCCAGTGATGGATTACCAAGCAATGGTTCCACTACTATTACCAAGCAATGGTTCCACTACTATTACCAAGCAATGGTTCCACTACTATTACCAAGCAATGGTTCCACTACTTCAGTGGTGGCACCGTCCTCCAACACACATGGTGTGGCTGTAATGGACTGGTCTACGTTGGCTGTAATGGACTGGTCTACGTTGGCTGTAATGGACTGGTCTACTTCCAGCTGGTGTCTGGTCTGAGAAACGGGATGTCCCTGAAATCCCTGTCACAGGAAGTGGTCATACTTTAGACGGCTGTATTTCATCAAGTGACCTCCAGCAGTTGTCTCACTGAATTCCCCATTTCCTTAATGATCAATTATTTTCCAACTCTTGGCTCGGTTGGATGCTTGACATTGGGTATGTTGCTTGCAGCTATTTTATTTTATTTAATATGTAACTCCTGCTCCCCTGATGAGTGGATGAGAGTCGTGGCACGGACAGAGAAAGAGAGATAGAGAGAGAAAGAGAGAGCATGAGAGAGAGAGGGTGAGAGAGAGAGAGAGCATGAGAGAGAGAGGGTGAGAGAGAGAGAGCATGAGAGCGAGGGGGTGAGAGAGAGAGAGAGAGAGCATGAGAGAGAGAGGGTGAGAGAGAGAGAAATAGGAAGGGAATGAAAATTAGAGAGAGAGCTAGAGATAGAGACAGAGACAGAGAGGGAGAAAGATGGAGACAGAAAAAGACAGGGAGAGGGTAGGAGAGATAGAGAAAGGGAAAGGGAAGGAGAAAAGTAGAGAGGGAGAGAGAGGAAGAGGAGATAGATAGATGTACAGAGGGAGAGAGGGGAGGTGAAAGAGAGAGTAAGGGAGATAGAAGGAGATATAGAGCAAGAGGGAGCGATTTAGGTGAATTGGGATAGAGGGGAAGAAAATGATAGAGGGAGTGACAGAAAGACAGAAGAGAGGGGGAGGGGAGAGGGGGGAGAGAAGAGAGGGGGAGAGGAGAGAGGGGGAGAGGAGAGAGGGGCTTGAGAAAGAAAGATGGAAGTAGAGAGCAAAAAGAGAGATGGAGATTAAAGGATAAATCATGATTGAGTGAGAGAGTGAGAGAGAGAGAGAGAGAGAGAGAGGGAGAGAGATAGAGAGAAAGAGAGAGAGGGAGAGAGGGAGAGAGAGAGGGAGAGAAAGAGAGAGGGAGAGAGGGAGAGAGAGAGAGGGAGAGAAAGAGAGAGAGACAGCCCGACCCTGATTGGATAGACCCCATAAACCATGCAGCCCCCGAGATGAAACCTCAGCCGTTGGTAACCACAAAATGCTCACAAATGCTTATGTCAGATGTTATGAAGTGTTCAGTGCACCCTATGAAGGAGCCATCTTTAATAAAGGCTCTTTAAAACACACACGTCCCAGCAACAGATGAGACCCAGAGCTAGAGCAGCCATACATCAGTAATACATCTGTAATACATCAGTAATACATCAGTAATACATCAGTAATACATCAGTAATACATCTGTTATACATCAGTAGTACATCTGTAATACATCAGTAATACATCAGTAATACATCATTAATACATCTGTAATACATCAGTATTTCACCAACTGGTTTCTGGGTGTTTTACACACACAGACACACACACACACACATACCCACCCACACACCCACCCACGCAACACACACACACACACACACACACACACACACACACACACACACACACAGAAACACACTCACTCATTAACACACACACACACACACACACACACACTCACACGCATGCACACACATCCACACACACATCCACACACATGACAGACATCAAAAAGTGACAATGAATGAAGAAAGCAGAGAGTGAGTGTGTGTGTGTGTGTGTGTGTGTGTGTGTGTGTGTGTGTGTGTGTGTGTGTGTGTGAGTGTGTGTGTGTGTGTGTGTGTGTGTGTGTGTGTGTGTGTGTGTGTGTGTGTGTGTGTGTGTGAGTGTGTGTGTGTGAGTGTGTGGTGTGTGTGTGTGTGGCTTTAGGGGTACATGCTGTACACACTCAAACAAGTCAAATTAAAGCCTGGGCCCACTCCTTGTTCTCCAAAGCGGGGCAGAATGGGCTGTAGATCAATTTAAACGTTATTCAATGAACTCGTTTCATCACAGGCAATGAGAACGTCGTTGACTGTTTACATTTGACCCACTTCAGCCACTGAATGAAACGTTGAGCTCATCACAATCGACCAATAGACCGCTTGTCATTTCTGACCGCTGCTTCTCACGCAGCGAAAAAAAGAAAAGAGGATTAAAGTGACGAGAAAACATCGGAAGGAGGGTGACAGTGATATGTTTGACTTTAAATAACCAAGAATTACTTAGAAATATAAAAAAGTACTGGGGGCGGTATGGGGGTGTACGGGTGTGTATGGGATGTCGAGAGGGGGGGGGGGGGGGTACTGGGAGGGGGTACTGGGGGGGGTACTGGGGGGGATACTTGGGGGGGTACTGGGGGGTGGAACTGGGGGAGGTGGTACTGGGGGGGGGGGGTACTGGGGAGGGGGGGGGGGTACTGGGGGGGGTACTGGAGGGGGTGGGGGGGGGGGTGTACGGTACGGGTGTGTATGGGATGTCGAGAGCCCCCACTCCACGGATGTCATAATTAGGAGCCAACATTCCCAGAATTCCAGGGGAAGTTGGACGCTCCTGGAAGGCGTTTCCTCCCCCTTCAGCCCCTCGGCCCCTCCTCGGCCTCACGGAAAAACGTGATGTTTTCCAACACACACCATCACAGTAATCAAAGCTGTAAGAACACAGGTCGTAAACAACACATACCACAAAACATCCTCCAATTGTAACCTCATGGCAGCAGAGCCGTGCGGTCATGCTGGTTTGATCTAGCGCTAACCGCTAATTCACAAGCGAGCTAATTGCTCTGAACTATTCTAAATATATCGCCCGCGTTATTTATAGCAGCAACCTAAATTGTTGCCTCTCCCTTTGATCTTAGCAATGGAAAAAACAATTACGAAAAGCATATGGAGTTCTCACCGGGACAATATGGGCGCTTTAGAGGCTGTAGTGTTCAGACCAGGGTTAGGGTGAGGGTGAGCGTGAGGGTGAGGGTGAGGGTGAGGGTTAGGGTTAGGCTTAGGGTTAGGCTTAGGGTAAGCTCAGGGCATGTGTACCAAAGCAGGAGACAATGGCATCTGAAGCCATGTCTAAACAACACATGTCTAATGAGGAATATCGTCATTCCAAACAGGAATATCGTCACTCACCACAAACACACAGGCACGTGCACGTGCATATGCACACACACACTCACACGTGTGCATAGACACACACATACATTCATGCATACGTTCACGCACAGGCATGCGCACACACACACACACACACACACATTGACACATGCACTCAAATACACATATATTCATGCATACACACGTAAGCGCGCACTCAAGCATAGACATAAATTAATGCTTGCACGCACTCATACATACACATTCACCTCCATGTATACACATATATAGCTGTCCTCACACCCACACACATTTCCCATCATTGTGTTTGGTGTGATGACCCCAGGCTAAGGCTACACGGATGGAAAATATTTATTTGAACTCCTTAAAAATAGAAAAATGTGAGTGTAATGTTTTATAAATCTATGGAATATACATACTTATGTGGATGTTTATATTCTCATATTCTCATACACACACGTTGTACTGATACACATACATATACACACATAATACACCCAGTATTACAAATATCAAATACGCACACAGTACTGATACTTTTAGAAAATACACATGGCACTGATAGAACTGTATCGGAGATTTGTTGGTTTCATGGGATTTTAACTTTTATTTTCTTGAGTAAACCGAGACAATACAAAAACAAGAGTTTGACATACCTCAACCCAAGCCATGCACACATACACACACACACACACACACAGTAGGTGCAGTAGAGGAGGGTGCAGTAGAGTGCAATAGAGGAGGGTGCAGTAGAGTGCAGTAGAGGAGGGTGCAGTAGAGTGCAGTAGAGGAGGGTGCAGTAGAGTGCAGTAGAGGAGGGTGCAGTAGAGTGCAGTAGAGGAGGGTGCAGTAGAGGAGGGTGCAGTAGAGTGCAGTAGAGTGCAGTAGAGGAGGGTGCAGTAGAGGAGGGTGCAGTAGAGTGCAGTAGAGGAGGGTGGTCTCACAAACGTAACGTGCGTGGCTCGGGCACTGTGAACCTGCTCATCTTCCACCAAACACACACTTTAATGAGGCCAGGAACACACACACACACACACACACACACACACACACGCACACACACACTCCATCTACGTGCACTTTTCGGAAAATTATCAATTATCCCTAGTGTCTTGGCTGACCTGACTCTCAATGTGGGTCACAGCACCCACACATCCACCTGGTAATTACCATAAACAGTAAACAGGCCTGGGGCTGTGAGGAACAGGTCTTAATGACGCCGGGCCCTACACAGAGGGCCCTACACAGAGGGCCCTTCATCTCTAATGAGGGGTAAAGTGTGTCATATTGTGTCATACGATTGTTGCGCCTGGCTCCTCGCCTTGATTAATACTGGAGATACAGAGGTACTCAGAGGACAGGCTCCCCACTGCCTACGGCTCTTACGTAATATTAATCTCCCTGCCCAGGGTCACACAAAAAATAACCTACCCCGATACTGAATGCCTCCGCGCTGCCTTTCAGAGGCTATGACACCGGGCCACCCAGAGCCTCGGCCCTGTGGCTCTCACTCATTAAACGAGGGCTCTTTTGTCCCCGCGTGTCCACCTATCAGAGGGCCGGACCGCTGGGCCTGTGGCCGCGATGACATCACCTCTACCCTCATGGGGAGCTAGGGGGCTCTCCTTTCCTCCTCTCCTTCTTTCTTCTCTACCCTCTCCTCTCTCCTCGCTACTCCTCCTCCTCTCTCCTTCCGTCCTCTACTCTCCCTCCTCCTCTCTCTTCTCCTCTGCTTATTTTCTCTATTCACTCTCCTATCCTTTCTCTGGTTCCTCCTCCTCTCTCCTTCTTTCCTGTCCTCTCCTCTTCCCTCATATCTAGTCTCTGTCCTCTGCTTCCTTCTGCTTTCCTCCCCTCTAGTCTCCTCTCTCCTTCTTTGGTCACTTCTCTCTCCTCTTCTCTCCTCTTCTCTCCTCTTGTGTTGCGACCTACAAACACCATTGACAAAGGCCTGAAGTTCAACCCCAACACAAGTGTGATTTAGAACTGATGTCCTCTGTGGGGAGGCGAACGTTTTCAATGCAGATGATGGTTCTCATTCACAGCTCTGAGTGTGTTTCTCTCAGGGGACGCCGGCTCAGCGACCTTGGCCTGCAAATCAGGAAAGAGTACGGAAATGTTGTGAGGTTGCTGGTAACTTCTTCAGCCAACTATTGTAGATAATGAAGTCATGAGGAAGGTTCAGTCAGTATGAGGGTGAGTTGCTTCTCCTCCCCTTCAGCTGAAGACATATAAGAGATATAAGATAAGATAGAAGATACATATATCCAAGAGGAAAGTACAATAAATAGGCTAGATTTGCACAATAATTAGAAACGTTATCTTACACTAGTGGCACTTTAACTTTCACACTACGGCTCCTTTCACTCTCATCTGTTTGTATTTGTTTTCATCTGTTGGTTTGTTATCTCATTGGCATTTGATGGTATTTATTATTGTGTATTTATGTAGCTGTAAGGTCATCGAGCCCTGCTGCAAAGTGAGTTTCCCTGGTGGGACAGTAAAATATGAACTGAGCTGAACTCTGCTCCTCCTCCTCCTTCCCTCCTATCTATTTTCTCTCCCTTTTCTCTCCTCTATGGCCCTACTTCTCTCACCCACCCTCTCGTGTCTACTCTCTCTCCTCTCCTTTCCTCTCCTTTCCTCTCCTGTCCTCTTGTCTCCTCCTTCTCTCCCCTCCACCTCTCCTCATCCCCTCCTCTCCTGCTCCTCTCCCCTCTCCACTTCTCACCTCTGTCCTCCCCCCTCTCCTCTCTCTCCTCCTCTCCTTTCCCCCTCCTCTCTGCTTGGCTGGGCCTGTGGGTGTATACAGACAGTAATGAGATGGAGGATAGACCAGTTATTGGCCAGCGATGTCGCAATATAAATCCTGCCGAGAGAAAACACACACACACACACACACACACACACACACACACACACACACACACACACACACACACACACACACACACACACACACACACACACATATTCACACCCACACACAATAATAGCACATTGTTAGTGGTAATTTTTGTCCTGAAATATAGTATTTTTTTTCATAAGCAGAGCCTCGAACTTGCTGGCTATACAGGGGTTCAATTAAACTATTTATTTGTTTTTTCATAAGTCAGGTGAGTTAAGACAGCATTGTGTGTGTGTGTGTGTGTGTGTGTGTGTGTGTGTGTGTGTGTGGTTGTGTACCTGAAAAATTGACATGAAAGGAATAGAAAGCTAGAGAGAGAGACATAGAGACACACACACACACACACACACACACACACACACACACACACACACACCACATCCACACTGAGAGGGAGAGAGAGAGAGTGCGGTTATAGGGGAGACTATTTTCTTATATAAATAGCAGGAATGACATTATGCCCATACACCCGACACGTACACGACCAGAGTGCAGTGAGCCGTACTAACAGATCAGGTTTGAGTTCCTCGAAGCTTCAGCCCCCCAGTGTCACCTTTCCCCTCACATTTTATCGTCCGTCTTGCACGCTCTCTTTCACTCACACTATTTCTTGCACTCGGAGGGTGTGTGTGTGTGTGTGTGTGTGTGTGTGTGTGTGTGTGTGTGTGTGTTTGCCTGTGTGTCTCTGTGATGTGTGTGTGTGTGTGTGTGTGTGTGTGTGTGTGTGTGTGTGTGTGTGTGTGTGTTTGCCTGTGTGTCTCTGTGATGTGTGTGTGTGTGTGTGTGTGTTTGCCTGTGTGTCTCTGTGATGTGTGTTTGTGTATTTGTGTGTGTGTGTGTGTGTGTGTGTGTGTGTGTGTGTTTGCCTGTGTGTCTCTGTGATGTGTGTTTGTGTATTTGTGTGTGTGTGTGTGTGTGTGTGTGTGTGTGTGTGTTTGCCTGTGTCTCTGTGATGTGTGTGTGTGTGTGTGTGTGTGTTTACCTGTGTGTCTCTGTGATGTGTGTTTGTGTATGTGTGTGTGTGTGTGTGTGTGTGTGTGTGTGTGTGTGTGTGTGTGTGTGTGTGTGTGTGTGTGTGTGTGTCTGTGTCTGTGTGTGTGTCTGTGTGTGTCTGTGTGTGTCTGTGTATGACATGATTAATAACTCTCAGAAAAGCTTTTGTGAGTGACTATAAAATACTCTTTGTATGTATATTCGCATGTCTAAAAATATATGTAGTGAAACGCTTTGTATATGAACAATAACCTAAGCATAACACACTTATAGGGACTACATCGCAACGTCACATTGCAAGGACCACCGCCATTTTGGAAGCAAAGAGCAGTGGAATGTCATATTTTGTTGGTCCTTGTTTATAAATGAATTGTGAAAACATTTGTCATGGGTACATTGTGCCACAGCGTTTCTGTGACTTGGCAAAATAAAGTTTTCATGAGCCTAGGTTACGGTATATTAACTTTTAGGATACTCTCTTGAATCCTCTCCATTGCTTATAGTGCACAGTTATACACAGCGATACTATTGGTCCTTCTATGAACCCCCTCTTGAGGAAAGCTCCAGTTTGTGCTTTGTCCCCTCACTAAGGGGCCAATCAGCCGCCCCGTGTGACTGTACAGACACGTCTCTGGACGCAGGCACAAGCACAAAGTTGACTTCACACTCTGATAAAGCCAGCTTAATCGGTCGGTCATTTGATGATTAACATGTCATGGAAACACCTTCTCGGTAACAAATTGTGTCCAGAAGGAGAACTGAGCTAATGTTCTACAAACGGCCCTCCTTTGGCCTTGCTTTCTAAGAATCACACTCTTGATTTAAATGCTGGGGCTGGGGCATTATGTGTATAAAACTGGCGAAGT
Source organism: Micromesistius poutassou (assembly GCF_964030765.1). Classification (NCBI taxonomy): domain Eukaryota; kingdom Metazoa; phylum Chordata; class Actinopteri; order Gadiformes; family Gadidae; genus Micromesistius; species Micromesistius poutassou. Next base: position 8,748,352 of record NC_140276.1, read on the forward strand.
TGATTGCTGCTACAAAACCAGCACCCCTCGAAGCACGCCGTGCCGTGGAGAGTGACCACCCACCGGCCCCATATTGCCTGGCGCCCCCCGTGTTGTGCTTCCACTGGTTTAGCACTTGCCAGAGCCACGGGGGCCCGACGCGGAACATATGTCTGCGTCTCTGCCGGTTTACAGTCACCCCGTCGCTCACAAAGAACGGCTCGTTGCATCCTGTCGAGGCATATCGTCCCTTTTCTCTAAAGCGTGTCACCGAGAGAGAAAGAACGAAAACGAGACAAAGCACGGAGTGTATGGGAAACGATACCGTGACACATATACACACACACACACACACACACACACACACACACACACACACACACACACACACACACACACACACACACACACACACACACACACACACACACACACACACACACACACGTATACACACACACGCATAGCTGAACGCATTTAACAGCCACTGTCACAACCTCAACATCTAAGCGTTCATTATCCGTGTTAAGCGTACTTGTTGTGGTGTGGAGACTACAGGATCTGGCTGGCACCGATATCTGAGGGTGTAAAATGAGCGCACCCATTCTTGGCAAACGAGGGAAAAAAGCCGTTAATTCAGCCCTCGTAAAACCGTTTCCTAAAATAGTACGCGCGATTAAATTAGCAATTAGATTAATAGCACAAACAAAGCATTCCTGTTTTTTTAAAACTCCATGTTGGATGTTTATGAGTTTGAGGAGGGGGTTATTGAAGAAGCAGAGAGTGATCGCGCTGCATCGGCCGTCGGGTCCTGTGCGTTCAGGCACCACGGCGACGTTACGAGGCGGTGGTGCAGGGGAGCGCTCTGATTGGGCCAAACCGAGGGTGTGTCTGCAGCGTGGGTATTTCATTTTTTTTTTTTTTTTTCCACAGACTTGAATTGAGGAGGAGATTCCAGTCCGTGTGGTTAAGGCACCACTGGCGCGCATCTCCCTAAGCTGCAGCAGAACCCCCAGTGTGAATCTGTGGGAAAGATATGGAAAATAATCAAATGAATGGATCTCGTGTCGTGCAGCATGGTCCCAACAATATTTCCTTTACGCGTGATTTGAGATGCCTCTTCGGTCCAGCGGTCATGTGTTTAGCTTAACATAGATCTAGATCACTTCGGTCATTTAGGATAAGATTGAGTGGGAAACTAAAATGGCGTTAAGTGATGGCATTGACAGTGTTCAGGATCTGGGTTTACACTTTATTACGGCCACAAATATTATTTGATTATTTAATTACAAACATACCGTAGGCTCACTATATCGCATAGGCCTATATATCGAAATGAATGGAATGTAACATATTGGCATAGAATATGTCATAGGTCCCAGGGGCACTGATTAGAACACGCTGCTCTACTCAGCATTGTCCTCCAGCCTACCGTCCGCGTCAGAGCGTCACCACGGTGACGTTAGGATGGATTCGTAGACGGGATTGGGGCAACGCATGGAATGCCTAGGAGTGTCACCCCTTGTTCAGCTCCAATTCGACCGCTATAAGATTACAAAATATGCGTTTTGGGCAGAGAGTTGTAGGAAGTAAAGCGTCGGCCGTCGACATGAACATCCCCCCGCTGCCCTGTCGGAGCTCAACTCACACACTCACACACTCGTCCCTTCGTCGTGACGTCCAAGGCAAAGGCACTTCGTCACAAAGATAACCCATAGTTCAGCGCTCTTTGTCCCATTTACGCATTGAGTTTCGATAAAGAACAACCTTTTTCTTGGCTGGTGTTTGTACAATCGTTTGCGTGGATGTAATGTTGTTGAAATCGATGTATTATATTAGTTGGAATATTGTACTCCCTCCACACAAACACACGCTCACACACACGCACGCACGCACGCACGCGCACGCACACACACACACACACACACACACACACACACACACACACACACACACACACACACACACACACACACACACACACACACACACAGCCTAAACAGCGCGCGGACTAATGACTACTTCTTCATGGCTGCAGTTTTATAGAGGAATAGAAGGGGGGGACGTCCACTATGGACACGCCCCCTAAATCCTGTTCGCGGATGTCCGTGTCTCTGATTGGTCGCGGCGCAGCGACCAACACCTGCTTAACTCCTTCATCTAAATTGACACCCGGGCTGCGAGAGAGAGGGATATAGGAAGCAGCATCCACTCGCTGCTCTCCACTCGCTCCAACTCCCTGCTGCCCCTCAGACACACACAGCCGGCCTCACGGGGACGCTCCACATACGAGAGGCTGTAGAACCGCTGCGCCGTTTCACCGCTTCACCCACAGAGAGTTTAGAGGCACATTGATGAGGACACAGTCATGTTGCTGAAGCTGATTACCGCCTTGCTCGTCCTCACGGTGTTTGGGAGCGTAGTGGGGCTGGATAATATCGACCTCCATGACAGCCCCCCGGAGAAGCCCGCCAGCCAGAAAGGACGCCTCTCCCTCCAGAACACAGGTAGGATCAAATGTGTGTGTGTGTGTGTGTGTGTGTGTGTGTGTGTGTGTGTGTGTGTGTGTGTGTGTGTGTGTGTGTGTGTGTGTGTGTGTGTGTGTGTGTGTGTGTGTGTGTGTGTGTGTTTTGACAGCATTGGGTCGACGTCGTGCGGTCACTGGTCACTGGCCACACATCTCACAGTGAAGACAGATTGTGTTTGCACGTGCGATCTAATTCAATCTATTTCTAATACTAATGTTGTTTACTTAAAGATAATTATTACGCATAGGTTTTTCTTCTTCTTTCTCTTACCTGAAAGTCGATATCTTGTAAATAATCGGAGACGGGAATTCAATATGTTAGTTAACTATTAATAGAACGGCCCAAGGTAGCCTAACAGGTAATGAAATCGGCAGCACATAGAGGTGTGTGTGTGTGTGTGTGTGTGTGTGTGTGTGTGTGTGTGTGTGTGTGTGTGTGTGTGTGTGTGTGTGTGTGTGTGTGTGTGTGTGTGTGTGTGTGTGTGTGTGTGTGTGTGTGTGGGGGTGTGTGTGTGTGTGTGCCCGTGTGTATGTTTGCCCGTGCGTGTGTGTATGTGTGCCCATGCGTGTGTGTGCGTATGAGCGTTTCAGGGCATTAGCGTGTATACCGTACTAGTGCTTATTTGGAAACGCATTTCTGTGTGTTGCATATAGCCTAGCCTATTGGAACGTGAGATTAATCCTGAGTAAAGTTTGACTGCATGTATGTATGTTTGACTATCGTGTATGTGTTGGACTATATGCAAAACACACATATGCGTGTATGTGTATGTGACTATCAACAGAAGTCGATTGATATATCTGTAATCGATATAATTGATATATCTGTATAACTGTCTCCGCAGTTAGATTGGCAGTTCACCGGTAACAATCATATGCATCGTCCAAATCGCTTTAGTTTAGGCCTACACTTTTAATCGGACCTGACCTGGCCTTTATACTGTATGTTCCCGTAGCTCATATCACGTGGTGCTGTTTGCTCTTCGCTTTGCGATACAGAAACGCAACAACCCCCCCCCCCCCCCCCCCCCTGACACGGGACAGCTCCGACGCAGGCTCATCAACCGTAGTACGGTCCACTGTACACACGGTTCACACCGACGCGTAACGCAATGCACGTTGCGAGCAACGTTGCGATCCAAGCACATTCCCGCGATGTCAACACAAGCAACGACAGAGGCTCACTTCTGCTGCCCGCTACAAGTTAAACCAAGTGCCCGCAACCCTCCTCAGCAGTGCTCCTCGTCGCGAAGCTGTTTTTGTTTGATTCGATTTTTTGCAATTGCCCGGTGCGCTGCACAATTTGGACTGATGATAACATTAAAAATGTTTTTCTCAAGCCCTCCCGTTAGGTTTGAGTTATATCACCTATGTTCGATTACACTCCAGTCAACGCTTTGTCAAGTGGATAATTATAGCCTAAAGGATTTGTGTTTCACATTAACCCCCCCCACACACACACTCCCACTCTTTCGTGATAAATGTAAAATCGTAAAGTTTGAGTGAAGAAAGATGTTTCCTAAGATGTTGGCAAACTCCTCTGGCTCGCCACAAGAACACGCCGTGCACCGTGATATAAACAGCCGACAATGGGGTGTTGATCCACTTTCACAACGTTCAGTTTTCTATTCCTCTCCGCTCCATATGTTTGCCTCCAGACTGTAACCAGCACTCCTACTCCTAGGGGTCGGCGTTTTCGCTGCAAAATCTCCAACCCTTTTAGATATTTAACTTGTCACCACAGCACAGACGTTAACGAGTGTGGTAGTCGTGTGTTGTAACTGCATCAGCCCGCTGCTGTGAGGCTGCTCCTCTAATGGCAAACTTGTTGCTACACACTTAGTGAAGCGACCGAGCTAACGTGTTTGTGTTTATTGTCCCTCCTGTGTGGAGCCTATCTGCAATGCAGCATCCTATCTGTGGCCGTGGCGGTGCAGACAGCCTGGCGCAGAATGACACGTTCATATCTCTGTCCCCCACTGCTTCTCTGCAAGACCCAGCTCTGAAATCACTGTCACACACACACACACACACACACACACACACACACACACACACACACACACACACACACACACACACACACACACACACACACACACACACACACACACACACACACACACACACACACACACACACACACACACATACATACATACAAATAGCCACACATGCATGCAGATAGACTTGTGCACACACATACACACCCATATGGACACATCCACAACACTGAAAGTATAAAATGACACCAAACAAACCCGAAGTGTGTGTGTGTGTGTGTGTGTGTGTGTGTGTGTGTGTGTGTGTGGTGTGTGTGTGTGTGTGTGTGTGTGTGTGTGTGTGTGTGTGTGTGTGTGTGTGTGTGTGTGTGTGTGTGTGTGTGTGTGTCCAGCGGAGATCCAGCACTGTCTGGTGAGTGCGGGGGACGTGGGCTGCGGTGTGTTCGAGTGCTTCGAGAACAACTCCTGTGAGATCCGCGGGCTGCAGGAGATCTGCATGACCTTCCTGCACAACGCCGGCCGCTTCGACTCTCAGGTAATGGAGCGCCCACCCCCCCCTCCACCCCTCCCTCCTCCCCCCCTCCACCCTTCCCTCCTCCTCGCCCCCCCCCCCCCCCCCCCATGCGTCCCTCCTCCCTGTCCACCCCCCCATGCGGCCCCCCCCCCATGCGGCCCCCCCTCCCTCACCATGCCCCCCCCCATGCGGCCCCCCTCCCTCACCATGCCCCCCCCCCCCCCCATGCGGCCCCCTCCCTGTCCACGCCCCCCATCCCTGTCCACCCCCCCCCCCCCCCCCCCCGTCCATGGCAGGTCCACGGTGTTTAATCACGGGGAATAGTTGACTCGCACTTTTTGTTCCCATCAGTGTAACTTCAACCTTCTGCCAAAAGAGATTTTGTTGATTTAGTTTTTTTCAAAAGTACACACATCCCCACACACACACACACACACACACACACACACACACACACACACACACACACACACACACACACACACACACACACACACACACACACACACACACACACACACACACACACACACACACACACACACACACACACACAGAGAGAGAGGCACGTAACCTTACAGAACATGTCTTTGGTTCTGGTTGGGCGGGGGTGAGCCAGCTGGCTGTCTTCCATGGTCATCTCCCCTTTCATTTGGTCAGAGCAGGGCCCGGTCCAGCCCTCATTCACCCGCGCCCCGCAGCTCTCAGCGCGTCCGTCAGGCTCACTCATTGGCCCCACGGACACCAGGGTTCCATTCAGCCCTTTATGAGGCAGTTATCTGCTTCAGTCCAATCCTTCACCCACTGTTTCACCAGCAGCATTTTCTCAGAAAGTCGAGCTTATACTCTCTAACAAAATGTGAGTGTAGCAAGAGCACAGCACACATGCACACACACACACACACGCGCACACACACACACGCGCATCGATAAAAGAGTGTTTGGTGCTCAAGTAACACAGTTACATTAATGCAATAACTGACCAACAATGAAAAGGTCGCTTTTGTGTTGAGCTCATGGAAAAAATTCCTCACAATCCTTGTTATGAATTCCATGCGGTCATCAGCTGCAGAACCCCAGACTTAACAGCCGTGTGTGTGTGTGTGTGTGTGTGTGTGTGTGTGTGTGTGTGTGTGTGTGTGTGTGTGTGTGTGTGTGTGTGTGTGTGTGTGTGTGTGTGTGTGTGTGTGTGTGTGTGTGTGTGTGTGTGTGTGCAGGGAAAGTCCTTCATCAAAGATGCACTGAAGTGTATGGCCCACGGACTCCGGCACAAGTTCAGCTGCATCAGCAGGAAGTGTGTGTCCATCAAGGAGATGGTGTTCCAGCTGCAGAGGGAGTGCTACCTCAAACACAACCTCTGCTCCGCCGCCAAGGAGAACGTCGCCGTCATGGTGGAGATGATCCACTTCCAGGACCTGTTCCCTAAAGGGTGAGACACGCCCACAGCCGCCTGCATGGGACGTTCCCCTCGCTGCACCTCCAGTCTGCCACCACCAGTCTACACCTCACCACCAGTCTGCACCTCACCACCAGTCTACACCTCACCACCAGTCTACACCTCACCACCAGTCTACACCTCACCACCAGTCTGCACCTCACCACCAGTCTACACCTCACCACCAGTCTGCACCTCACCACCAGTCTGCACCTCACCACCAGTCTGCACCTCACCACCAGTCTACACCTCACCACCAGTCTGCACCTCACCACCAGTCTGCACCTCACCACCAGTCTACACCTCACCACCAGTCTACACCTCACCACCAGTCTGCACCTCACCACCAGTCTGCACCTCACCACCAGTCTACACCTCACCACCAGTCTGCACCTCACCACCAGTCTACACCTCACCACCAGTCTGCACCTGCATGGCAGCACACATAAAGACACACAACTCACATGCATACACGTCATGCAGTGAACGCTTCCCTCTCTTCCACCACCTCCACCACCACCACCACCACCACCACCTCCACCCCCACCTCCACCACCATTAACTTTGATGTTGTTTTCCAGTCTTCTTCCTGGTGACCTTGTTGTGCTCTGTCTTTAAAAGCCGGCTGGTTGCCACTGTGTAGTGCACCATGGATACATGGTGTTGTTGATTAAGTGTGTGTGTGTGTGTGTGTGTGTGTGTGTGTGTGTGTGTGTGTGTGTGTGTGTGTGTGTGTGTGTGTGTGTGTGTGTGTGTGTGTGTGTGTGTGTGTGTGTGTAGGCCGTACGTGGAGCTGGTAAACATCCTGCTGAGCTGCGGCGAGGAGGTGAAGGAGGCGCTGACCCGCAGCGTGCGTCTGCAGTGCGAGCAGAACTGGGGCGCGCTGTGTGACAGCCTGAGCCTCTGCTCCTCTCTGACTCCTCCCCCAGCCGCCGCCGCCGCCGCCCCCCTCCTCGGAGCAGCGCCGCCAGGCTCCTCCCCCTCCGCACCCCGACCCCGACCAGCCACGCCCGCCTCGGCAGGGCGACAAGGACAAGCCCGGCAAGGGAGGCTTCAACGGACACCCGCGCAACCGCAGCCAGGGCCCCCGCCGCCAGAGCCCCGAGGCGGGGCTGGTGTCGGAGCAGGAGGGCCCGGGCCCCGGGGACGTCCGGAGGTGAACGGCCCTCGCCCCCCTCCCTGACCTCACACTTCCCTCTCAGTCATTCCAGAAGCCGCCCTGGTGGTCACCCTGCAGGGCCGTTGTGGTGGAGCTCAAACCGTTATGCCAGATTGTTTTGGTTTTCCGTTCATGACTGAATAATTATGAATATTGTTAGTATCATTAACTCGTTTCAATTGACTAGAATTACCTTGGCTCTCGTATAGCGTTTCTTAAATCCTACTTACTTGCGTATGATTTGATTACAATTTGTATTATTTATTTGATCATTTATGCAATGTTGAAATATGAAAAATGTACATAGAAATATACTTATCTATATTTATATAAACCTGTATAAATACAGTTAACACATGCAGTACTGATACGCTATATACAGAATTGTATATAGTATCCTGTCCAATCACACGTCAGAAGCCTGTAGATATGTAACATACACCATTCGTAGTCTCCGAGTGGCAATGTGGATTTTGAGTATAGATGCTTGAGGGTTAAATACAAAATTGTACAGGTTTGAAGTCCAATTCTGGCACATAGCATTATATATAGCCCGGCGTGAGAGTCTATGGCCATAGCGGCCACAGACTTGTAGAAAAGTGTTGAAGTGAAACGGCACTCCAAGCAAGAACGCATATATTATACAAACGATATGCAGTTAGAACTAAGATTTAACTCGGACACCACTTTCTGAAGCTTCTCCGAAGGCGAGTCCAACTTAGGAGAGAATTAGTAACGATCACATTTTTCAAAAACCTCTGGTTTGAAAATGGTTTGTTATACCATCAAGTATATCTCATCTTTGTGAAAACAGAATGTTAATACACGGTAATTCAAGCTGACCACCCCTGTGAAACGAACACTGAGCAGAAATATCTTTGGAAACTATTTTTGTGACGTTGATGGTTAACTGTTACTTCACGGTCCTATTCGAGAGGCCGGTCCGTATAAGCTATGTGTTCGCTCTTCCTCCTCCTGATTGCTTGTTATTATCCAATGGCAACGCGGAGAGGATGAGTCACGGCACCACTCAGTCTCCACAGTGATCCTCACATGTCGTCACATGGAAACCTCTAGTGTGAACTCGCACATATCAAGGTGCCTCAACATGTGATAAGGCGATTCATCTGCAGGGGAAACGCGTGATGGGACGCGAGCAGGAGGGGGGGGGGGGGGTGGGGGGATATGTCTGTCGCTCTCAGCAGGGGTTCGCTGATTTGGATCTGTTTTTTTTATTTAACACACAACGTCGGGCTCCAGAAAACATGTTGTACACCGGGTTGCATATCGGTGATCTTGGCACAGCGCAAACCGTCAATACACACACACCCAGTCAATAAATAATTACTCTTGAGTCTTTTATGTTTGTGCTTGTCTGACAAATAACCGAGCCCACATGACCAAATGTGACTTTCCTTCTCCTTGGCCGGGTGCTGGGTCTCGGTGCTGGAGATGCTGCTGGTCTCCAGCTCTCCTTCTTATGAGCTCGTATTCCTGCAGAACCGTCTCCCCCCCGACGCTCCAGGCCAGACTTGAAGGCATGCTTGTGTCCCTCCCCCCCCCCCCACCCCTCCAGAACCACAGCCCAGCGAAGACCCAGGAAAACTGGGTTAAATCCACAGACAGCAGCCCATGGTGCTGTTATTCTAAATGTTATATTTACCAAGGCCACCAGAGAATTCCTCTGGTCTGTGGCCAGCAGGCCAGACGCGTAGCGGGCAACAGAAGACTCCGGGGAGGCTCACAGCGTTGCTAACTCCACTAACTCTGCGTCCCCCATCAGTCCGCCGTGCCCCCACCCCCCCCCCTAGCTTTTTGGTTCCTGCTTCCAGGCACTTGGCAGCCATTTGACCATTTTAGGGCTGTCACATGCTGTGAATGTTTTCTATATTTGCTCCGCATGTTGTAGTAGAAGTCACGGTGGTTGCTGAGACTAAATGCGGAGACTAGTTTACATGTTCTGGCTCCTCTTGAAGGGGGTCCTGGTTGTATTTTCTTAAACAGGACATCTGTCGTAAGCTTTTTACTAAACGTCCCAGATCAAGTGAAGACTTATTTGTGAGTGTGGAAGCGGCTTTAAGGGCGGACGAGTCATTACCAATGGTTTTCTTTTGGTTTACTTTGTTTTTTTAACTTTCTGATGGCTACTTCTTCTTTCTTTCTATTCATTTTAAAATGTTTTAAAATGTTGGATGTTGGGGTAATCCCCAGGATTTATGAAACATAAGCTAATCGTGTTGAGAATGTACTGTAAGTTTGTAAATTGACAATTGTTTTAGGTTTGCATTAATAGGTTTGATATTGGCTCTTGTAATATCCTGATCTACTTTTTTTTTCTTGTTTAGATTTCCGAGGGAAATAAATGAACATATCTCTGGCCTGTCCACTGCGTTAGCTCTCCATCTCCGCTCCTCCTTTCCCTCTTTTCTTTGAGTCTTTATTGAATGTGTAGTCCGACATAATGTGCTCTCTAGGGGCCCTGAAGTCACACTAAGACCAGGGGCCCACATGATCAGAAACTCTTTAAGGACTTAATGGCGAGTTCATTTGTATCTCTTGTCATTAAAACATTTGTTTTTCTTTTTGCCTGTAACTTTATTTGTTTCTGTTTTGCTTTGAATGTGTTATTGTAAGCACCAGTGGTAAAAAACAAAGTACCGATATTTGTAACAGAATAATAAAAACTACATGGGTAGTATTTACCCTTCACTTGGTCATGTTGCTTGTGTGAAAGACAACGCAGACAGGCAGGCACACTGTATCTTCTTGGATGGATAACGATAGATAGATATCTAAGATGGGTAACATCGATCCACTTACCTTTGACTTCTCTGCATTCGATCACACGTTGAGGTCGGGCTGCGTGTTCTCCAGACTGAAGTCCTGTCCTGAAGGTCTAAACATTTACGTCAGTGACTCTGGATTGTGTGAAATGCTCTGGCTCTATCAAGGACGTCCGTTTTTATGAGTTGCCAAAGCGTTGTGTATATCCTGGATAAACATTTAGACAACACTTAGACTTTGCGGGACAGGCTTCAAAATTAGACTTTTACTCATTCAAATGTTTTCAGGTCCACGCCCAACGTCCAAATATGGGGATAATAAAATACCCTTCACCTCATTTGTTTGTATTTGGGCTTAGATGTTTTTGCTTCACTGACAAAATAGAATATATTAATAGTAAATCTATTAAGCTATAGGCCTAGTTCTAAGAGACAAGTTAATTTGAAATCTGTTATTATATTGTAGGCTCATATATGATTAGATAAGCACCTCAATGTTAAACCAACAGCTGACAACCTTGTCATTGAATAGCCTGTAAAGTACAATATAACAGAACCAACTCATACTGAAGGCCGTGCCTGGACATGTTATGAGGCCAAACGAACACTAGGTGGCATCCTTTCCCTACTAATCGGTCTGCACCTGATCACCTCGGATGACGGTAAGAAAAGGGAATAGCGTTACCTAGTATAACCAGTTTCTATCGCTTGGTATTCAGTTGTTTCATATTTCAATTGACTAATTATGTGTTTCGTAGAGCTTTTACCACTTCCAAATAAATAATTATGGAAATAAATAAAGAAAAACAGGGGACACTGGTGCTTTACAACGCAAACCTTGAGATATGAAACTATTGAGAGACTGTTCTAGATATATGAGGCATGTTGACTTATATTGCACAGCTACACTTTGCTACAGTACCTACTAGATTTCAACGACGTATCGAGTCCGACACGACTGACGTGACCTGGACGTCTGCGTCCTAAAAACCAGACATCGGCCTGCTGGAGCAGGTCGGTATGGCAACGGGCAGTGATGACGATGTGGCCTGAAGAGGAGTCGTGTCTCTTGGCGAGGAGATGAAACCTGAGCCGCGGAGGTCCAGGTGCTCGCTGATAGCTGTCCGGGTGTTCCGGTGTTGACTAATGAATGACTGACCTCCGGGTTCCAGGGATGAATATTTTAAGGACTTTTAGATTGGGGGGTGAAGCGTCGTGTTGGGTTCGATTCCCTTTCTCGTGTTGGACCTCAGGGCAAATGTGGTTTATTCTGTGATTGTTATTGGTATTTTTGTTTTTTATGATCTTGACGGCTATTTGAAGGAAATGTAAATGTATCCATTCCCGACCGGTGCATTGACATGTTTGACATAATACTTTTACAGTTTACATCGTAAGCTGTTCCAGGGTGTTGTCAGGCTGGAGGTCACAATACTGTAACCTTAAAGCTGGAGGTTTGGTTCTCTAGGGATTTCAAAGTCTGCTGCACTCAATATGAGAACAGAGTTTATTCTCTTTTAAGAATTATATATATATTGAATAAATATATAGCCAACTGTAGTAATGCAACATTACAAAATTGTTGCTTATATTTAAAAAGTGTCCTTAGTAGGCCTAATAGTAACCATTTACACACACACACACACACACACACACACACACACACACACACAGTGGATGATTTGAGTATGTTGTTCCAAAACAGCCAGTCCAGCCAGTCCAGCCCAGTCTATGCTGGGAACCAAAGTCTTACATGCAAAAAAGGGAAGGAAGATTAAAACTTGTGGCCTAGCCAGAGCATGGCTGGGCCAGCAGCACAGTCAAATGAGACCTGCATTACAGAGAAGTACCTTGCACCAGGCTAACAATACTTCATTAGTTGACCCATGACCCACGTTCACACTCGTTACTGCTGCCCAAAAGTGCTCTGGCTATTTCTGCACGGTGTTATGAACAGCCCCATAATGTTGGTCCTAGCACCAATGTCAGTGTCAGGAGTCGCCCGGAGCCAACACATTGATGAAGTACCCTACTGTGTCTCCTCTTTCTTCCCTCCTGGTAAACATTCATTATTCCAAGAAACTCTTGACAACAATGTATTTGGGTTAAAGTTCCCCTTTTTGACAACCAGCTGTGATATTGATGAGCCATCCCAAGCCATTTCAAAATCGACCCTAGTGGCATCACACACACGTGAGTTTCACATCCATATATGTTAGAATCAACTGATACCAGCCTCACCATTGAACAACTGGTATGCTGATCTATCTGTCACACATATGGGCGGACCTGTTGTTAAAACAAGGACCCTTTAATGTAGGTCTTGATCATGGGTCCATACACATGCAGCCATCATCCAACCCTCTGCTGTGAAACAATAGGGGGCCTCATTCAAAGCCACAAAGGGAGAATCTCTCTTTGTTTCAGTAAATGACATCATACTAATAGAGTTTGCACAAAAGGCTGAATAAGTCAAATGCCGATGAAGTAATGAGGATCACAGAATTGATGTGATTCAATAAACTCTGGTTGTAAACGTCCTGCTCTCTGGGCTGCAGGGACGTGTTCGGTCCAAAGGTCATCAAGATCCTGACACAGCGTCTCCTTCTCACTCACTATGTGTTAAGGTCAGCGGCTGAGACTATGTCGTCGTTTAGCAGACACTTAAATCCAACACAGCTAAGAAATGGGTTAGGCTTTGGGATAGTCATTATACAGTGAAATAGTATAATGAATATGTTACGTATTTATGCCTGGGAGATATGGAAAAATGTATTATCACGATGATAATGTATCATATATCACAAGGAATTGCACACAATATTGATAAATATCATGATATGCTTATGAATGAAAAATACAATTTGTGTCATCATTGATGTATATTGAAATGGATATCAGACTTAACTAGTTATCAATCCTCACTGAAGTGTCTAACCTCACATTTGATCACTCTAAGGGCATCTCTACTCATCAAAATTATAGTATACTATAAAACTGGGTATCACGATAACTCTTAATTTCATGACAATACAATACCATTCAAAGTCAATATATGATGGTTAAGAATGATTCTAAGCTCTAGTAAGTATTACCTAGCTTTATACATGCTGGTGTTACACTCTAAAACCCCTGAGGCCAATAAGTGTATAACACCGTTTAGAATATGTATTGGCTTTCGATCGGAGGGTGCAGCGGTACACATACAGATGGGGTTGGGCTGATGCCACTGTTCTTTAGAACCTTAGTGTGTATATATAAACAAGGCTGATAAGTGCTGAGTGTTAGTGCCGCTCAGCCCTAAGGGAGGAACGCTGGCTCACAAGAAGGGCAGTGTTCAACATGTCTCATAAGACTGAAGCATAAGACTATGTGAGCTCATCTTGTTACCAAGAAAGCCCCCCCCCCACACACACACACACAGTAGTGTGTTAGTAGTATTAGGTGGCATTGTTATTTGTATTAATATATTTATGACCAATAACTATGAGTTATTGGTGAGAGTAGGATATGATGTGTTCCCTATGTGTGAGTGTGCATGCTAGTATATGCATATGTGACCGTCTGACTGTGTGTGTGTGTGTGTGTGTGTGTGTGTGTGTGTGTGTGTGTGTGTGTGTGTGTGTGTGTGTGTGTGTGTGTGTGTGTGTGTGTGTGAGATACGTATATATCACCTTAGCACCAAACATGCTAGGATACGATGTGGTAGCCGAGCAGGCTGCCGTAGCTCGGAGCGACTGAGCGAAATGCATCAAGCTCTGCAGCTCGATTACAAGCCAAAAATAGCAGCGGCTTATTTTTAATGAGATTGCATCGCCGCGCTGCTGTGGGCTCGGTTTTTAGCTGTCAAACAAAGGGTGTCATATAATCTATCTACCATCTCTCTGTATCAATCGCATAGATGTATTGATCTAGGTTTATCTTTTTTTTTTATCAATCTCCGTATTCATCTCATAGATCTAGATTGCAACTAGATAGGTAGGGCACTACCTATCTACTATATATATAGGCCTATATATATATATCGAATGTATGCCTATCTACTGTGTCTATATATCAATCTATCTGCTTAGTAGGCTATGTATGTCTATCTATCTATCTATCTATCTATCTATCTATCTGTCTGTCTGTCTGTCTGTCTGTCTATCTATCATTTGAAGGTATGCATGTTTTACACTCTTTCTGCGGATGTAGTAATGGAAGAATAATCATTCAAACTACTCCTCTGGAAGGGAAGATGGTCTTTGGTTCCGAATGTCTTGATTTTCCTGCCGCGCATGTACCATAGGCCTATACATTAGGGTTCAAATTAAAATTCCCGTGTGGCTTTGATTGCACAACTATAATTCTCATTAAGATGAAGATCGATGGTCAAGAAAATGTTAGTTGGTCCGTGACTTTATATTGCTTTATTACACCCCTCGCGTGTATCCGAATGCATCCATATTTGGGAAGGCAACGTCTTTAATATATTTGCCATTCATTGAAAAGGAGTGCTGTGGGCGTGGCCTCGAAACAGATATCCAATTAGAGGTGATTCGTCGGCAAAAGTGGGCGGGGTTGGAAAGGGAACCCCTAGCAGAATCGGGGCGGGGCGGGGCTAGAGACGGAAGTGTTTCCCGACTGGCCCAGCTGTCATTTAGAAGAGAAGAGTCCATTTACACCGGCTGCCCACGAAATGCAGAAAAGGGAAAAAAGCTAAGAGTATGGCAACATCAAAACGATAAGGTCATGTCACCAAATTAAAGGTAGCTATGCTCGGTCTATTTTGCGATACTCACGTTTATCAATCTAATTGAGGCGAAGGCAGATGCACCCATTTTCAGAGCGACTACGATGCGAAGGATCGGTAAGGCTTGTATGACATTGAACACACAGGACACGAAACCGAAGAGGTCGTTTAAAGAGCCACACACCCGTACAACTTGTGTCCTGGAAAACCCGGCCGTCCTGCAGCCGCGAACGCGTTCGATCGCCTTTTACGAACAACGTCGTGGCGAATTGTGCGAATATTTCCCGACGTGGTTCACCACCGCGACGGTAGGACGTAGATTAGCGTCGCCGTGCAGCGGTCTCGTCCTGGCCTATTGGCGTGCAGGGAAAGGGAACTACCCGATTTTCTGAACAGACAAGAAACGTCATCAACATTTTGCTCTATTTAAACGGCCGCGGATGAAGAGGTCATTGCGTTAAAGAGGCACATTTCTCCGGTAGGTCTCGTCGCCTTCGCCTTAGCGTTTACCGATGCATCGCGGTGCACGGACGGGCTTCAAAGCCGTGAATTGCGGACGGAATGATCCGTTTGGCACATGGAAGGTGGCGGAGCAGCTGTTAGCTTGATACTAGCCGCATAACGACCTTTGGAGACGTCGTCTTCACTAGCTCAAGCTGTTAGCTGCGGTCGTCGTCAGCCTATTCGTGGCCGGTTTGGGTGTTTTCCACGTTGGCTTACAGTGACAGTAGTTTCTCATCTAGGCCTACCGCTTGGTAAACGAGTCAATGATTTAATCTCATTGATTGCATCACAAGACTAAGCAGGGTGCAGCTCTCGCCGAGCCGCTGCAGTTAGTGCAGCTTGTTTTTAAGCAAAGGCCACATTTAGGTGTTACAACACCTATTGCGTTATTTTCCTCCACCCATCTCACCCTCTCCCTCCTCTGTTCTTACAGGGTAAAGAAGAAACGTCGAAGGCAACAAAAAAAATACGTTTTTGAGGATTTCTCTGCTATTATAAATGGGGGACTACGGGTTTGGAGTTCTGGTGAAGAACGGCAGTGGTAACAAGACTGCTTTCCCTGTAAGGATCCCTCCACACCTCCAGCCCCCCCACCACCCCGCCAACCCCCCCAGCCCCCCGGCCTTCGTAAATAACACCTGCTCCTCCAATGGGGGCAGTGCTTGGCTCTTCCCTGCAGTAGCCCAACACAGTAACATGCAAGATGAGATTCTGGAGGCTGACAAGTCCAAGGCCTTGGACCTCCAGGACATGCCGGAGAAGTCTCAGGGCCCCCCCCAGTCCCTCGCCCCGGCCCAGCAGGAGGCCGGCGGGGGGCTGGCGGACCTGGAGGGGGCGCTGCCTGATGACACGCTGGAGAAGGGCTCACTGGAGAGCAGCGCGGGGAAGGACAAGCTGAGGATGGAGTCGCCGGTGCTGGGCGGCTTCGACTACCAGGACGGCCTGGGGATGGGCACCAGCTGCGCACCCTCCACCTCGTCCACCTCCTCCCTGACCAGCTTCAACAACTGGTCGGCCGCCGTGCCGTCCAACCCCTCCTCCGTGGGCGGAGAGGACATGGGAGGGTTCTTCGGTCCGGCCGGCTCCAACGCCAACGGCCCGCCCCTCCTCTTCCAGAACTTCTCCCACCACGCCGGGCCGGGCTTTGGCGCCGGGGGCAGCTTCTCCCCACAGATAGGGCAGGTGTCCCAGCACCACCCTGCCCCTCCACCGCCCCACCCTCAGCACTACCACCCCCACAGTCAGGGCATGCCCCCCCAGCAGCACCGGCGCTCTCCTGCCAGCCCTCACACCCCACAGCCCTCCTTCCCTCAACACCCCCACCGCGCCGGGGCCTTCACCCAGCTGCCCCACCTGGCCCCCGCGCAGAGCAAACCCCCCTCCCCCTGGGGGAACTACCAGAGTCCCTCCACCCCCAACTCCACCTCCTGGAGTCCCAGCGGGGGCTACGGTGGGTGGGGAGGAACCCAGGGCGTCCGGGACTACCGCCGGGGCCTCAACGGGGGAATGACGGCCCTGAACTCCATCTCTCCTCTGAAGAAGTCCTTCCCTAACAACCAGGTAACCACCAACCATGGCCATTTGCATTTTTCAAATGTGAAATTCAACCAACAAACCTAGTCGTTAAATATCTCCGCTTGAGTCTGTCTCTGCTAATCGGTTGAATTACACGATAGACATGCAAATTCTTTATTTGTCCATGGTTGAGGATTTGACATACTAAAGATGCTAAATGTTATATTACTCATCCATTAAAAAGTAACATAAATTGCTCTTCAGATGCCCTCTCAGAAGTTCCCCAGGAATGGCTCTGGGTTCAACCACAAGTCCTGGATGGAGGACACGATGAGCCGCAACGACAGCGGCTACCCTTTTCAGGTGAGTACAGGAAATGGCAGCTGATTTGAAGCGTGTATTCTTTACTATATACCTACCAGCACAATGGGACGTTTGCATTTCGCCTGATGGGGATACCAAGGCTACTCTAGGCCCATATTGATTTAGGTAGTCGTTTTGACATATGAACACAAACGTATGGAATGAAAATATTGCATTTTTCTAATGAAACGGCACAAAAACGTCTGCAGTTAATATCAGGCCTTTAACCAACATTACACGTTTGGGCTGATCTGGTCAATCATCGTACATCAGTGTCCGATATAGTTTTGAAGGGGAATGTTTTCATAAATTTACATTTAGAAGAAACTGCAACTAAATACATCTTAATAATTCATATGAATTATTAATATATAATATATATTAAGACCAAAGTCACTGGCTTTAAGTCGCCCTTTTGTATCTCCCCCTTTCAAAATAGTTTTTACCATTTCAAAATGTGTATGTCAATTCAACAGAGTAGTCTTTGTTGAAAAATAACCTAGATTCATTAACAATCTAATTCTCTGCTGTGTCACAGTAGGGCCAAGCCGACGAACTGAAAGTCATTTGTCTTTTTAAATCGCAGTCGACAGAAGGCTGGAGATCTTGTGATCATGTGGTCGCCTCCCTCCTCAACACGACTAGTGTTGAATTTCCTCACATTTGAGTATACGACCCCTTTGAGATGCGTGACACAGAGTGGCAACACCCTCCCCTCCCCCCTCCACCTCTGACCCTCCTCCACTGGATGGCTCAATCAGGCGGAGCGTTGTCCTTATCTGATATAATCAATTCATTATTTAATCGAATACATCAAGCCACTGTTGGTTGTGTAGACATACATTGGTGACCAATGTTGTGTAAGCAATACAGTGCATTCAGGGAATGGTTCCCCTGCTCTGCATTGCTCCCTGTTCAATACATGTGTGTTGTCTCACCAACCCACCTTGTTCCTTCATTCTGTGCTGCTTCTTCTGTGGTTTTATTGAGAACAGCAGGCTTATGTTTTTTTTCTTCTCCTACAGCAAGAGAGAACCCGCTCCTTTGATGGCTTCAGCATGCATTCTCTGGAGAACTCTCTGATTGACATTATGAGGGCTGAGCAGGATTCCTTGAAAGGTTGGTTTTCCTTACCGGAGATTCTTTCTTTCTTTTTACGGTGAAAGTGTAACTGTGGATGAGATGGTGGTATGGTGGTCACATGCTATTGCTGGCCGCAGGCCTGAATGGGAATAGTTCTGTAATGGCGGATATGGTTTGTTTTATTTTCATTTATTTTCCCAATTGCCATATTGTTTTCCAATTAAAGGGAGGTTTTTCTTTACATTGGCCAATAACATGAGTAGCAGAGATGTCTGAGCAAGTAGTCAATTGATTGACTTTGATCAACAGCTTTATTTGCTTTATTGCTATGAGACTAAACTACTAGTTTGGGTAGTAGTTTTGTCTGTTCATCATGGGTGGGGATTTGCCATTATTGATGATAATTCATAGACCAAAGTATTAATTGATTGACCATGAGCCAGTGTACTCCTTGAAACTGCATCATAACCCTGAATGTAACGTTGGCACTCGACCAAGATCCCTGAGCCATTCACTGATGGAAGAGTCTTCATGGCTGCTCGTATTGTTTCAGAGTGAACTCCATCCACAGATCCGGTTTAAGGGCAGTGTGTACGTAAATGGAGATGGTCTTTGTCCGCCGGGTTACATTTCCTTTCTGCTGTCTCTCACAGGTCGCTATGGATTCACTCACCAGTCTGATGGGCCCCTGCCTATGAATGGTATGTAAATAGCATGCATGCAAATTATTTGATCAAAAGAACCAGTGTTTTATTTGCAATAATTCTGCCACATTCTCCTGAAAACCCTGATTTAAACGGTGCTCTGTATTTTCTTACATGCAGCCAGGAGCTATGGCAGACGACGAGGTAAAGTGTGCATGTTTGTCCTTTAAAAGAAAAGAGAAAATCCCTGGTTTGTCTATTTACAAAGCAGCCTTGATGGCTTCGTCAGCTGACTATCTGGTTTGGCCTGTTTGTTTTGTGTGCGGATGCCCTGGGTATGCCCTGCTGTAGTTGCTTGCCACATGCTAGTGCTTCTAATGCCAATTGTTTCATGTTAATTGTGAAAACCACCATTTTGATTTGGAAACCATGTTTAAATTCAAGCTACTTTCATTCTGGCTGGAATGGAGAACATGTGAATCCTCTTTGCATGGGTTAAGTCTGCGTGAGCCATATCAGTCGTCCCCTCCCCAGGCCACTCCTCTCTCTTCCCCATGGAGGACGAGCGCTCCTTTGGGGAGGAGGAGTCCGGCGACCAGGGGCTGTCTGGCCTGGGCCCCGCCCACTGCTTCCCCCACCTCAATGGAGAGCGGGTGGAGCGTTACTCTCGAAAGGTCTTTGTTGGAGGTCTGCCCCCGGACATAGACGAAGGTAAACACACCTGTTCCCACGGAAACATATTGATACTATCCTAATGGATTTATTATTTACTTACCATAATTACATTTTGGTGTTATCATTAATCATGTTGGCTAGAATTAGAGAGAATATAGTACACTTTTACAGACAGCAATTTATGCATTAATTTCCAATGTCGTGATGTATTATGTGAAGTGTGGGACTAAATGTGTTAAACATTTATGAAATTGATATTGCTCTGAATATGTGTAAGAGTAAGATAAAGATACATTTTGAATTAACTGTCAACTCCTTCCGACACTGATTGCCCTGCATGGGCATTCATTCATTTATTCATTTCCAGATGAAATCACAGCCAGCTTCCGTCGGTTCGGTCATCTGTTCGTGGACTGGCCTCACAAGGCCGAGAGCAAGTCGTACTTCCCACCTAAAGGTGAGCTGGCCGTCGGTGTTGTGAGAAAAGCGATCTGTTCCTCGGTCCGTCTGTAGCAGCCCGACTCCACGTCTGAGGGGCGAATGTCCGTGACCCGACTATCTGTTCTTCCAGGGTACGCCTTCCTGCTCTTCCAGGACGAGAGCTCTGTTCAGGCTCTGATTGACGCCTGCATCGAGGAGGACGGCAAGCTGTACCTCTGCGTCTCCAGCCCCACCATCAAGGACAAGCCTGTGAGTCTGAGCCCGGTCCTCTCTGACCGGTGTTTGGCGGTGGCTGCGTCAGTGTGTAACCATACAGTTTTATTATCATTACTTTTAGCTGGTTGGCTTTTTAAATATAACTCAGGGTGGTTACTTATATTCAGTCTTCAGCACTGAACGTATTTTGGTTTCTATCTTGCACTATTTTATGTAAAAAGAAAATTAACAATTATGACCCTGGAAAATAATTGGAAAGATAACCTTCATTAACCACAATGCAGTAACGGATGCAGTAAACCAACCCTGGTTGCAGGAGTAAACCAACCCTGATTGGTTTCCTGGTGTCAGAGTACAGCGGAGCGGAGCGCTCTGCTGCCGTGGAGACAACGACACTCGGCACACTCAAAATGGCTGCCGGATGTTGTTGACCCTGTTATGTAAATGAGCTGTGCTCAGAGTACAGATGCTGTGTGGTTGCCGGCTCATATGCTATAATAAGGTTTAGCCAATGGCTGTTTGCCATGGTAACCTAAAATCACCTTGGGTGTCAAATGCATCGTCAACATGTTAGTGCAGCATGCATACACGCAAGCATTTCTTTCTGTGCTCAGACAAGCAAGCAGACAGGGCCTGTACATCAGAGGCATCATGTGCATCATCATTTTTGTAGGCATTACATTTTCTTGGAATATTGAGGGAAATCAAGAGGAGAGTTGTAGTACTGTCAAATCCTAAATCAACGTAGCTATAACATTGCCTATCCAAATTTTTTTTCTACTTCTCACGAACAAGAAACGCTATGGCAGCAGTTTCAAACACAACAATATTTTCCCATAATGAGACATGATTTCAATATTCATTAACCAATGACCATTTAAAATTTTTTTTAAAAAGACCAACACAATAACTCCATTTCCAATGCTCCGCTTCCTCCAAAAGAAAGGTGATCATTGTGATTATCATTCTAACTCCTGGCAACAAGCATGAGAATGTTAGAGAAGTGAGCTACCACTCCTCTAGTCTAGAATACCTTGACTCTTTATTCACTCAAAATCTTTTCCTATATAGCCATCACCTATCATCCACCTTGCTGAACTTTTTGTTACATGATGTTAATTTGCCCGAACCCTGAAACTGATATTCAGGTGAAGATATCTGGATGGTTTAAAAAATATCACTTTATTTGGCCTTTATTTTTCTAGTTACCTTGGTGTGATATAGTTGATCAAATTCAAAGTCTTAAGCCTCGAACAGTTGATCTGAAATTTGGACTTGAGCTATCCACTGTATCAAGTAGAATGACCGCATGTTCCAGGAGGAACTTGATGTATTATTTACTAAATTAACATATTGCGTCTGCCACAGAACAGGCACCGGAAATTCAACCTGGTCCAAATGACTATGTAACGGCATGTTTTACATAGTTGTGTGAATTAAGCCTAATCTGCTAACTGGCTGGGTCAACAGGTGTTATGGGTTCATTTTTATTAAAACAAATTTGTTTGTGGGTTTGTTGCAATCCCTGTAGGTCCAAATCAGGCCCTGGAACCTTAACGACAGCGACTTTGTAATGGACGGTTCTCAGCCGTTAGACCCAAGGAAGACCATCTTTGTGGGGGGTGTCCCTCGGCCTCTCCGTGCAGGTAATGTTCACGCAGAACTCTGGTTTTCTTTCTCCCACAATCTCAGAACTTATTTGTATTAAGACGGAACACTCTTTGTTTGAATGACAGTGGAGCTGGCGATGATCATGGACCGCCTGTACGGCGGCGTTTGCTACGCTGGAATCGACACAGACCCTGAGCTGAAGTACCCTAAAGGGGCGGGCCGCGTGGCCTTCTCCAATCAGCAGAGCTACATCGCTGCCATCAGCGCTCGATTCGTTCAGCTGCAGCACGGAGAGATCGATAAGCGGGTGAGTTACCACGTTCAGATTTCTGAGAGGGGTCACCTTAATCTTATCTTCTCTCTCTCTGAATCCTTGTTTTCACAAATGTATCCACACAAGATGGCGACGCTTATTTTTGTCTTTTTTGTCTCTATTTGCTCTGGCTTCTCCCCATTTACTGTTGACTATTTTGCAATAAGCAGACATACGATCCAAAAGCAACTTGTATCAAATTGAGATGTATGTCATTCAGGGGGAGCTAGGGGTTGTGGACATTGGGGATCAAAAGCCTTTGGCTCAAGGGGTGAATACCCGACCATCTCTGCAGTGTCCGCTTGTTTCTTGCCATCATTTAATCTGTCGTGGCTGATCCCCTCGCTGCTGCGTCGTCAATGCCCCCCCTCTTCCCCTCCTCCTCCTCCAGGTGGAAGTGAAGCCATACGTCCTGGACGACCAGCTGTGTGATGAGTGCCAGGGCACGCGCTGTGGCGGCAAGTTTGCTCCGTTCTTCTGCGCCAACGTCACCTGCCTCCAGTACTACTGCGAGTACTGCTGGGCGGCCATCCACTCCCGGGCCGGCCGTGAGTTCCACAAGCCCCTGGTGAAGGAGGGTGGGGACCGGCCGCGACACATCTCCTTCCGCTGGAGCTAAGCAGAGCGGGATGAGTTGGATGATGAGGGGCGGGTGGATTGCGGGTGGGGGAAGCGCGGGGTGGTGCAATGGGAGGAGGGTCAAAGAGGAGGGGTTTCTGGGTTATTCTATAGAAATTAATGCACTTTTCTTTTGCTGGTTCCTTTTTTTTTTTTTAAGAAAAAAAGACTTCAAACCGTAATTTTATTTATTTTTTTTGACTTTTTTTAATCAGGCCTTACAAAATAAGTAATTGCTAAGAGAAAAAAAAATGTGAAATCTCATTTATGTTTTTGAGTTTTAAGTTAAAGGTGTGCATGAGTTTCTGGATGCATTAGATTTGGAATTAGATGTTTTTTCTGATTAACTGTACCTTATTTTCTTGCATTAGCTGGCAAAGCTGCTTACATTTTTTGTCAAGAGTAACATACAATTTGAGTGAGGCGTGTCGTACCTAAATCAGTATAATGACTATGGAAGTTGCGTTTAAGAAGAGTGCATTTTGTTAGTTTTTTGCATGCAGGACTAGAGGACAACTGTACAACTTACCAAAGGTTGAGCGTAAATCGTTGGGTAGGGAAAGACTTCAGAGGGCTGGATGACTGGACTCCTGAAGCGGTCCAGATATATAGCATAACGCTACTTCATAAAACATCTCTTCTCAGTCCCGACCACCCTCTTTTTTAGATTGTTGCAAGAGCTTTTAGGTCTTGGGTTAAAAAACAACAACTAACTAAACACTTTGTGACCAGAAAGGGCAAACCAAAGATTGGCCTACAACAAGTTATCAAAAGCAGATGTTGACCAGAGGGGGTATATCAGGAGCGATGGCGCGTGCTTTCGTCGTCGAGCAGAGGACCTGTCTTTGAGTTTATGATCGTTTGGGGGGCGGGGGTTCAGTGGATTAAGGCATAGCCCTCACGTGGGGCTCAGGTATTGGCAGTAGTATTTGCTCACTTTATATTGTCAGGGATATTAGCACTGGAAGCTAACATGCTAATGTAGTATAAACGAATGAGAATGCCCAGCCCAGTCTCCCCTGAGCCGTCTGCTGGCGGCGCACCGCTGCGCGCTCCATGAGGACCGGCGCTTGAGTCACTGAGGTTGTGGTTGAATACAGTAGTAGCTGGACACTCTTTGAAGAATTTGCTGTCACAGAGATAAAGATATTATTTTATACATGGCCTGCTGATTTTTGTACAGTGTTTTTATAGCTGATTATTTTGTCATGAACATATATACATTTATTATGCACTACTTTTCTAAATATTTTTTTCAATAGTCATTTTAGGCACATTTTTCACAGATGGGAGAACTCCTTTTGCAATACCTCATTTTTTTCACTTGGTAAAAATAATTTTATACCTTTGTTACTAAGAGATCTGCATTTATGGTAAACTTAATTTAAAAAGAGAAAAATGATAATATAATTTTCAATTTAGCTTTTATATATTTAAGTGCTGATAAATCTCAGTTGTTTGGTGCATTGGTGTGATTCTGTAGAGGAAAAAAAAAAGATAAAAGGCTAGTGTTAGCCAACCGTATACAAATTCTTCTCAGTCCTAATGAATATAATTACAGGATCCTATGGCATGGCAAGATCTTTCTAAATGGATTTTGATAGTCTTGAAAATATATTCTGATATTTGCTTCTAGTCGTAGTTGATAAGAATATTATATGGTAAATGTTTTGGCTTTTCGGTCGATGTGAACTCCCCCACCTACCCCCCTCATTGTATCACCAGAATGAATGACGGCTGTTTAAATATTAAGATCTTCTGGGCATGCATGATGATAAAGCAGAGTAACATGGCTAGTGTTCCTACAGGACCTATTGTAATGCACTAGCTCCCTCCATTGTTTCACTTTACTTGACCCATTCTTTTTTTTTTTTTTGAATCCTCGTCGATCACTTTCCTCTGTCTCTGTCTCTCTCTCTCTCTGTATACACCGGCATCGTCTGCTCACACATAGACACGTTGTTTAATGCAGACCCCACCTCGACCACGCCTCGGAGGACCCTCGGTATCTAGGGCTGTCTCAGGGGGACACTCTGTATCTAGGGCTGTCTCAGGGGGACACTCGGTATCTAGGGCTGTCTCGGGAGGACACTCGGTATCTAGGGCTGTCTCGGGAGGACACTCGGTATCTAAGGCTGTCTTGGGAGGACACTCGGTATCTAGGGCTGTCTTGGGAGGACACTCGGTATCTAGGGCTGTCCTGGGAGGACACTCGGTATCTAGGGCTGTCCTGGGAGGACACTCTGTATCTAGGGGTGTTTTGTTCGTGAAGGGCGATGAGCCCACCCACCCTCCTTTGTGATGTGGCATGCTTTGGGACATAACCTGAATGTGATTGATGTTGCAAGTTAACTTTGAGCCATTATGTGCAATACTTATCCTTTCCAGAAGAGTTATTCGCAGTGTAAATCATTTAATTCACACAAATCATGCAATCATTTACCCCCTTTTCCCCCCCTATAATTTATGCTGGTGTCTGCAAGGAAAAAAATAAGTCTTTCTACTAATTTATACCTGAATTTATTTTTAAACATTAGTTTTGTGCTTATTTACTTATTTTGCTACTACCATGCTACTGTGATTGAAAACATTGTAAATACTAGGTCGATAATGTATTTAGCATTTGCTATTTTTTCAATTGAAATGTATAACTTTAATTTTGAGCAGATCTTTGTTATATTTTTTGGGGTGTTGTGTTAAACTTGTCTAGTTTTTCTAATTGCTGTACTGTGCTCCACGTTTTCAGATGAAAAGAATATTGATATGTTTGTTAGTATTACTTGATTGCAAAAATTTCAATAGTTTTTAATTGTATGCTGGGAAGGTTTTATTTATTAACTTTTTTTACTTTTATCATTTGGATTTTTATTAAGTCATTTCACATTTATAAGTTCTAATTTTTTATTTTCCTCCTGATTGCGTTGCGCTACAATACAGACGTCAGTTTTTACAGTTGGTTTGTAGTATTGAAGTAAGAGACGAAGATCCAATGTCATTCATTTGCAGCCAACTATAACTGTATGCATACATTTGAAGTATTTGTAATGTGAGATGTTGAATGAATAAAACAACTGTGAGGAACCCTCGTGTGGCCTACTTTTTGTAAGAGAACTGAAGTCAATGATTTTTCCAGAAATGGAGAATCAGTACTATTCCGATGTAATGTGCTTTATTAATATAAAATATACTCGGTAGGTCTTGTCATTTGCTTCACGCCAGGTATGTTTGTCGCTTCGCAAAAAGAAATGTCATGACATTTTTACCTCGGGCAAATATTGATCTCAGTATAAAGTGTTGGGAATGGCGCCATTGAGGTACTCCACTGCCATCTACTGGTCATATGTTCACATAGCGCTGGACGTGAGTCATGTGACCCATACGCAGGCGTGGCACGTCGGCCCGGACCTCGTGACGCGAGGGGCTCCGTCAGGAACGTGTCGTTGCTCTGGGAAACGAGGCGCGGGAAACCGTCAAAAATGACCAAGACCGCTTATGTGCCGCGATTTGGCTCTCAATTACACTGTAGTCAAACGAACGAACCAAAGGAATATTTGATAGAGCTACCACTCACTAATACTCAGAAACAATACGAAAACTGTTGGTCATCGAAAAAGAGAAAAAGACAATTTATCAGATTTCGCAACTACGCTACAATCAAGCAAACTAACCATGAGCAGTTAGAGAACACACCCCGCAGCCCTCCGCCCCGGGGGCGCCGCGGACAGGAGCCCCGCAGCAGCCCTCCGCCCCGGGGGGCACGCGGACAGGAGCCCCGCAGCAGCCCTCCGCCCAGGGGGGGCCGCGGACAGGAGCCCCGCAGCAGCCCTCCGCCCCGGGGGGCCCGCGGACAGGAGCCCCGCAGCAGCCCTCCGCCCAGGGGGGCCCGCGGACAGGAGCCCCGCTCCACCCGCCAGTGTACGGTTTGTTTTAGCTTTAGTAAGCTGCTCTTAAGTAAGGGATAATGAACGCCGGTCATTATCGGGAAAATAAGCCCTGACTTATTTAAGATAATGACCGGCGACGTTCTATACATTATCCCGCTTATTACACGGCTACTTGCCAAAACGACACGGTGTGTCTAGACTCTATATACCTTTTATTTGTTACCAGCATTCGTAGTGTTGATCAGCAGAGAAATAGTCCGCCAAAGACGTTGACGTCGCTTAGCAACCGAGTTACCGGACTACTTGCGGAGTGATACGAAAAACGTGAATCAGAGGCAAAAAAGCCCATTTCCTTGACAGCGATCATTATATGCTTAGCAACGGTCATTATTGAAAATTATAAAACGGGTGGCTTAAATCAAGCGATCTGATTGGTTCCCAACTGTTGTATATTGAGCGTATACACACAGCTATGACGCCCGTTCAGTTTACAGAGTCCAGTATCACTCCGCGCCTAACTTGAACTGTTGTTTATTTATATATAAAAGCAATAGCATAGTTCACTGAAGCCTAAAAAACATGTTGATTGATGGAGAGGGTGGAAATATTGTAATAAATAAAAAATAAGCCCCTGAAGGGGCTTATTTCCCCATAATGACCGGCGTTCTATACATTATCCTGCTTATTACACGGCTACTTGCCAAAACAAAAGAATAACTTCACACAATGTGTCTTTTTACAATTTATTTGTTACCAGCATTCGTAGTGTTGATCAGCAGAGAAATAGTCCGCCAAAGACGTTGACGTCACTTAGCAACCGACCACACTGGGGTTGATAAGTTACCGGACTACTTGCGGAGTGATACGAAAGACATGAAAAAATCCACTTTCCTTGACAGCGGTCGTTATATGCTTAGCAACGGTCATTATTGAAAAATAATTCACCACCGGAAGTCGGGAAGGCCCATGCAAGTGAAAGGAGCGTTCCACAGCGCTGAGAAGAGCTGTGGAATAATTAAGCAATAGATCACGACAGGCTGTGGTATACGCTCATTATACCACAGTTAAGGGGCGTTGTCCGTCCCGACACGCAGCGGAGGGGCGGCGACCCCCTTCACTGTGGTATAATGACCGTATATCACTGACTGAAGAAAAAAAACGGTAACGTAAATATGGCGAAATTAAAGTCATAGACACCCTCAATTTTGAAAAAGCTAGAAAGTCGGAAAAGCTTTTTTTTTAACGAATACAAAAAAGTAGTCCCTCCCGGCTGCCGGCAAAGTGTACGGCGGTTGCTATGCAACACACTGTAGCGTCCATCAGAGAGAAGGCTACAGACGGTAGCTTGGTTCGCCGGCAATTTAGCCTTCTATCGAGTTCACTCAAACTCGATAGTAGGCTAAATTGCCGACCGTGTGCCTATTGCTTTACAACATTTCCACCCTCTCCAGCAATCAACATGTTATTAGGCTTCAGTGAAGTATGCTATTGCTTTTATATATAAAT
Organism: Micromesistius poutassou; assembly: GCF_964030765.1. Taxonomy (NCBI): domain Eukaryota; kingdom Metazoa; phylum Chordata; class Actinopteri; order Gadiformes; family Gadidae; genus Micromesistius; species Micromesistius poutassou. The sequence continues at coordinate 8,776,857 of NC_140276.1, forward strand.
AAACAACAGCTCAAGTTAGGCGCGGAGTGATACTGGACTCTGTAAACTGAACGGGCGTCATAGCTGTGTGTGTATACGCTCAATATACAACAGTTGGGAACCAATCAGATCGCTTGATTTAAGCCACCCGTTTTATAATTGATAATAAACAATGAATTAAATGTCCTTTTCCAGGGACGGTTTTTGACCCCGAGCATGAAGGAGACCTTCCTCTTTCCGAACCAAGCCAACGCCACAAAACGGATGCTTCTAATGACAAAGTGAGTAAAGTATATTGTAGAAGTATTTTCTAGATTTTTTTTTTTCATAGCTAGCTAAGCCTCACATGTCGGTTAAAAACCTCCCGGGTTCTGGGCAGCTCAAACCCGCCGTTCTTAGAACCATCTCCAAGATGCTGCGCGAGAACAGATGGATCCGGAGGAGGCTGCTCTCCCTGAGCCAAGCAACGCGCTCTGAGCAGAGACCCGGCGGGGGGCCCTCTGGAGGGGCCCCTCTCACCGGGGGGCCCTCCCACCGGCGGGGCCCTCCCACCGGCGGGGCCCTCCCACCGGCGGGGCCCTCTCACCGCTACTCCTAACCCGCTAACGTAGGCCTTTAATGTTTCAGTAGGAATTTAGTTGTTTCAGATTCGAGTTGTCAGTTGGACCAACTATTAATTAAAAAGTCTTCAAATTAACTATAATAAGGCCTTGCTGCTGTAAGCCTATCAGTGGGGGAAAATACATGACCCAATGGTAGGCTAAATGTTGATTGTTTTTTAAACTACCAAAGGCAGGCTTGTGAATACATAGTGGTAATATATGCCTATACCGAATGTGTTGGTAGGAGTTTAGCTGTTGCAGATGTCTGCCAATTTCACCAACACAGGTCATCATTTGTCCAAATTGATATATATATATATATATATATAAACCTCCATTTAGGCCATCTTGTTGGCCTATAGATCAGGGAGGCGGGTGGAAGATATGACCCAATGATGCATGTTATTGTATTGGAAACAAACTGCATAGTTGTTGGTTACTGGAAATTAAAGTGTTACTTATGTAAATAAAAAAAGGGTCATTTTTTGTCTTTGCTCCTAGCGTCCTCATTATTTGTTTCATCTTTCCCCACTAGAGTGCGCCACTATTTAATTTTTTGGGTTTGGTTTAAATATTACAATTATTCCCCAATCTACTTATTCTAAAGCATCTCAAAAGATCAGTTCGGTCCTGGCACGTTTGGGATCATAGCTTTGATTAAAAACATTGTTTATTTATTAAATGGCAAAACAAAACAACATTTTAAAGGCATTAAAAAAAGTTACAATCACAGTGCCTCATATTTTATGCAAGCCAAAGATTGGGAAAATATCACTGGTTACATTTATTTCCAATGTCCTACATTGTCAAAGGTAATTCATAGACTGAATGCTATGTGTTAAAAAAAAATTTGCCTGAGAATGAAGAATTTGAGAGTCAGTCATGGACATATTTGAAGCGCAGGGTAATATGAAGTTGCCAGATACACCAAGATACACAAGTGATATTTAAGATTTGACCCATTTGGGCATGGCTCCTGCCTTTTAGGTCAGTATTGGATATGTTTTGTCTGGGATGTTCTTTTGTTAACTTTATTGTATTGATTTGAAAGCAATGCACTGGCAGTTCTTATGTTAATCTGTCTCTATTATTATTTTTTATTGAAGGTTCTGGAAATAATCACATTACGTTCTAAATATATACAGAACCACATTTTACAATTTTTGACTTTCTTTAACAAAACACAACAACAGCAGGGGACAAGACATCAAGTCTAGTCTTTTTATAGTTTGTTTATTAATTCACTTTGCTAAAACATGTGGCTATCATTACTCTTCAGTCTAAAATAATTGATGTTAAACCATGGACAATTTAATGTAATTGTTCCTCCAGTTTCTTAATGTTTTGATTGATTGGCCTCATTACTGTGTTTACAGTCCAGTTGTTTTACCCCATCTTGTTTGTGTTTCCCTGAACACAACAGAGCTTATTGAATGAACACAAGATCAGTATAATGTCATGAACATTCTGTATAGGAACCCCATTACCGTTACTTGCTTCTCAACACGCAGGATAGTGTTGTCCCAGACTCAGTTTCATCCCCCGGTTCAGCTTTCTGTAGGCATCTTAGCAACTTGGCAAGTACCTGCTCCTTAATGACAACTCAATTCACAGTAAGCTTCTTTGGATAAAAGTGTCTACTACCTAAATAGTAGCAAAGGCTTTGGGATCAGTGATGTGTTGTTCTGAGATGTCTGGTCTCCACTGATGTTTATTGCTGTTCACCTGCAATCTATTTAAGCCAGCCTACAGCGTATCCCTTAATTATATTAGTTTAAGTGGCATAAATATTGCTCTGTTGATATTTTAAGTCAATTTGCAAACTATGGTGGTGCAAATATTAATTTGTTTAAAACAATATAACTTTTATCATTGACCTTCATTGTTTGCGTTATTCATATTTTCAACTACTTTTGTTTTTCATGTATGTAAAATATAAATGGTTTTACTTCCACTATGGTCCTGATAGAATCGAGCCAAAGGATTTTAACTGATAATTGATGTCTAATAGTAACTAATAGTTTCAATATCTGAAAATAAAACCTTAATCTCCTATAATTGTACGAGTACAGGACAACCCGTGAACATGGCGCTGTGGCTAAATGGCAGTTGGTTTGGGCCCTGTTCAAGCCCTGTTGATCTGTGGTTGGTCGTATTGTTATTCTGTCAGTTAAGAAGTTTGTATTAATACATGTTTCACTCTTTCAAAATAAATATGTTGCCACGGGTGTGCTGGAAAAATATGAGGTTATGTCCAAAAACATTTTTTTATTGCTAGGTTTACACAAACACATACACATCTTGGTTCTAAATTGAAATATGCGTCATGGCTTGAAAATTGCAATACATGGCATGTCTTGGTTCCAGTGTTGTGCATGAACAAGTTCAAAATAATTAGTTCATTTAACAAGTTTATTTGAACTGACTTTGAACTGAACTTAATATATTTTGAACTAAAGAACTTGAACTAGTTCAGATTTTGTGACATTCTGAATTGATGCTTAGGTCCAGATGACATGTTTATTCAATAGAGTTACTGCCTTAGTTGTGATGATGGAAACAGGTGTACAAATAATATCCACAACTATTTGAGATTGTAGTGATGGGCAGCTGGTAATGGAGAGGATTCATTTTAAAAGATAAGCACAGAATACTCACTCCCACAGTTTTTCTTCAGTTCCTAAAAAATTGTTGAATGAACTGAACATGAACTAGTTCAAAACTGAATTGGTGAACAATGAACGTGAATTTATTAATTTTCTTTAGTATGAACTGAACTTTGAACTAGTTCATGTGAAGTGTGAACTTGCACAACACTGCTTGGTTCTAGAATACAATATGCTGCTTGATTTTTCTTGAACCGAGAAGGCAATATGCAGCAGCATGCCTTGATTGTACAAAGCAATATGTAGCTTGTCTGGGGATTAGAATGCAATATACAGCGCGTCTTGGTTCTGTTATGCAATATACAGCGTGTTTTGGTTCTATAATGCAATAATCAGCATGTCTTGGTTCTAGAATTCATTATTCAGCTGCATGTGTTCATTCCAGAAGGCAATATACAGTATATTGGAATGCCATATGCAGCATGTCTTGGTTCTTGAATGCAATAGAAGGTTATTATTTTAATTTATTAATATTCATTTTATTTACTTTGTAGTACTTACTTTGTAAATACTGTAGTATTTACTTTGTACTTTAAAGCAAAACTATAGGGATAGTAGATTCCTTGTGGGGCTACCATTTATAAAATATTTCCATTTCCATTTTTGAAATGGTCCTGGGCATTGCTAACGAAGATTATGGTGACACAGTGGCTCAGCTAGAGCAGCTCTTCTGGTAACTGGAAGCTTGCTGTTCCTAAACATTGAGTTTATTAAGTTAATCAATCACAATATCTGTCAAGCAGAATCCAATGTAGATACTCTATGATACTACATGTTCCAATATTATTGGAATAATATGATGTGACCACTCATATTCACACTGTCTGACCCTTAATCATGACCCATAGACATAAAGCCGAAAAGTCTAAATAAGCTAAACACAATTGAATAATCCACAGTTGAGTTGTTTAATGTAGGCATATACTCTAGATTAGTCTGCAGTTATTTACAATAGTTTGAATTATGGAAACATATGGCCCAATTAACTTGAAGCCACAAGCTCACTGTTCATTAGTGCTGGACTTAATTCATGTACAAAGAGGAACCACATGCAGTGTACATGAACTGATTAGAGAGAAAGATTCTTCCTGTTCATGTTATTGACGTTTCTTTTGCTCCTCAAAAACTTATTTCTGTACACACGCACCTCATTTAGCAGATGTAAGGTTTTTTCATGTTCATGTTCATGTTCAAACATGAACATGCTTAAATAAGCATCACCTTCACAGCCTGTTCAAATGGCTCTAAACAGATTAGGAAAGAGATGGTGTTTTAATGTCCTGGGATATGGAGGCTAGAGACTTCCATGTGCTTTGTCTATTGTAATCAACAATGTGTTCTTTAATTTAATTGATATAGTGATATAGTGATATAGTACTTTATTGTCAACTGGGCTGAAATTTGTCTTGCGACCCAGCAGCCATTGTATGCATAGAACACATATACACATTACACACGACATAACACAGAGAAAACAAAACAAAAATACATATATAGACACATGCAGCTGAGCTTACCTATGGCTAAGCTCCTGATTAAGCCTTAAGGTTGACTGATGGACAAAGGACTTATTTAGTCTAACCTTATTGTGTGTTGGAACACTTTAAATCACATGAATCCACCTGATGAATTAGAAAACAACTAAAAGGCTGACTCCCAGGCCCATCAAAAAAGAATACTTAACATTTCAAGACAAACATAAACACATTGACGTTTTTAGACCAAACAATTTAATTACGTCCATGAGTTGGTACTATTATGCTGTTATGCAGAAATCTAGAGATGTTGTGTATTTCAGTATATCCGTTCGTTTAAATACTGAAATGCAATGTGATCAAGAGAAATTGACAATTTTCCATCAGTTTTCCTTTAAAGATTAAGCGTTGCCAATTTGTTTAAAGTACACATTCAAGAGGCTATATCAATGCAGCTCCAGCCGGTTATGATACGAAATCAAGCACAACCTTAATTCTGACATTTATATAATATTTCACTTGTCGCCAAAGGAAAATATCAACCTCCAAAATATAATTATTCATTAACAGGAAATAAATTTTAATACATTTCTTCAACGTCAATACATTTTTACTTTTTAAGTTCTTATTGCATGCACTTGATATTGTCAGTGGTCTTCTAATATTCATCTGACAGACCACTGCAATCAACAACAACAACAACAACAACAACAACAACAACAACAACAACAAATTTAATTTTCCATCAAAAGCGTTGACAGAAAGTTTGGAAAAAATAATTTGTTTATAGATCTTTTGACATGCTCTTGGTTTGGTGGCTTGGTTGGTCAATGGTTCCACATTGAGTGTATTCAAAATAATTCCCCTTCTTTTGATGGTGGAAAACCCAGGCCAACCAACAACATGCTGTAATGATTACTCCTTCCTTTTGAAATGAGTCTCACAGGACATGAGAAGCAATGTGTTCTGTTCTCAAACTGAGGACATCCTCATTAAGGAACACCTGCAAAACAATATGCTAAACAGCTCAGAGTAGGCATTACTGATGCAGTCGGTTAGTCCTCGTGATTGAGCAAGCACATTTCTTATTGCCAGTGGTCTTTGTTCCAGTCATAGGAGACATACAAAAGCCATGCTTGTCACTTGGGCCCACAGTTACCCAGAAGGCCTTCTTTCCTAGATGGCTTTGGTGTGATGGAAAACCCCTTCACAACTCTTTTTGTAGCCTATGCTTATAAGTGCATCAAACATTGGTTATGCCGAACAGCTGAAAGCATTCATTAATGGGCCTTGTAGATTTATTTTGACTGTTTTGAGATTAAATATTGGGCTTTTATGTCTTGATTGGCTCATTGTGGCTAAAGTGAAAATGTTATGAGTCTCCACCTCAGGGTTCAAAACCCATGCATTCAGTCTGTGGTGAACGACATTTAAATGTAGTTTGAGGGACCGGCTTTCATGTTTTGACAAATGTTGTTTATATTTTTAAGAATTATAAGTAGATTGACATTGCAGTTTTTCGTGAGAATTGTGAGACAATCTCTAATTAGCAAAACGATCAAAAAAAAATCTGTAGCAAATGGAACCCTTCTCTTCATTGCCAACTTAATTATTTGGTGCTAATACAAATTGGCTTAATCTTTGTAATGGATACAAACCGTGTATTGGGATAAAATCTACCTACGTGTCATTTCCTTGATTTATCAGTCATCTCAAGGTTCATCTCACAATCATAATGTTTAAAGGAATTGTGAATTAATGACAGTTTAAACAATAAAAAAAATATATATACAGATTACAGTCAAATTAAACACCTATAAAGCATTAGCAGCGATCTGTGTCAAAAGCATCAGTAAACTATCAACAGTAAATATGTGATGAGAAGGCCAGTGTGCTCAACAACCTTCAGTCTGTCTCTGGAAGAGAGAAGGCTGAATTGTACTTGTGCATCACGTAGCCGCCGTGGTGCTACAGGCCACTGCTTGCATTGGCCTACGTGTGGGGTTTAGCATCGCAATGTGTAGTCTACTTTTTGGAGAAATGCACGTAAGCTAAAGCGACACAGCGATTTTGCCACAACTGTCTGCCACTTTCATCTTAATTGTCACGGGTGTACTTCCTCTCACACACAGAAAGCAGAAACATGGTACAAAAAGATCAACCATCAACCTACAGCAGGCGGCAAGGAGGCTGGGAATGGCTGCCGTATAGCAGAGGCTCTACAGCAAACAGTTTGCTGTTGTTAGGAGAGTCTGCTGTGAGTGTTGCTGTGTGAGGAGCCTAATGGTGCTGAGCAGCCAGAGGCCTGACACCACTGTGTAATCCAGCTGATTACAGAGAACTCCCTGCTGCTGCTCTGTCCTGATCACAGGCCAGCCCGGCCGCCACCACCATTCTCTGTCGGCTAGTTGTTGTTTTAAGCGTGTTTGTGTTAAGGATGTGTTTCACTGAGCATGTGTCTACTACGCCTTTATAGGTGCAATCAGACCAAGACCAGAACAGGACCGTATACAGGAAAAACATTTCAGTAACTTTAGATTTTGTTTTTAAGATATTGGTTGTGCGAGTACTTGTTGTTGGGACCCTAATAAGAGCAACATTTTGTGTGTGTGTGTATGTGTGTGTGTGTGTGTGTGTGTGTGTGTGTGTGTGTGTGTGTTGGACAACAGGAGAGTCTGGCTGATGTTTCCTAATGTGGCAGAGCCCTACAGGTATGAGCTTCAAACAGGCCAAGGAAGCCCATGTCTCCACTAAGAAAGACCAGAGACTAGGACTAATCACAGCGGGCGCCACACACCTCAGGAAGGTAGCAATTTTCTGTCATTACTGTTAAATCCCGCTTAAAAGAACCGGATTCCACAGGCCTAATTACAAGGTGTTAATAATAACAATGTAATGACAGTCATTTTAAAGCTTGCCCAAAACCATAATCCATCTTCCAACTGTCTTGAACGTTTGAGTGCATGGTTAGTGTTCTAGCTCAGAACTTTAGAAGCTCCATAATTCTTATTGATTACCATTGTGATTACGGCCAGGTAAGTGTGTCAGCGACTACAAGTCAGGGCTTGAATGAGGCACAGCTTGTATTGGCTTTTCCGACTGCAAACCAAATGCTTCTTATTTTTCATTGCAATGCTACTGTTGCCTGCCTCCTGCTATATGAAAAATATTATATATTGTATATTAAAATATGGAACTGCCTGTTCAATTTATTTTTAATGGCCTAGTAGGATAGGGATTTATCTATGTAGGCTACATGAAGATATTAACTTTTTTGCCAAAGGAACTCTTGTTTACTTCTCCATATTTCCATTAAGTTTCATCAGAATACATCATCAATATTTAATTTAAAGTTGTATGTGAAATGTTGGTGTCTCCTCCACAGTGGTCCTTCGGGTAGTCTAATTAGTGGTAATTTCGGCTGATATCTAACTAAACCTGTTGTTTACATGGGGGTGTGGCCCTGCGGCAAACCGCACCGAGCAATCATCCGGGCGCCCTAAACAAACTGTCCAATCACAAGACGGCTACTTAGTCTTTAGATAAAGTAGACTGGGATGAAAGTCAGAGAAAAGTTATTAGTCATTCCGAAGTTTGCGAGTGGGTTTTGAAGTTCAGCCTTTTTGACGACGCGTTTTTGCACTCGTTAACAAATGTTACTTTCAGTCCGCGTTCGATTTTTGTCATACTGAAGAGTATGACTTCCCAAGTTGAATCAAAATATGAGTTTCCAGAGGATGTATGTCCACAACCACTGAATAATTTTGCAACACAGGTGACCTGCTTGCCTTTCAGCGTGGAAGCGCTGATTTCAGACAAGAGCCCACGTATACGACCGGGAAATGTTGGCACGACAAGGAATGGTTGTTATTCGACTAAACTACAGTCTCCTGTCTCAAACGAGTTACCACAACGCGTTGTGCGCGCCGCTCCAGGCAAATCTGTTTCGTTGGAAAGAGGAGACTGCGCGCCTTGGATGACCCGCGTGGAGCCCCCTGCACCGCCCCGTAAGTCTGACCATTTATCAAGAACTGTTATCAAACGCGTGTGAGTTATAATCGCTTGACGGTACTCAAAAATGTATTTTTTAAAGTTCGATATAAAGTTTTTGGGGTTCATATTATTGTTGTTAATAAAATAATATATTCAATGTTATTCTGCCTTCAATGTCTTAAATGAGCCTCTATTTCTGATCCAACTCTGCAGGCTATTGCATTTTAAATGTATGTTCACAATCACAAATGGTCTACACCCAGTTGTATTTTGTGACTAACTCTTCTCCTTCTCTGTGCAGGGCAGCTGAGTCCCACGGTGTGTTCATTGAGGAAACACAAGACCAACCGCAAGCCCCGCACTCCCTTCAGCACCACCCAGCTGCTGGCCCTGGAGCGGCGCTTCCTCCAGAAGCAGTACCTGTCCATCGCCGAGCGGGCCGAGTTCTCCTCGGTGCTGTCCCTCTCCGAGACCCAGGTGAAGATCTGGTTCCAGAACCGCAGGGCCAAAGCCAAGCGACTGCAGGAGGCCGAGGTGGAGAAGCTGAAGATGGCTGCCTGTGACAAAGCCGTGTTCCCGACCGCACGCTACTCATCTTCCTCCGCTCCGTTCCCGTTCCGCTTCCCCCCGCAGCAGCTGGGCTCCTCTCTGCTGTACGGACACGGCCTCGCCTACGCACGCACTCCCATCAACCCCGCACACCTGGCCCTGTTCAGAGCGCCGCTGGGATTCAACCTGTTCCACCTCTCCTGAGAGGTGGGGGGGGGGGGGCCTGCAGGGGGACCCTGACATGGGAGTGATATGCTCATTGGGATATTATGGAATTATGCACCTTAGGAGAGATTCTATTGGCCTCATCACTTTATCTAAAGAGGACCTAAGTGGATTTGAATCTGCATGTACATGACATGTCTTTTGTACGTTTGTTTTATCTTTAAAATGTGTGTGTATGAACACACACATGTTCAATTCACATCCTCTGGGTTCCTCCAGGTTGGATTGAAGGACAATGAACGCGGCCAGCAGCAATGAGGTTCTCTTCCTGTATAGAAGACTCCTGCAGCCCTGCTTGGGACCTCACAGTTCAAATAGACTATTGATTTGGGGCCTCTGTATTTCATTATTTCATTCAATGCCAGATTATGTTAATATAGCCTTAATCATCTGCTGCGGTCCTAACCAGAGTACACTATGATTGGCCTCGTCCATCCATTTGTTTACCGTTACTTAGTGGACAGACTTTGTTTTCATAAAGTCCCCTAAATAATGAACTTCCATTGCAAAATATACTGTGGCTTGTCAAGTGTATGTATGCAATTTATTATTTCTATATATAAATTAAATCTAAAGCCTATGTACACATTTCTTTTCTTTGAAAATGCAATCAAGCAAGTGGGTCTTGCTTTACTTTTTATTGTTCTTAATTTTGGAAAATGTAGTTAACCTTTGTAGAAAAACATTCCTGTTCATTCATTCATGTTGGCTTAAAATGTCAGCCGGTCAATGATTACAAACCCCTCAGATAAAATAACAACACTTTAACAATATTAAACCAGCTGGTGCAAATAAAGTCTATTAGTAAGCAAATTATTTAATCACATATTAAAGCAAATCTGGTGAATTGACAAAGGCTTTAGGTTTTACGTCATTCCATTTGACCTGGAGTCCTGCGGGAGAGCAGCCACAGGCTTGCGTGTCTTAATGCTGCCGTCAATTGCAGAAATGAAAGGATCCACAAGGCAGAGCATAAGTTACTGAGCGATTTAGCTTATTAATCGGCTTTGAGGGTTTACACAAGAATGTGGTTAAGCATGGCTCAAACCGTGACAGACACGATGTTAACGCAGTTTGAAGCTTTTGTATCAGGGATCACCTGGGTGGCCAAGTATGTCCATTATATGGCTAAACCCTGGGAAGCTTGAATAATATCCACAAGAAGTGTTAACATGTCTGAGAATGACTTAATTCCAAACACGTGTTCCCATATTTCGCATTTGGATATCAACAGAAATAGAGTTTGACATTCCCCGGAATTTGAGCATGGCCGCTATGTATCCTCAAGTGGAGACATGTTTTAATGGGCTCACTCACATTGTTATTTTACTCGCTTAATTGTGCTTGACCTGTGATTTTGGTTGCAAAACGTGTGTGAAATGATGTGTAGACTAAATAGGAAATTTGTGATTTGTTTTTCCTCTTTCTCTCTGCCCCCTTATTGACCTTAATAACTTCACTATTGTTTCCATTTGCTTATATTTCACACGCAATTTCCTCCCCTCAAATTGGAAATGAAACCAAGCGTTAACTGCTGTATGTGGGGTCTTATGAACGCTTGGATAACATTTTACATTGGAAAATTCTCATCTAAATTCAGGAAGCTGGTAGTGTTGTAGACTTAGCTCTTGGTATAAGGCAGGCAAAGTGTAAACATAACTATTTGTTATTTTCCAGAATTCCAAAAGCGACCTCTGAGATAAAGTTATGCTCAATGATAATTCCTCAATAAATGAGTAAAGTTGTTCTTTATTTAACCTCCTAACGATTTTAAACTGACCTTAAGTCAAATGCATCTGACAGAGTGATGCATTGCGTGTGTTCCGAAAGCCTGCTAGTAATCTTTTCATCTTTTCAAGTCATGAGAGCTGCAGTGCTGCAACATATCCACTAGATAGAGCAGTTCCCCTGACGTTTTTGATTTTACTTACGCCATATTCAACGACGCTACAAAACATTACATTCATAGTATAGCACACTTCAAGTGATGCCAGATTGTCTTACATACAGGGTTTTGCATGTCATTCGCCTGGAAAAACATGGGCCAATGCATGATGCCTCTGTTAAATTCATTCATCATGAGTGTAACTCTCAATAAAAGATGACTAGCTCCTCCATTGTGCCGGCACAAATTGTGTGACTTCCGGTGAGTCGTACCGCTAGGAGTGCAGTCAGGTTCCTTCCACATGCATCAGTGGTCTGTTGTGGTCCGTCCGTGCAGCGCAGATAGACCAATGCTCATCCTACTCCAGCGGTTAGAAAGAGAAGAGTTACCATCTTACCGTCTGCTGTTCAGTGTGTTCATATCGATGCAAAGGGTTATCTATAGAGCTAAACATAGTTATCTATAGAGCTCAACATAGAGTTATCTATAGAGCTCAACATATGATTGAGTAAAGGTGGCTTTCCGTACTCAGAAACTATAGCGGATGATGAAACACATACAGACACAGACATGGCATAACTAAAGATGCTCTCACGTCTTTTCAAAGAGACACCTTTACTCAATAATATGTTTAGCTCTATAGATAACTCCATGTTTAGCTCTATAGATAACTCTATGTTTAGCTCTATAAATAATGTGCTGGATAAGCATTGGTCTAAGCTATATTATCCATGATAAATTCCAATGAAAAACCTAGAAAATTGCTCAATAATTGTTGCTACTTAATTCACATTCTGACTTTAAAGTGCACATTCAACAACCTTGCATGCAATACAACGTTGACGCGCTGACACTCACACCCAGAGCTGCAGCGCTCTGTCCGGTGGAGATCAGTCAAGTCACCAGACATCAGCAGTTTGGAGCAGCGATCGCAGGATCACTCGTATTCCACCCGATACGCCCAGGGTTACCAGAGCCCAGCTCCGCCATATGACACTGGTTTCACTAGTGTGTGTGTGTGTGTGTGTGTGTGTTTCATTCTGCCATATCGACGGAACAACACAAGCTATTCAGAAGACACACCTAGGCCCGGGGCCTTGCTTTGTTTGTAGTTCTATGATGGAGAGGTTCCTCTGGGGCCGCCGCGGCTTCAACAGAGACAACCGCAGTTCTGGGGCCGAACAACAGATCCACTCATCAGGGAAAACCACCACTGTGGGGTCGTCTTTCAGCACTGCTTCTCCTCAAACCCTCCATCTTGTTTTGTCCTTGGAGGTCCAGACTGGGTCGACGTTAGCAACCCACCCATGACATCTTTGTGATGAGCCTCTAGACGTCCCCCCCCCCCCCCCCCCCCCATGAAGCCATGTGTACACAGTGCGGTGCGTCACCCACAACATAAAGATTCGATTGTCCTTGTTTTTTAATCCTGAAGGCCAACGTCATCATCAACATTATTAGCTGCTCAGCCTGTACCTCCACACACGGCCCGGCTGCCTGTGAAGAGGGCGGTGCGTTCTGGTGCTGCCTGTAGTCTGGCTGTCCTGCAGTGGAGCTCCGTCTATCGAGACCTTATGACTCATCCCCCCCCCCCCCCCCCCCGCTGCCCCAAGGCTGCTATTGTACTGAAGTGAATCCAGCATTTTCCAAAGTGTCTAACACTATGACATACATAATTGCATCAAACACACATAGTGCAATGGTTGCCAAGGTCAAATATGACACATAGGCTCAAGGTTGAAAAATAGGGACGTATACAAAAGACGCACATAATATGAACACACATAATATAAACAAACACTCAGCAATGATGAAGTGTTTGGTTGTGTGTCCTTAAGTGGAATGTCCCTCCTAACAGCGGCTATCATCGGCTTATTGACACAGCTTTGTCTGCTGGCCTTGTAATCACAGCAGTCTTCCGCGCTGAAAGGACTCTGGCGAGCTGTCCTCGTATTGGAGGTCGGAGGTTTAGTGTGTGGATGAGCTTCTGTATTGTGTTAGTATTGTGTGTGTCGTGTGCACATTTTATGCTCCCTCAGCCAAAGTGCACTGCACTGCCACACTGGAGGTTAAAGGTGTCCTTTTAATTGCTGAGGTTTCCCGCCGTAACGTTGTAGAGACATGCTGTAATACCTCTTAATGACCTCTCTGTGTTTGTTTTACAAAAGCTTTTCTGTCACAAAGGGGTGTTGCTGGTAACGTGACCTGAATGTCCTCAAGCTACTTTTGCTCCCCTGCCAGAATGTAGGCCTCTTATGCCATATCCATGCCCAGCGAATCCACTGGCTTATGACTGCATATGCGTCTGTCTGTGTACGGCCACGCGGGTTTGGCGCATGCTTGTGTTATGCAGCCTCACGCACGCGGCAGCACAACCGTGTCCCTTTGAGTCCCAGTCGTCTGCATCAGAACCTATTGTGGTGGTCCGAGGTGGGGGCGGGGAGTCATCTGGCACTGCCTCTGTTTGACAAGGTGCCTAAAATAGACCCCAAACATTCTGCCTCTCTGCTTCCCCGCCTCCTTCCTATGGCATCCAGGAGGATGCAGTGATGCACAGCGCTGTGCACAAGCCTGCACCAGCAGTTTAATGAATGTTTAAGGTGTTTCTATTCCTGGGCCAGGGGATGGAAGACATAACATTGTTGACCGTGTGCTTCGTTTCCTTTCCACTGTTTTATAAACGTGCGTACTGCAGCTGACCCCTTAATATATTGTTGTACAAATATTTGTCATTGTTTCTTTTTTGGGTCCAATCAGTGTGGCATTTGGAAGTGGAGACACGCATGATTCCTAATGAAACATCTCGCGCATGACAAGGCTGACTTTTGGCAAATGTGAGCGTGTTGTTTATTGCTGTTGGTTTGTTTGTTGTTATTTTGATAGCGACAGAGCTCAGTCTCTGGCGGGGATAAGACCAGAGCCCATGCTTCCGTATCTCTCTCTCTTTCCCCGCCCGCTTTGTTTTGTTGTCCCTCCATCTTCCTCTCTCTCTCCCTCTATACCGCCCTGTTCCTGTCTCTCTCTCCTCTCCCTGTATCTCCCTGCTCTCTCTCTCTCTCTCTCTCTCTCTCTCTCTCTCTCTCTCTCTCTCTCTCTCTCTCTCTATGTTCCCTTCTGTCCTCCGTTGTCTCTCTTATCTTAATTCAATTGAAGACAATTTCCTCCACGTCTCCTCTCTCTCTTCCTCTATGGCTCATCCTCTCTCTCTCTCTCTCTCTCTCTCTCTCTCTCTCTCTCTCTCCGGCGGGGATGTTTGTTCAGCTTGTCACGGGCTTGGGAAGCGTGTGATGCTGAGTGCTCCTGCCGTTCCCCTTACCCCCCCTCCCTCCCCCTTACCCCCCCCCTCCCCCTTACCCCCCCTTCACATCCACACAGCACAACCTGGATTGCGCCCCCCCCCCCCCTGCCATGTTCTGTCAACACAATAACACATGACTTACATACTTAGTAATTACATTACTTAACTTATTAATCGCTCACTGACACTTTTGAGGGGACATTTTTGTTTGGACATTTTATTTTTATATAACTAATGAGTCGTTAAGCAATCATATAATAATTATCATATAATGGCTATAATATATAATATATAATGGCTATAATATATAATATATTATATATTTCCATCAAATATGAAAAATAAAGATGGAGGGTTTTTATTGTTATCCTGTGAGAGAAATAGGGAGGGACATAGAGAGAGAGAGAGAGAGAGAGAGAGAGAGAGAGAGAGAGAGAGAGAGAGAGAGAGAGAGACAGACAGACAGACAGACAGACAGACAGACAGAAAGAAACAATAAGAGAGAGAGAGAGACAGAGAGAGGGAGATAGAGACAGAGAGAGAGAGAGACACAGAGAGAGAGATAGAGACAGAGATAGAGACAGAGACAGAGAGAGATAGAGACACAGAGAGAGAGAGACAGAGACAGAGAGAGGGAGAGAGAGAGACAGAAAGAAACAATAAGAGAGAGAGAGAGATAGAGACAGAGAGAGGGAGAGACAGAGAGAGAGAGACAGAGAGAGAGAGACAGAGAGAGAGGCTTTTGTTGACACTGATATTACAGAGTTTATTTACTTTATTATAAAAACAGCAAATTAATGAATTGCTAAATATGAAATGGTTCTAAACATGCAGGGTGAGAGAGGGGATGTTACAGACTTTAGCCTTTTGAAAATAAAAATTTAGATGCAAAGAATTAGTGAATTGCTAAATATTATATGCCCATGCAATATTTAAAATAAACATGCAGGGTGATGCAATTGTCATCCTTTGTGTGTATGTGTGTGTGTTTGAGAGAGAGAGAGAGAGAGAGAGAGAGAGAGAGAGAGAGAGAGAGAGAGAGAGAGAGAGAGAGTGCCCATAGCCTAATGTTTGGCCTACTTTCTGTATTTTATGTAAGCTGAGCAGAGCTAGGTCAGAGGCCTCGCACTGGAACTGAAGCGTCGGAGGAAACTCCATCCTGATGTTTATGTAGTGTCCCCCTGTGGGAAACAGGAGTGTCACACACAAAGACTCACACAACAGTTACACATGCTGCTTGCTCCGGGAATTGCTTGTGTCCTCAAATGCCCTCAGATAAATAATACTGATAATAATGTGACCATTCCCCTCCGTGATAGAATGTGTCCGTGGGTTCTTAGTGGCTGTATCTCTCCCCTGGACGGAGACATAACAGGCAGGAGTAGAGTGTACAGTGTGGCGGAGCGCTGCAGAGGGATGGCAGGGCTTTAAATTACAAGGTCACCCGCTGTCCATCAGCTCATGGACACCCAGCCCCTCCTCACACACACTGGAACACGCCCAGGCTGTCACCTATCCAGGCCCAGGTGCAGCAGGGTGACAGTCGGTCAGTCCAGCTGTCAGTCCGTCTCTCTGTCACAGGGTCGCTCCGGTGTCAGCCCCGGCTGCTGAATTAGTGGGCCTGAACGCACCAGACAACCCATCTGCCCCCCCCCCCCCCACCCCCCACTGGCTAGCTGATTAGCATTAGCATCCTCTCCATTCACCTACTGGACAGCCTACTGGCAATGATGTTAGCATCATTAGCATGATGTGCTCTCTGAGCCATCTTGGCCCGACAGGCCCAGTTGTTTTGGAGTGGACTTTAAGTGGACACATGCTGTTCATTAGTGGGGGGGCATGTCGTTCACCACTAGCCCAATGATATTGTGGAATAATAATCAGCCTTATTTTGATTTTAGTATTCATTGTACATTCTCTCGCTTTTGCTTTTTTTGTTGGAGCCAATGACATTCCTTATTGGCCCGAATTGCCCACATTATCAATTACATCGTCAATAAATCATTCCTGTTGTAATTTGGATGTGATTTAGTGAAATCTATAGCGGACCAGTCAGCTCCTCTCTGTGTTGTGGCCTCGGGCCAACGCGCAGGGGTCACTACCTGGCGCGGCTCAGGTGTCGGAGAGATTTGTATCACCGTCGCTGTCCAATGTTTACCAGCCCCCAAACATGTGGGCGTACGCTAGACTAAACGGATCAGTGGTGGAACAAATGGGATCCGTTTTGTGATCATTTCTAAGGGGCTCATTATTTGGTGGCATGATATTTATGCCTCCATTTAAACAGCTGCTCTTCTTCCATAAGGAAGAAAAGTTAAAAACATAATTACATGTTTACCATGTAGGAAAGGAGGAATAAGAGAAAGGAACCAATCAGAATACAGTTATTGAAATCAGCCACACGGTATCTCTTCATCTTAACTGGCCCTGACTCAGCTCTTCTTTTAATTGCCATCTCTCTACCTCTCGCTTTCATTCTCTCTCTCTCTCTCTCTCTCTCTCTCTCTCTCTCTCTCTCTCTCTCTCTCTCTCTCTCTCTCTCTCTTTCCATCTCTCTCTTTCCATCTCTCTCTCTCGCTTTCCATGTCTCTCTCGCTTTCCATCTCTCTCTCGCTTTCCATTTCGCACTCTCTTTCTCTCGTTCTCCATATCTCTCTCTCACACTCTCGCTCTCGCTCTCATGCACTCTCTACCTCTTTCTCTCTCTCTCCCCTGTCCTGGGGTTTGGGGTTTGAGGTGTGGGGGTGGGGGGGGGGTGATCCATGGCGCCTGGGACACAGCCAGCAGCCACGGGCCGAGCAGTAAATACAGGCAGGCTGACGACAGGAGGACACATCAAAACAGACAGACGTGAAGGTTAACGACAAAGATGGTAGACATAGAAGATGGCACATGGAGAGGACACCCCTTATGTCGAAGACCACCAGGGCTCATACATCTCGTATGACATCTTGTGTGGCACTAGATAATTGTACCTCACCCTAGAAGTAAAAATGGGTGTCCCACAAGGGTCAGTTTTGGGCCCCATTTTATTTTCCATTTATATAAATAATGTTGGTAGGGATCTGAAGCAAACAAAGGTTCATCTGTATGCAGATGATACCATTTTGTACACCTCTGCTACATCAGTAAAAGAAGCAATTACATATTTACAGTCCGCATTTAGTCAAGTACAAATATCTCTGGTAGGATTAAAGTTGGTACTAAATGCTACAAAAACAAAATCAATGGTTTTTACACGTTCACGCTCTCCAATAAACTTCACTATATCAACACAGGGAGAGTACAATATAGAGAGTATCATCCTACAAATACTTAGGTATTTGTTTGGACGATAAACTGTCTTTTGGGGTCCATATTGAGAGCCTCTCAAAAAAAACATTTTATTAAAAAAAAACTAGATGTACTGTACCACTCAGCCTTGCGTTTCATTACAGGTGCATCAGCTAGGACTCACCACTGCACTCTATATGAAACTGTACAATGGTCCTCCCTCTCCCTCAGAAGGAAATCCCACACGCTGATTTTTATTGCTAAAGCACTAATGGGTAAATTACCCCTCTACATTTCAAAGTTGCTTTCTTACCATAATAGTGTTTACAAGACTAGGTCATCAGAAAAAATACTATTAACAACACCATCAATAAGAACATAACTTGGTAAAACAGCATTTTCATCATATGCACCAAATATCTGGAATGAACTTCAAGCCACCTTAAATCTAGAATCACTCCCACCTCTGAATACTTTTAAAAACCTTTTGAAATCAACTCTGACTGAACAATGCAGCTGTTTTTTATCCTGATGCCTTTTTAGCTGTCTGTTTGTATTAGCTTGTTTTACCTTAGCTTGATATTAAGTGTAAGTGTTATGATATTAAGTGTCCAGCATTTTAGTGTGTGTAGTGTGTCATTTGTGGTGTAGTGTGTGTAGTGCATCATTTGTGGCGTAGTGTGTGGCCTTGTCTTGTCTTTTGTGTATTCTGAATCCGCCTGTCTTGGCCAGGACTCCCTGGGAGAAGAGTTATTTTAACTCTGGTTAGAGAAATGTTAAATACAAAAAATGTAAAAATCTTTATTAACATGAAATGGAAATTAGATCGTAGCCAGATCCCATTTTTTGCATTCATATAGTGACAATATTTTAGATTTATTCCCTCTAATGTATAGCCTACTGAAGATGCGGTATTCAACCTGTTGGCGTTGATTACTAT
The DNA here is from genome assembly GCF_964030765.1 of Micromesistius poutassou. Taxonomy (NCBI): domain Eukaryota; kingdom Metazoa; phylum Chordata; class Actinopteri; order Gadiformes; family Gadidae; genus Micromesistius; species Micromesistius poutassou. The sequence continues at coordinate 8,795,742 of NC_140276.1, forward strand.
TGTAATCTCCACCACGTCTATCATGGTGGCTGGCAGTAGGCTGTCCCCCCCCGTCAGACCACGCCACCACCCCAACCTGCAGGCTGTACCCGCACTCGTCTCCCCTTGAACCGCCGGCGGTGGCGTTCTCGCCAAAGCCGAAACCACCGGTCGACCTCGATTCTCCTTATCGCATTGTCGTGCAAAGGATTATTTATTCATTAAGCCTCCAGTGCAATTACGGCTCCGCCAGCTGTGAATAATACATATTTATTGGAGAGCTATATCCATTATTGCAAACACTTTAATTACATTTAAATTCCCAGAGCTCCAAGGTGAAGGGGCGGAGAAATCATTTAAATGTAAATATTCCAACTCAAACACTCCCATGTTTGGGTTAACCTGTCCGTGCATGTCTACTAGATTCTAAACAGACTCAACTATGCACACACGAAACACTAGCAAACGACTTGACTAGAGACATTACGCCTCGTCGGACGTTAGTCACCTTGACAGATTCTGAGTGACGGCCGCGTGCCTTGAGGACTGTGTGGTCCGATGCACAATAGACTCTCATCACTGACTGTTGCTAACTCAGTGAATTAAGGCACTTTAACTCACTGCACTGTACAATCCAATTGATTGATTGCATTACTTTTATCATTAGGTGTACAGACTGAGCTGTTGAGTCAATCAATATTGTTTATTGCTCAACACCGTCTGTACACCTATTGATAAAAGTAATATTCTAAGATTTAAGTTATACGTATTTGTTCTATTTACGTATTTACCTACGTATTTCAACTGTAAGCTCTTATAGTGACCTTGTTTTTATCAGTTATTGTCTAAGCACTGTGGAAGGACCAGGTACAGTATTTCCTTGCCAGTTGTAAATGCCTGACGTTGTGTGTGACAAATAAAGACCACTTGCACTTGATCTTGAGAGATTCCTTAAACACTCTCTTTGCTGTTATGTTTTGGTCACTGAGTGCTTATGTAAGAGTCCCCTCTCCGCTGCCTCAGTGAAGGCTCCCTGGAGGCCACTCATTAGGCTTCATCTCAGCAGTGCTGCGTCCCGTTCTGACGGCTTGATGTGAAAAGACAGCAGCAGCAGCAGCACTACCAGAGTCTCTCCAGAGGGGACCCGGACATTAGGACCCGGGTATTAGGGAGAGGGGACCCGGACATTAGGACCCGGGTATTAGGGAGAGGGGACCCGGACATTAGGACCCGGGTATTAGGGAGAGGGGACCCGGACATTAGGACCCGGGTATTAGGGAGAGGAGAGGGGACCCGGACATTAGGACCCGGGTATTAGGGAGAGGGGACCCGGACATTAGGACCCGGGCTTTAAGGAGAGGAGAGGGGACCCGGGCTTTAGGGAGAGGGGACCTGGGCTTTAGGGGGCTTTGGGGACCCGGGCTTTGGGGACCCTGGGGACCCGGGGTGTTCACCGCATGGGACGAGCACTGTGGGAGGAGGGCTATGGGAGGAGGGCTGTGGGAGGAGGGCTGTGGGAGGAGGGCTGTGGGAGGAGGGCTGTGGGAGGAGCGCTGTGGGAGGAGGGCTGTGGGAGGAGGGCTGTGGGAGGAGGGCTGTGGGAGGAGGGCTATGGGAGGAGGGCTGTGGGAGGAGGGCTGTGGGAGGAGGGCTATGGGAGGAGGGCTGTGGGAGGAGGGCTATGGGAGGAGGGCTATGGGAGGAGGGCTGTGGGAGGAGGGCTGTGGGAGGAGGGCTATGGGAGGAGGGCTCTGACTCCGTGGCTCCGCTGTAGCTCCTGCAGGCTGGACTACATGACCCTCTCTCTGCACACAGCAAAAACAAACACACACAAAATGCATTTACGCACACACACACACACACACACACACACACACACACACACACACATACACACACCCTGTATGCTAACCACCTTAGCTATCGCTCTGAATGATGTCCCATTAATTGCCGGTTGCTTGAGGTGGTTTCATGGAGACAAGGACAGTTCAGAGAGAGAGAGAGTGTGTGTGTGTGTGTGTGTGTGTGTGTGTGTGTGTGTGTGTGTGTGTGTGTGTGTGTCTGTTGGTACGGGCTGCTGATAGTGACGGTATATGTTGATGTGAGAATTGTTTTCAATTCGTAACGAGCAGTAAATCTGATTCAGTGCTGTCTGTCTTAAGGACACATTCATAGCCCTGAAGATTCTGGCAGATATTCTTTTACATCCACTTATTGGAGTTCATTGGAAGAGATTCGACCATCCTTCTTAAATGGCAGGAGACACCCGATTCGTTGGTGGACAGACCAATCGAGGATGTTTTATAGAGACAAGTAGAAAACAAGATGGCTAACATCAAACAAAATGTTTTGTATTTCTGGAATGTCTTTTCACGAAATCCATTCAATAGAATTGAAAACAGACCAGATCCATACATTTTTCTCTGGGAATCTAATTATCTCCAATTTGTCTTTTGAGATTCTTAATTTCTGATATTGTGTCTGTAATACATTACCACAATAAATATTACATAATCACACAGCAGAGAGGTCTACTTCATAGGACGGATGAGAAAACTGACAAACCAGTGAGGGCACAACAAACAATACTATCAAGAAATTGAGTTTGAGGCGCAAGAGAGGAAGGATCTGCCATGCATTTCCATAAATGAAATGCACATTGGATAGGGCTGATTAGATAAGGCTTCGTTATACGCACAGATGGGCATCAACGATTGTACGCCCTTGAATAATCACATATTTAATTCATTTAATGATCTCATAAAATTGGCATTAGTTACAATGAAGCTATACTTCATTGTAACATATTGTGCAGTTATCCTCACCAATGCACATATGTTAGCAACGTTCAGAGGCTCACTGTCTTATATAACACATGGAAGACACAGCTGGTGAAGTCAGATTTAGGTGTCATAACAGCTCGAGGGAGGTACATTTATCAGCTTCAGTACAGAACAAAGCACGCAGGAATTTCATGAAAATGAACAGATTTAATTGAATTAAGAGGTGCACCGAACGACTTTTATCCTGTATGACTGATGTCTCATGTGCTACTGCGTCACGTAATGTCATCCCGTGTTCCACACACACAGTAACTGAAGTAGTGCTGTAGCCGTATCTACTCTAGGCAGAGCAAGACACAGAAATAAATAATCACGTGATCGCCTTTCAACTGACGAGGCAAAGTTTCCGTGCTTCTAATTGCAGGTGTAGGCAGTCGAGGATGATTAGGTTAGTTTATTCATTCAGTCACTCTCTGTTAAATCCTGTGATGATCACATTAGTCTGAAGAACTTCTTCTTTACTCTTGTTTTTTGATTGATCGTATCAAAGATCAAGGCCATCTGCTGTTGTTTTGGAACAATCAGTGAAAATGCTGTCATACGAGATGCTCATTCATAAAACATTTTTCACTGGAACAGATCTTTTTTTTGTGAATAATTTAAAAGAGGTCCAGATTTTTGTTGGGTTCTTTTTACCTGGTAGGTCAACTAGGTGACCTGTTTAGTGATAAAACAATATTAAACAAACAAATCTCTCTTCATTACAGTGTATTCATTATATAAGCCACTTGTGGATGTACCTCCCCTACTGCCCAATCACAGATGTGAGAATCTTTGGTCTGATGCCTTGATGTCTACAATGTTTCCAGACTCAGGATAGTACTAGGACTTTAATATTAATACAGTTTGCTGTGTGTATACAGCAGTTGCATTGCAGGTGTGTGTGTGTGTTTACGTTCATGTGTTCAATTACGTCTCTATGAGTGTGTGTGTGTGTGTGTTGTGTGTGTTGTGTGTGTGTGTGTGTGTTGTGTGTGTGTGTCGTGTGTGTCGTGTGTCGTGTGTCGTGTGTCGTGTGCGTGTGTGTGTGTGTGTGTCGTGTGTGTGTGTGTGTGTGTGTGTGTATGTGTGCTCACGACAGTAATGCAAAAGCATCAGCCTCTGACAGCATTACAGAGTATGCTGCCCTGGCTTCGGGATTATCAATTCAAAAAGGCACATGAGCACTGGGTGCCCACTGCCTTGGCACACCAGAGACAGTCCTAATCTCTGACGGAGCGTCCGCCGGCTCAACAGAGCTGGAGGACACTCCGGTCCTAACCTCTCACGGAGCATCCGCCGGCTCAGCAGAGCGAGGGGGGGGGGGGGGGGGGCGGGGTGGGTGGTAGTCCAGCCAAGATGGCCGAGCTAACTCTGGCTATTCCTGGCCATGCGGACCGTCGGGATTATGCAGTCACGGATAACACTAGGGGTCATTGTATCCTTCAGGCGGAGTGCGTCAGCAGCACGGACCACTTCTCCTCCCACGGAAGTCAAAGCGTGCCACGCTCAACAGGAAACCACTGACGCTTGTGACGTGCGTGCGTGGCGGGCTGAGTCAGGGCCACAGCGGGCGGCGAGTCACTTCTTGTTGAGGCTGAGCGTCTCCACGCCGTGGCCGCCGGGGTACAGGCGGTGGCACCCCAGCAGGATGGAGAAGGCCTTGCGGAAGTCGGCGTTGAAGGCGTAGATTATGGGGTTGAGCGAGGAGTTGGCCCAGCCAAACCACACAAACACGTCGAAGGTGGTGGGGCTGATGCAGGGGAAGGCCTCCCCCCCGCTCTGGCCCCCCCCGCCCCCGCCAGCCTGCTCACAGAAGGGCACCATGCAGTTGAGGATGAAGAAGGGGAGCCAGCAGCACACGAACACGCCCATGATCACCGACAGGGTTTTCAGCACCTTGGTCTCCCGCTTGAAGCTCATCTTGAAGGAGCTCTCTGACTCACCGATGCTGCCGCCGCCCTCCACCATGCTGCCGTGGCGGATCTTGGCGTTCTCGGCCGCCCGCTCCAGGGCGGAGATCCTCCGGATCTGCCGGTGAGCGATGCGGTAGATCTGCGTGTACGTGGCCACCATGATGGCCACGGGGATGTAGAAGCTGATGAGGGAGGTGGAGATGGCGTACGTCCTGTTGAGGCTGGAGTCACAGTTCTCCGGGCCACGGTAGTAGTCCCCCGCGGTGGTGTTGGACCCCAGCGACGCTGAGGGACCTTTAAGAGAGGGCGGGGCTTTAGCGTGGGCCTTGTGCCAGTTGAGCTGCACGGGGATGAAGGAGATGAGCACGGAGAGCGTCCAAGCCACACTGATCATCACTGAGGCCACGCGCGGCGTCATCTTGCGCTCGTAGCGGAAGGGGCTGGAGATGGCCCAGTAGCGGTCCACGCTGATCACGCACAGGTTCAGGATGGACGCCGTGGAGCACATGATGTCGAACGCCACCCACGTGTCGCAGAAGGCGCCGAAGGGCCAGAAGCCGGCGATCTCCGTCACCGCCTTCCAGGGCATCACCAGGATGGCCACCAGCAGGTCAGACACGGCCAGCGAGATCACAAAGAAGTTGGTGACCTTGGAGCGCAGGTGGCGGAAGCGGGTGACAGCGGCGCAGACCAGCGTGTTGCCCAGCAGGGTGGTGAGGATGAGCAGCGAGAGGAAGCAGCCAGTCAGGACGCGGCTGGACGGCGCCTCCTCCAGGAAGCTGCTGTCGGCGGTGGTGGAGTTCATCACGTCCATGCCCCTGGCCGTGTGGCGCTCTCGTCAGGGCGTCGGGACAGACAACAGCATGTTGTTGGAGGGATTAGATAACAGTGGCTCTCTGAGGGGGTTCAGCTCCAGCGATGAGAGCCATTCTCCTGGTGGGAATCTGTGTCTTTAGACGGACGGGGAGGCGTCAGATGTTGGGAGGCAGATCCCAGCTGGTCAGGACATTTTCTTGTGCTCTTCGTTGGTGTGATTGGACGTCCTCTGCCAGACTGTGGTACTTATTCCCTCAGGGAAGCGCCTGGATATCAGAGTGGACCTGTGCCCTCCTCATAGGGTGCCAAATATCCATTATTTCTGCAATCCGGTGTCCTCTTACCGATTTCATCAGCAGTGCTGGGAATGGAGAAGGAACAGTTGTTTACCTCCCCTCTACTTTAATTGACAATTATTTGTTTTGTAGCAAAGTCATTTTTATTGTCTTAATGTTTTTGATAGAACAAAAGCCTATTGGTTGACATATAGTGTCGTATGCAAAACACGTATGTAAAAAAAATATCGGATCGAAGCGTTTTTATTACAAACGATTGTATTACGTTAACAGAGCTTTTTTTATGATGGGATTTTATTTAAGTTTAAATTTGTGTAGGTCCAAAAAATAAAAAAATAAAAACCTGTATACGCGACTGTAGGCCTACTCCGTTTGAAACTTATAATTGTTATCTTAGGCTACTCACGCTTTATGGGCAGGTTGAAACAATCAGCATACGCCGAATATTTTCTTGGAACTCGGTATTCAACTTCCCTATGGAAAAAGTAAATCCATATCCCACATCTGGCGTGCGTCGTCCAAAAGTCAACCGATTATTTGCTTTGTGTTTTATCGTCGGGTGCCTCTGTGTCATCGAGTGAATCCATCGGGAGGGTGCGATGCAGATTCCATTCCATCAACAGTTGCTGTGATGCATCCTTCTCCTCTGCCTGCTGTGCGCGTGTGTCCGCTGAATCACCGCGTCCGGGCACCGGCCGCGGCGCAGTTATTTATTTTTATTTTTTACTCCCGAGAACAGGGCCGACGTTAAGCTGCCATTCAGGTGCAAGTGAATGAAGATGCCATGTGATGATGCTGCCTCGCAGCGTGGACGCGAGGCGAACACACTGAGAGACACCACCGACTGCTGCGAGCGTGACGCGCGCACCCCTCTCAGGCAACCCTGGGCTTGGAACAGCCCCGTTTCTGTGTACTATTCATTCATATAATCATATTATATAATGCAATATAATATGTAAGCACATGATAAATATGTGCTTAAAAAATATAAATATGGACTTTTTGGATATTTTTCTCAAATGTTCGAACCTCTGTTGACGTCTTCCCCAGTGGGGGGGTACTTCCAGACGTGGCTTGCATCAGATGTCTTCATTGACATAATGGATGGCTTAAGAAAATATATATTTTTTAATGGGAGCTCGAGCCAGAGGGCCATTACCTACCTCACCCCCCAGCATACGAGTTCCAATATGAGCGGTCATGTACTGTATGTATATGTATGTATATGTATATGTATGTATATGTATATGTGTATGTATATGTATGTATATGTATGTATATGTATGTATATGTATGTATATGTATATGTATGTATATGTATATGTGTATGTATATGTATGTATATGTATGTATATGTATGTATATGTATGTGTATATGTATGTATATGTATGTATATGTATATGAATATGTATGTATATGTATATGTATAATGTATGTATATGTCTATGTCTATGTATATGTATGTGTATGTGTATGTGTATGTATATGTATGTGTATGTATATGTATGTCTATGTATGTGTATGGATATGTATATGTATGTCTATGTATATGTATATGTATGCATATGTATATGTATGTATATGTATGTGTATGTATATGTATATGTATGCCTATGTATATATGTATATGTATGTATGTGTGTGTCTATGTATATGTATGTATATGTACGTATATGTATATGTATATGTATGTATATGTATATGTATGTGTATGTATATGTGTGTATATGTATGTCTATGTACAGTATATGTATGTATGTGTATGTAGATTAGCCACCGGTAACTCTATATTATCACGTACAGTTTAATGCACTAACCTCACCTAAAGTAACATACAAAATAAAGGCCTAAATATATCAGTTTGTATGATAACATACACAATGTCTATGTGTTTGTATTTAATTCCAGCAGGTTTATTAAATCATAACGAACAAAAGCATAATCTAAATCAATATACAAATCTGAAGTCCTTTGGTTGAAGGCAGATCACATGAGGATATAGCATCAAAACTCTTTTTAAAATTAATTTTCTCACTATCTCTCTCCCTCCCCCCCCCCCCCTCTCTCTCTCTCTCTCTCTCTCTCTATATATATATATATATATATATATATATATATATATATGTATATATGTCAATATTTATATACACACAGTATATCTATATCTTAAAACCTTTTGTTCAGTATTGCTGTTGTGTGCCATTGCTCTCTGAGTGCTGCATGATAGAGACAGACATCAAAGAGCGGGCAGACGGGACTAGGGCCAGGGGTCTGAATGTGGACCCCGGCCCCTTTGTATGTCTTTCTGTGTCTCTCCATCTCTCTTCCTCTCTGTGACCATGATGTCCTCCTCCCCCCTGTCCGCTCTGTCCCTTTATGTCTCTCACTTTCTCCTTCTCTCGCTGTCTGTCTCTCTCTCTGCCCCGCTCTCTCTAACTCTCCTCTCTCCCTCCACTCTCTCTCTCTATCTTTCTCTCTCTCTCTCCCTGTCTCTCTCCCAGGTGCAGCAGTGGTTGTTTTACGTGTGTGTCTCCCAGTTATCGAGCAGAGCTCCATACTGTAAACCTACAGGTTGTTGTGTAATAACTAATGACATGTGAACGCCAACCATATATATTGTCTTTAAAGGGCTTTACTGGCATGGGAAAACAAGCATTACGAAATTACACAATGATTACACGGTTACACAAGTTCAACATTGTAATCAGGGTTATCAAATTAGAAGACCTCTCATAACCATAAAAATGGTTATTAGACCATAGACCACCAACAGTACTGTGCAGAGTAAGAAAATATTGTGTAAGAATTATAGCATTATGCTGTTGACACATACACAGTGTGTGTGTGTGTGTGTGTGTGTGTGTGTGTGTGTGTGTGTGTGTGTGTGTGTGTGTGTGCGTGTGTGTGTGTGTGTGTGTGTGTGTGTGTGTGTGTGTGTGCGTGCGTGCGTGCGTGTGTGTGTGTGTGTGTGTGTGTGTGTGTGTGTTAAATGCAAATGTGTATAAAATAAAACTTGGATTTTCTAGAATATTGTCTTCATGAACCATTCAGCTCAACAAGAGGCTCCTGTATGTCTGAGGCTCCGCTCTGTGGCGTCTGTTGAGGTACATGACGAGAAGGGACAGGGTGGGGATGTAAAGCAAGACAGATCAACTGGATCTGTGTTCATCTTTCATGTAAAATCTGATGCTCCTGGAAATACTAGCGCTCCTATGGCTTTCAATTCTTTAAAGTCCTGTTGAGTTCAGTCATTTTTGAAGGAAGAATAGTTGAGTGCTTTCTGTCTGATGCAGAGTGGCAGATAACCAGCCAGCCATAGATAACCAGCCAGCCGCAAACCACTCAAGTGCAATGACTAAATTGCTGAAAGCAAAACGAGCTGTTTCTTTTTTCTTATCTAAACATATGCTTTTTCTTCACTGTGTGTTTATTAATTAATTAATTTGACAAGGACAATGTACAGCTCACTAGCTGTACCAGAGTTAGCCATAGGCTAATTTACATCTGTAGTCCCTGGGCAGGAAGCACGGCCCGCGTAACTATTTGTGTGTGTGTGTGTGTGTGCGTGTGTGTGTGTGTGTGTGTGTGTGCGTGTGTGTGTGATACTAATTGCAATGGTGTTGTATCCCAGCAAGTATTGGCTGTCATTCATAAGCTTGAGCTCGATGACACCCTGAATTAGAAAGGTTACGCTGGAGCTCACCTTTAGACACATTGTGCTCAAATTGTGTCGAAGTAACTTTTGAAAATGTTAACATGAGTTTTAGTATGATTTCAGTGTGTCTAGCATTAGCTAGAAGTTTGCCATGAAGTAAAGCGGCATAGGCTTTCATTGTTATATGTACAATTTCTGTCATTCCTCCTTTTCCATCTCTGTGTATTCTTCGTCATTAAAGGACACTCATTTGGTCAGGACATATTTGCCTCATCTAGACAGTATTATACAGAAGCGTAATGCTTTCACTTGTGACCCTACAAATTGTGACAACAAATATGTATGTATTTACATTAAAAAAAAGAATCCATGCATGGTTAAGTCTATTTCAGTATGCATACACATTTCACTTTTCCTGTTATACACCACAAAACCTGTGCAAATAGGCAATGGGAGACAGGTGTGTTTTTGTTCTAGTAGTTAGTGGGCCTGGAAGACATGCAAGAAAACATAAGTTTGTGGTTATTTGGCTCTGGATTTTGTGAAGGACATGAGAGACAACAGAGACAACAGAGACAACAATGTATATATATATATATATATAATTATAATATAATCCGACTGATACCAGGATGACAGGCGAACCAAAAGGCAGTTATCTGCTCACCTCGGTCCAACTGAGTTCTTTGGGCGTCCTTGAGAAGAGATTCAATCTCCTGCGCCGGCCGCTAAACCACCGAGGGAAGGATGTGTTTTGGCTGGATTGTGGTCGGTGGATTAGAGGGCGTCAGGCTTGATGTTTCTTTTTGGAACCAGGCCGGTAAATGAGAGGGATGGTATATCCGTATATATGTTAATAAACCCATTACACTCCTGACCATCCCTAGAAGGAGGGATCCCCCACTCTGTGATTTCTTCCTTGCTAATTAAGGGCGTTTCTTCTTGCCCTCTGGGGGGCTAGGGTCAGGGGGGTGTCATCAATATTTGGCCTGTTAAGCCCTTTGAGACGGGACCTGTGATTAAGGGCATTGCAAATAAAATTGAATTGAATTGAAGGAGAATCATGTGAAGAACATTGCCTAATGGGCTTGATGGGAGTGGAGTCGTTTGGTTGTGTGGATGTGTGTGTCCAAGCTTTACTGCCAGCAGTTCTCTGTTGCCGCCGTCATAGTGGGTGACAAATGCAGAGTGCACAGTTTCAGTCAGATGCTGAGTGCTTGGACAGAACAGCTCCAACGCAGTGTCTGACTCATCCACTCAACAACTCATTGACGTGAAGGCTCTGGTTGGACGAGACCAGATGCTGATGTAAAGTGAGGAATCTGCTTTAGGGGTCATGGAAATGGGGGGTAGCTGAAGAGGTTAGGTTGGTCAGAGGCATGGCCACACGACAGAAGTCTCTGAACAACCTCCTGTAGATAGAAGCAAAAGCCAGAAGCTGCTGGAGCTGAAGGGAGCTCCTGTGAGCAGATCAATGATACAATCATATGAAGAGAGCTGCTGCTAACTAGGGCCTGATCAGTTCAACAGTGGGAGCAGCAGCCTCTACTGGCGCTGGAACGCATTGCAGGCGAGATAGTGGACCAATTGATGTCGGGATTATGTAGTTCAACATACAAGATTCAAGGTATTTTATTTGCACATGTGTATACAGTTGAAAAAATTGAAACAGAAAATTGTCAAATTCCCAATGCACATACAAGAAAAAATAAAAAAGATAAGCTATTAACAATCAGGGTCAATGAATCGAAAAAAAGAGGAGACAGACTTGAGTCCTCTCAAGGGTACCTTGATGTTTGTACATTTAAGATTTAGTATTGAAGCATGTGTCAACCAATCTGTTAAGTCATCTCCCGAGTGACCCCCCCCCCCCCCCCCCCGTGAATGGTTGGGAAAAGGCGGTCTTTGGGGTCGGCGGTGAGTGGGCTCTGAATACCTCGGGGGCCTGGTCATATTTTAATCTGCCTGAAAACTATATCTGTTATGGCCACAGGGTTGCCTTTGTTGTTTGTTGCTTGTGTCTTCTGTGCAGGGAGCTGGTGGGCGGAGCCACACCAATTGGTGAGATGCAGCGCACCTGAGCCGGCTTGATTTGGGAGCCTATAAAGCAGCCTTACCCAATTGACTGAGGGTGCCTGGCCTTCAGATGCGTATCTTGTATTTGCTGTAGCACATTTCTTGTTGCTTGATTAAACATCATGCAGATCCTCAGTCTTTTGTGTCCTCCCTCTGTTGTTGCACACCCTTGAGCCAGGTTGTAACAAATGGGGTCTTGTCCAATTATTTTGGTAAGTTATGCCGCTTTTCCACCGCCAGTACCAGCTCGACTCGACTCGCCACGCCTTTCTTGCGTTTCCATTGGCAAAAAAAGTACCTGGTACCTAGTACCGGGTAGTTTGATGAGAAAGATCCTGACACATTCTTCACACTTTTTGAACGTATAGCAGATATGAGAGGTTGGCCTGACACTGACAGGGTGGTTATGATACAGTCAGTGTTCACTGCAAAGGACCAAGAAGCCTCTTCCACTCTCTGATCAGTGGCCTGTCAGACCTATTCCACTCTCTGATCAGTGGCCTGTCAGACCTATTCCGCTCTCTGATCAGTGGCCTGTCAGACCTATTCCACTGTGAATAAGCAGTTTTTAAAGCCTATGAGTTGGTGCCAGAGGCCATAGGCAACGCTTCAGGTGCTGGGAAAAGGCTGATAAACAGAGATTTGTCCAAACATTTCAAGAAATGGTGTTCAGCTTTAGAGGTCATTCATTTTGAATACCTCTGCGATCTCATTGTGTTGGAACAATTCAGAGATTGTGTTCCACTGGAAGTTGCCACTCATATTGCTCAGCGTGGGGTGAAAACGGTTCATGAAGCAGCAACTTTAGCAAATGAATATATTCTGGCTCGCAAAGGAAAGTTGGGGAGGAGCTTTGTTCTAGATGTCCATGCTAAGAATGTTGATCGTACTGCTAAAATGTCCTGGTCTGCGTCTACACAGGCTTTGATGAGGGGTGTCATTACTGCCGTGAGAGAGGACACTGGAAAGCGGATTGCCCTATCCTGAAAGGCAGGTTAATTCGACGAGGAAATCCGTTTGTTAAACCAGCTGCTCTGTGTTAGGAATTTTGTTCAGGAATTTTCCAGTTGTTTCGCGGCAAGTCCTTGATAAAGCTGAGAATGAGGAATTTTCTGGTTTTGAGGGATTTGTGTCTGGTGGTCAAAGTAGAGTGCCTGTAAGAATTTAGCAAGGAGCAAGGGACTCGTTCATATTGTCTTCTGCTTTGCCATTTTCTAAGGACACTAACTCGGGTGACTGTCTGCTGGTGCAGGGAATGGGGTTAGAGACATTCTGGGTTGATGGTTCACCACCTGATAAATATACGCTGTTGCCGACTAACCAAACTGATTGTAAAAACAAATTCCCGGAGGTCTTTTCAGCTTGTGCTGTGACACAGGCAATGGCAGCAAAAGATTCAGAAACAGAAGATTCTGCAGTTGAAAAGGAAGAATTAGACTTTGGGAGAGATTGGCATGTGCCTTATTCTCTGTCTATCTCCCAACAGGAACTTGTCACTGAACAACAAGTGGATGTTTCATTGAGCGAACTGTTTGATCAGGTGTGGCCTAGTGTGAGCTGAGAGTGCAACCAGTGGGTACTTCCTGCAGAGTGAGGTATTGGACCGTAAGTGGGTCCCACAGGGCTTGGATTGTGTTGGTGATCCAGTTTGCCAAGTTCTAGTACCAACAAAGTTTCAAAATAAAGTCATGCAGTGTTCTCATGACCAGAGGGGCATTTGGGAGTTAAAACGTATTATCACATTTTGCGTTATTTCTTTTGGCCTCGTCTTAAGCGTGATGTGGCAGCTTACATTAAAAGCTGTCATACTAGTCAACTTACAGGTAAACCGAATCAGAAAATAAAGCCTGCCCCACTCTCTCCAATTCCTGCAGTTAATAACCCATGTGAACACATAATTAATAACGCCAAAATCAAACTCTAATGTGACGCGCTATCCTGCCGCCTATCTACTGCGTACAATAATAGCCAAATGTGTAGTTAAGGCTTTAACCCAGTTCATCTCAATATTCGGCATACCAAAGATTATTCAGAGCGACCAAGGGTGAGTGACACTCCCCTGAATGGTTGGGAAAAGGCTTTGGGGTCGGCGGTGAGTGGGCTCTGAATACCTCGGGGGCCTGGTTATATTTTAATCTGCCTGAAAACTATATCTAAGAGCCATGATGTGGAAAAACAACCCTATTAGGAATGCAAAAAGTTGTTTTGTGTCAGCAATGTTTTCTTTTCCTCGTTTGCTTCACTGAATCCTGTCTCTAATTAGAGCAGCGTCCGCCTCCTCCTGAAAAACACTCCTTTTGGAAACGACTAAACCAACCGCATCGTTGGTTAGGTCAAAGGCTACATTTATAGTTTAGAGGTCCATATATATATTAATTATGACCTCCACTATTATTATTAATAATAAAAGTGTAAAAAGAGTCATTGACAGTCTTGCAGGACCTGGGCTACACAGGGCGCACTCACACTAGGCAAAGTGTCCCTGTACCGTACTCAAGTACAATTTCCCCCCCCCCCCCCCCACTGTGCCACTGGCCTGTGTTCCTCACACTAGGAAATCTCAACTGGGCCTGAGTACGGTTGCCTCTTGTACATACGGTTGCGTATCCGTGTGTCGTGTGCGTGTGTCGGCTCATTAGCGTCTGTACCGTGGCCTGAGCACACCTCTCCGAAGTGTACTGAGGCCACGGAGTTGAACTGTACTGGAGTACGGAAGGCGTGCTCACACTAGACAAACCATCTAGACTTTAGGGGGCAAACGTGCTCGGGCACGGTGCAGATGGCCTAGTGTGAGCACAGGCCAGCGGCACAGTGGGGGAGGAGGGGGCAGTCATACTTGAGTACGGTACTGGGACACTTGGCCTAGTGAGTGTGCCCTGAGGGGACCCTAGGGCCAACAGTGCTTGGGAGTTTGGTCCTCTGTCCTTAACGTAGTAGTAGCCTGCGCATTTCATCATTTATATTAGGGATGCACCCATACCACTTTTTTACAAACCAATACTATACTGATACTTTTATTTGTGTACTTGCCGATACCGAGTACCGATACCAATATTTTCTAGATTTGGTCTCTATGAAAGAAGTGCAATTAATTTGATTATCTACGCCATTTTCTAGGTTAACTTTTAATAAAAAGTTGGAGTTAGTCGTAACAGGAAGACCCACACCAGAGCTAAAATTGGTTCAAAAAACCAAAGCTTTTGAAAGGCATTTCAACTCCACCAACTATACGCGATGCCCGAGGATGACGGGATCAACCAAGGAGCAAAAGTAAATTAAATTAAAAGCAAAGGATCAGTCGATCTGTTTGCATAGATTGTTTAAAATACCTATAATATTAAATACATATAATAATATGTATTGTATATTCAATGTTTATAGTCAATTGAACGATGCATTGTTTATGTGGCAATCTTTAAGTTGAATATGAAGCTCAAATGTGGCATCTCTATGGCATTGATTCCTTTCCAGTGCGTGTTAAAAGCAGTCCAAATTATACCTAGGCTTAGAAGTTTGCTAAACCTTTACTGAAATCCCATAACTGTGATAAAGCAGTACGGGTTTGAGCAGGTTCATCTGAGTCCACTGTGTTTGTCTCCATCGCCTGCATGAGCCGCTCTGATTAGCAAAAGAGATTTTATCTCTTTTGCATAAGAGAAGATATCTGTGAATCACAAATTCTATCTCTTCAGTGATGCACACCACACACGCCTAAATATCATGAATAACTAAAATAGTTCAAATACTAAGGTTTGGCATTTCCATGTTGATAGTAATGGAACTGCTTTTACACTTTGCAATGGTTAGATTAGACACAGAATCGCTATTTAAATAGTGTAATGTGCATGTTTCTTTACGTTTAAATACAAGGATTGCACAGTTAGCGACATCAAGAGGTGTTTGACATGACCTCGCCAACGTTTGCTCACGATGGGAGGTAGGAAGGCTGTTCTAAAGTGCTTTCAAGTTTGTCACATAATTTAATTGATTTGGAAAGTACAGACAATAGTATAAATAATGTATTTGAAAATAATTTTATTTTAATGTTCTCATTCCAATGGATGACATCCATGTCTTTTAATTCTGTCCAACAAATGAGAACATTGTGAAGTCATAAATATATAAAAATAGATAAACAAATAAATAAATGCCCTGACAATCATTTCAATTATATATAAATAAATAAATAAATAAATAAATGCCCTGGCAATCATTTAAATAATATATTCTAAAAAGGTTACTTCAGTTGACCTGCTACTGAAGTCTTAAATACAAAAAAATGCTGTTAGAACATAGCCCAAATATGGGAATGTGTGTCTGACATTTTAACAAATGAAGATCACTTTTTGGAGGCAATTGCTCCATGTTCAATCTGGAAGACTATTGGAGCTCTGGATTATACTCATTTAGTCTCCTGAGGAAATCGATGAATCTCCAAAGCAAGGCTGGTTTGAATATTTTCACATCCATTGGACAGGTCCTGTTCTATATATATAAAATAAACAAAAAGGATAAGTTAGAATAAATACTTTGCTGAATTGTGGTCTGAGCTTGGAGGAGCTAGTACAAGTCTCAGTTTTCAACATGATCCCATGCAGTGATCTCTATAGTATTGCTGGCAGAAGAAGTCATTGGAAGTCTGAAGGAACTCACTGTTTGTGGTTGAGAAAGGAAAAGAAGCTTGGTGTTTTCCTTTAATTGAATGAGCCAAACGTCGACACTTGTGCTATTGGACTTCAACAGGTGCAAAGTGTGGTTCAGTGCCTCTGCAAAAACACCCTGACAGTCCCACTGTGGTGAGAGAGAACCGTTTTTGTTCACTATAAATTAACATTTATAAATCCAATATGCATGATGAATAAGCACTGAATAGAAAGTAATGTTAATTATGTTACTTACTGCGTAAGATGCATTCATTTCACCTGATGGCAAACTAATTTTTCCGGGCTGGAAGAAAAAATAAGTCATATTAGATATACAATATATTTATATAAACTCAAATTGTAAATATACTGCCTGGAAAAAGGCAAGCAGTTACAACAAACATAACATCTTGTTGGTGTCAACGGGCCTGATATGGATTTCCAGAGACAGGAGAGGTAAAACATTCACCGCTGTGTGTGTGAGTGATAAGTCTATAGGAAGTAAAGGGGAATGAAAGTGTACTTACAAAGGACCAGTTCCCAGGTTCCCTTCTGAGTATCTTTCTGAGTCCTTCCAGGTGGTCTTGGAGCTCATTTCTGATAGCTCTGGGACGATCCTCCCCTCTGCTGCTCTGCATGAGCACAACAATGACAAGCATGTACTTGATCATACTGATGCGTGCTTCCTTTTCTATATTTGGTTCTCTGCTTTTCTCGCGCCAGTCTTCCGCGTTCATTCAGTGGTCGAAGCTACGATTGGCAGACTATTTGTAAGCGTAAAAAAGGAGGAAGTTAATGATGTCACAGACAGATCGGAAAAAAAACAACTGGTTTGCCATTAAGAGAGGGGGGTTTGTGTATTCATTCTTTCAGATGGCCAGATATGATTAGAAGGTAAAATGTGTATTTACAGTAGCGTGTCTATATCCACTGTATATGTGTGTTTGTAATGTTATATAAATGAGCCATCAAGATTCCTCCACTATAAATAAGAAAAAAGAAAGAACAAAATTGTTTCAAAGATGTAGGACACTACTACTTAATATATGCACATTCTTCTAATTATTATCCAGGTCTTTTATTAGTCATGGCCTCAGTATATATATCTATCTATATCAGTTGCTGTACATGCTGCACACTGACGTGCTGACTCACCTTACCTACCAGCCGATAATGTTGGTGTCAATTCTACAAAGAAACCGTTTCAAAACATTTCACAACTGCAGATTTTTTAAGGACACTTTCTGAATGTCAGCATCTTGTCTGGGATGGGCTCTGGGATTTTTCATGTACTCTCATTATCATTGCCCCCCCCAACCCCTACACACACACACTGGACTGTGGATGACATCATGATGTCATAGTTTCAGTAATGCCAGTTTCAATGAAACTCAAAGAGTTAATCAATGTCTTCTGCTTTTTTGGAAAGATGTCTTCGAGAGATTTGCATCTGTAGGGGTTTTCCTTTCACAACTTCATGTTGCTAGAAATAGAATTTGGTCAGTTTTGATTATTGCCCAACTGCTTCCCTGGAGAGTGGATTTTTGGCTTCAGAACAGCTGATTTCAATATCGAGGAACAAGTTCACTCAATCTGGGATATTGTGAATCATCTATTGTGCCCTCAAAATGTGATCGATCAGGTAATTCCCAAGACATCCTTGTTATGTCCCTGCTTTTAACCAGTAGAGGCCTGGTCACTTCATTGGCACTACATCACAATGTTAAGGCTCTGCAAGAATAGTTGAAACAAAAAACTTAACAAACAAAAAACATAGTTTTCATGTTCAAATACAGAATAAGCACTGCTAGTGCTACAGATTAATATTGGGTAGACAAAGGAGCAAGATTAAGGAAAATAGGAAAATAAACAAACCATAACAAGAGCCAGCTGGAGGTTCCCCTGAACCCCATGTTCTCTTAGCGGTCAAAGAGGGGCCGCCATGTTTTGAAGAACCAAACCTTAGTGTATTTGGTCTTTCATAATTTACCAGAATAAAGAACATCTGAACATCTCAGAGAAGAATATCATCCCATAGATCACTGGTCTTTCTTTGCCTAAATCCTGCTCCCATGATGGTCTAACAGCCAACAATGAGGAACCCTAAAGTCTTTCTCTCATATCCACATTAGACGGTGCCTTTTGATGTAGAGCTGGTAGTCAGAAAGCATCAACGGAGGTGTGTACAGGCTGAGAGGGAAATCTGGAGTTTGTGTCCTGGAGAAAGCTACGAACCTGTATATATAAATTGGCTAAACTAATTTTAAAGTTAGTCTGAGTATGTGTAATTAACTTTATTTATTGTGTGCCCAAACACTGCTAGAACCAAACAACCCACTCGTACAACAGTAGTACAGACAGTACAGACAGTACAGTAGTACAGACAGTACAGACAGTACAGTAGTACAGACAGTACAGACAGGTACATTGTGTCATATCATGTCATATCATTGTGTGGGAATGAGACATCTGGGACAGGAAACCCACCAGTGTCACCGCCACCATCAAGCCTATTATGGACATTTGGAAATATTAATGTTTGTATTTGGTTTGAGTCTCTGTGGTTTTTATTTGTCATCTTTAAAATGTAGTTGTCATCGTACGTGTGCGTGTGTGAGGGGGGGTTGTGGTTACCTTAGTTATTTTCCACAGTAGAGTTGAGTCGATTCAGTTGTCATCAGTCGATAACATCTCTGAACAAGGTGCGAGGGATAAGGACATAAGCTACTGAGTGCGTCCTGTCTGTCACAGTGGAATTGGCTAACCCTATTTTAAGTCTAATAATCAGTTTGTCCCAGTAGTGGAAATAAGGTGTTAGTAAAAGAACACAAACGATGGAGGGACGTATAATTACGCAATCAATTCCACTCATACACTTAAAATTTTGTGGTTTTCAGTAAATGAGTACATTTCCTGCGCTGGTCTTTTCATTAAGATAAGATGGATGAAGCAAAGGTGAACGCAGAAGCCTGCGAGCGGATCCCCTGAAGTGGATCCTGGAGATGGAATGATGGGATGTTACTGGTTTCCTATCACTCGATTGATTCTGATTGGGGGCAAACCAGTCAGATGTCCTAAAAGTGTGCATGCCAAACGGCAGCTTCTGCTTTATTTTCTCACAGTATTCTGCAGAGGGAGACCGAATCATTTGTCAACTTATTTGTGGGTGACTTCTCGGTATCTCTGCTGAGAGGTGTGAAAATAAGAGGTGTGAATTAAAACGGGGTTTCCAACTCTCGATGGTGACTCCCATCAGCACAGAGGTCGTGGAGCAAAGGTCAGCTCCGCCCTTCTGACTCCTCCTGGGTCGTTGGCCTGAGGCCTCCAGGCCCACCGCCTCCAGGCCCACCTCCAGCTCGGTCCTCGCCCGTCCCCCGGGCGTCACAGGGTGCCTCGGCTCTCCTGCTCGCCCCCCCGGTCCACAACCTCCAGGTCTTCCTCTCCGTCCCTGTCCTGCCACCCGGAGCGTTGGCCTGAGGTTCCCGGCTCCAGTATTCCCCTGATGGATCCTCCCCCTGATGCATCCTCCCCCTGATGGATCCTCCTCCTGATGGATCCTCCTCCCAGCCTGCCCGGGGGTCCTGGCCTCGTGAGACGTCCAGACCTGTCTCCTCCTTCAGCTGCAGTTCAGTGTTCAAGTTGTTGTCTTTTACCGTGCCAGTTTGTGGAACTGTGGTTTTCATTCCTTTGTCAAATCCTAACCTGCTTCCCGGTGAGTTAGTTCAGTTCAGTTCGGTACTCTTCCAGGCCATCTCAGTAGTTTTCCAGGCCGTCTCAGTACTTTCCCAGTTGTTTGGGTCGTCTCCCTTTGTGTCCATCCTGCTACCCCGGTTCCGGACACTGTTGTCAGGATGTGGAGTCACAAACAACATGTGATCCTCCGTATTGCCCTCAGTGGCAGAAAGAGGAGAACATTTTAATTTAAATGTAGGCTATATTATAAAGAATTTATAATAAAAAAATTATAATCATTTCTACCTATAAATAGATTAAGGAATCATAAATGTTTGAGGATGATTCACATATAAATTAATTTAAATTTTAAGTATTAAGTCATTTAAAACGTATTAAATGAGCAGTCGAAAGTCAGGGGGCGATGCGGTTTCAGGGGAGATCATTTACAAGAACGAGCTCAATCAAGTGTGTCTGTGTGTGTGCGCGTGTCTGTGTGTGTGTGTGTGTGTGTGTGTGTGTGTGTGTGCGTGTGCACATGTGTATGTGTGTGTGTGTGTGTGTGTGTGTGCACATGTGTGTGCGTGTGTGTGCTCGCAGACCCACAGGAACTCAAAGGGGCAGATGTGCGAACTGCACTGAACTAGTTCTGCTAATGTTAGGTGTCACTAATCGAGGAGAGCCCCTCTCCTTCCACGTCTCTCTGGGGACACACAGGAACACACCCAGAAGAAACCTTCTGCTCTTTTTATTAGGATCTATTGCCTGATTCAACATACAAGCCTTAATTTTGGAGACAAGAAATCAAATATGGCACCAATTTCACATACCTGCACGCCATGAGTGCAGATAGGCTGTGGGTGTTTAACATCACTGAGTCATATAGGAAACGTTGAAACTTAAACATTAGGTCATGGAGGCTCATCTATGCACACTATATATAGCTATTTATAAATAAATCACTTATCAAGATGTCCATTGTGAGGAAGCATAGGTTCATATATTTTGTAGTGACCTTATATGGTAAATATTCACCAAATTGAAATTAATCTACAAATAAATGCATAAATAAGTAGAATAATCACATGGATGTTGAGGCTGAATTATACGGACTCATCCATGAATTAAACTATTTCTTTATTTTAGCTCTGTACTATCTTACTCCATACTATATACTGCTCCAGACAATGGGAGCATGTCAATCATGTAGTCTAACAAAAAATGTAACGATAGGCTGCGATAGTCCAAGACGTATTTACATTTTTTACTTAAGTGATGATTAGCTGTCATTCTTTACCTATAAATGCTTCCTTCTGTCCAAACCGAGTTCTTCTGAGATCGTGTTTTAGTCCAGCACAACACAATATCACCATTAATGCCCTTAAAAATGATCACAACCAATAAACCAACACAGAAGATTTAAGAAAAGAAATAACAAGCTTTTATTTATGTTTATAAACGGTACAGAAAATATATTGTGACCCAGTGTAGCAGTGTAGCAGCAGTGTTAATCTAACAAAATGACAACAGACTGTACACACGCACACTAAATGATAAACGACTTTACAGTCACATATAGAGCTAATCACTTCCTTTAAACATTCACTAGCATAAGTCAAGTATTTTAAAAATCAATTTTCATCGCTTATAAAACCCATGGTACCATGGAAGCATGCTGTAACTATGGTAATCATTATCAAACTAATATATAATAATAGGTATTAGGGACGAAAGAAAGCCTGTGATTTGCCTTGTAAAGTCAATCATCTGCCTTGGTTATACGTTCAGGACTTTGGTGTAGCAGAGTGTAGTGAGGGTTCCCATCGATACGTTCGTCTTAACGCATGGTGACCAGTTCCTCCGAGGACGTGGGGTGGATGGCGATCGTCCTGTCAAAGTCGGCCTTGGTGGCGCCCATCTTCACCGCCACGGCGAAGCCCTGCAGCATCTCGTCACAGCCCAGGCCCTGCATGTGCAGCCCCACCACCTGGGGACGCACAGAGCCACACGCTGCACTCACTGCACGGACCGGCTGCTCTGGTAGAGCGCTGTGTCCTTTGGTTTGGAAGGAGCCCGGCAGCACCGCTGCTTGGTGTCTTTAACAGCTGTCATCGGGGCCCCTAAGCAGGGGGCCCCGATGACAGCTGCCAAAGACACGGCGCGGCCTTTGGACATGTGGAGCTCTATCTGGGTAGCGTTGATTAAGGACAGGGCCTTAATGGTACCGCTCTACCAGGTGAGCCACCTGGTAGAGTGGTACCATTAAGGACTGGGCATTAATGGTACCGCTCACCTGGTAGAGCGGTACCATTAAGGACTGGGCCTTATTGGTACCGATCACCTGGTAGAGTGGTACCATTAAGGACTGGGCCTTAATGGTACCGCTCACCTGATAGAGCGGTACCATTAAGGACTGGGCCTTATTGGTACGGCTCTACCAGGTGAGCAGTACCATTAAGGCCCAGTCCTGATGGCAGCGGCCCGGGTTGAGTCCTACCCATGCTCCTTTGCTGCATGTCCTCCCCTCTACCTCCCCCCTCTCTCCCCCCTGTCTCCCCTCTGCCTCCCCCCTGCCTCCCATACCTTCCCGTCTTTCTCACTTTATCATAAAGCATAAAGTAGGGCTGGGCGAGTTATCTTATTTAAACGTGATTAATACAAATTGACGCACTTTCTTTTTCTTTTTTTTCTTTTTTTTACTTTGCCCGTAGAACAATGTCTATGAATGTCAACATTCATGTCAGAAATCATTTTTGTTTTTAGTTCATCTTACTTTACATTGAACTACACTTGCAGTAAGTGACTGATTACAATTCCAAAATCTGTGGCGCTACTAATTTAACTACACTTTTAGTAACTATTGGTTTACAATTGTACTAATTAACTGCCTGTTTACAATTCCCAAATCGGTGGTGTTCTGTAAGTTTATATTCAACCCACGAGTGAGTCAATAAAACCCCCTCAAGATCACTGGGTCTAGTCTGCTTATTATTTGGTATGAATGATGATGAGTAATAATCTCATTTAATTTCAACTTGAGTGGATTTAAAATTGAATTTTAAAAGTGTGATTAATCGTGAGTTAACTCACCAATACTATGCGAATAACGAGATTAAAAGTTTTAATCGTTGCCCAGCTCTAATAAAAATGCAAAAACAAATGTTAGAAATGAACAAAGGAGCGGTATGGTGATAGGCTAACAGCCCTGCTCCAGCGTAGCGGCACGGCGCCTACCTGCTCCTCCGGGCCCACGCACACCAGCTTCATGACGCACTGGGACTTCCTGCTGGTCATGGCGTGGTACATCGGCGTGAAAGACGTCGTGTACGTCTTCACGTTGTCCTTCCCTCGGCTTGTGACCGCCTCCTCTGTGACACACACAACCAAACACACACACACACAACCAAACACACACACACACACACACAACCAAACACACACACACACAACCAAACACACACAACCAAACACACAGACACACACACACAATGGTTACAATTATGACCATTTGCCGCACAAAATAGAGCTGAAAAAGATAGTGTTATTACACACGTGGTTATGTGGGAGACACTTCTCAACACATAGAAGTGACACATCATTACTTATTGCCAATATAGAGATGCTTGATGTTGCCCGTTCAGCTATACAAAATACAGCTCAAGCTCCAGTCAGTGTAGCTGAGTAGCATCTGGCGGTGATGATGCAGATGTCAACAAACTTAATGTTTGTTTTATTGCCAACTGCTATCGAGACTGCCCTCACCGACCCTTTAACAGCACAGTGGGGGTCTGTACTGGCCTGTATTGTATCAGTAGGAACTTCCAAAATGATCATCATGTCATCATGTCATCATGTCATCATACGCTGTCATTTATGACAGCGTAGAGTAGGAAAGTGTCAAGTAATGAGGTTCCTTGATAGATTTATGAAAGTTATATAGTTGTTTCGTCTGTAAATGGAAAGCTATAGGTCATAGCTTACAAAAAAGAAAGAAAGAAAGAAAGAGAGTCCAACACAGCACAGGATGGATGCACACTAATCATCCATCCTGATAAGAGTTCTTTTAGGAGGAGGCCATAACAGAAAGGTGAATGGTGTCGAGGACCAAGAGTTAAAATAGTACCAGCTGCTCTACTTCTTAACATGAGTAAAGGGTGGAATTTGATTTCACCCTGATTGTTTTTCAGATGTTATGTTTTATACAAAAGACACCAGACGTTTTTTATAGAATTATACTTGGTAAGCATAACAAATACAATACACGATTGTTCCTTGAGATTTTTTCCCACATCAAACAGAATCATTTAATTCATGGAGCCGAGTGGGACTGAGGCCTACAGTGGAACAAGCTCTAGACTAAATAAAGCAGTTTGACCCTTCAGAATCAGGGCTCTTCTCCATAGGCTCCATGGTCATCGTAGATAAACACAGTGCACTTATTACCACATTGGTAAACTACATTAACAGATCTTTAATTACCTCTATCTGTTCTATGTATCAATCATTCATCTTGATAGCAGGCAGCGCTACCAGCCTGTGTTTACTGTGGTTCATAACAATTGTTCAACGGTTTCGTTTTTTCCGATACCAACTTTCTCTGAAAGATCCATTTATAGAACAGGGAAATATCCTATTGGCTCATTTATAGAACAGGGAAACGGGTAAAAAGACGTCTCCAAACCACGGATGTATCAAAGAATACACACCCACTGTTCTGCAGACTGCCAGTCGCCGCTCTATTTCAGACTCGGATTAAGAAGTGTGTGAAGCAGGATTATAAATTAATCCAACACGTTGAATATTTTGGTGTAAGGAAGGAGCAGAAGCTTGTCTTCATTGACTATATTATATATATTATTATTATATTATTATTATTATATATATATATTATATATTATCTATATTAGGCGTGTTGTGGCGACCCGGCACAGTGAGTGACCCGCCTTCTTCCAGTCAGGACACGATTCAGAGTTTACTTCGGCCAAAACGGCACTTCATCCAACCAAACATAATCACAAAATAACCAAAAACCCGGGAGGAATCCCGGTCCTGTCCCTCCGGGTGGAATTCTGTCACCCAGGAGGACCGGCCTCTCCGCACATGAACCACACCTGGGAGAGAGCTGAGTGGAGAAGCTATTGAAGCCCTGCTTCTCCACCTGCTCCGCATCTAGTTATTGGCACCGGCTCCAATGCCCTCACTAGCGCCATCTGGTGGTAGACTGCCTCTACCGCCTGCCCCCTGGGCCTCCAGGGCGCTAGGCCAGAGCCACGTCACCACAGTGTCCAAAGAGGGTTGAGCTTCAGACACTAATGTCCCTTTTCCACCAACAGTACCCGCTCAACTCGCCTCGACTCGCCTTTTTTTGCGTTTCCATCGCCTCCATCAACGTAAGCGTATCACAACAACAGACACCCACTCAGCGCGGCGCGACGTGCCTGGAACCAAACAGAGTCGCGCCGTGCTGAGTCGTGGCAAGTTGAGCTGAACGGTCGGTGGAAGAGCGGCGCTATGTAAACACAGTCGCCACACGGGGGGTGTGGACGTGTGCAGCTCTGGCCAGAGGTTGGTTCTTCTGTCCGCTCCACAGAGGGTTAAGCTTCTGGGACACGTAGTACAGTCATGTACAACAGTGCTTATTATAAGGCTTCAACGGTACTCACCTTCCTAGAACTGTAAGCCAAATTTCTTTCTTTCTAAAACTCTCTAGACCATTTGTCCCTTCTGGGCCACTGTTTAACCATGGTGCAACATGGCGGGCGTCATGGAGAAGAGGACCCGTCACTATTGAGCTATAAAGGCTCATCCTTACAAAGAAAACACAACCATTCTTATTTTCATAGGATCATAAACTCGGGTTGCCCGGTAATGGCAGGGTTGCTGGTTCGATGCCCGGCCCCTTGAGTGGGGAGGTGTCCCTGAGCAAGGCACCTCACCCTGACTGCTCCTGACCCGCTGGCTGTCACCCTGCGTGGTCGACTCCGCCATCGGTGTGTGAATGTGTGCATGAATGGGTGAACGTCAGGCAATATTGTAAAGCTCTTTGGATAAAAGCGCTCTATAAATGCAGTCCAATCACCATATGATTTAAAGCCTACTGTCTAACATTATATATAACATTATATTCTATATAACAAGCGGCAGCTCACCCTCTGTCAGGCCCACGGTTCCTATGGGCGGGTGGGAGAACACGACGGTGGGGATGGTGGAGTAATCCACCTTGGAGTCCGCTTTGCCATCAAACAGTCTGTGGGCCAGCTTCCTGCCGGCAGCGATGGCCACTGTCCACAGATCAGATCAGAACGTCACCAACCCCCCGCGCCCACATGAGGACCCCTGGACACACATCGGCCAGCGGCTAAGCCCACAGATATTGAGATCACTGATCACTCCATCCGTACTCAAAGAATTTTATACGACCAGAAAATAAACAAAAGAAGGATTTTCCTGTGATGACAAAGAAGCCTTGTTTCATTTAGTTTGACGACCCCCCGTTGAGATATGGAGGTCTTACCGGGGGTCAGCAGAGCTCTGCCACAGACGTCCCCCAGCGCATAGACCCCGGGGCGGCTGGTGTTCTGGAACTCGTCCACCACAATGTGGCCCATCTTGTCCGTCTCAATACCCTGTCCATGTTTCACACACACACAGAACCAAATGAGCCCAAACACTGATCCTCTGTATGAGGTGAAGAAGAAGCAGAATCAAAGTGCACTAAATCATAAAGCAAGGGGGGGTAGTAAGTGCATTAGGTGTTGAATCAATCAAGTCATATTAAATCCTTGATGGATTTTTTATTTGTATTAATCTTGATCCAAGTAGATCTCTGGCGTATCCCAATTCCAAAATAGGTCATTTCAACGGTTTAGCTTTCAGGCTGTCCATTTTTTGCCGCCAATCTACTGAATAATAAATTGTTTTAGAAAGGGTAATCCTTCAAACGGTTTAGACAAGTTTCCAGCAAGACACGTCACAGTATTTTTCATTAATATAAACTGATTTCTGAAATGCAATCATGCAATATTGACTAAGATCATTTGAATTACTTCTAATTGTCTGTCCTCATTTGTATTGAATGTACGATGTAACAAATGGCCCTAGTACTACATCTAATTATGCTTTTCTACTCCCTGGCCCACAGCAGATAGTGGGTTTTGCATAATATGCACAATTCACATACAAGTAGTGGTAGCATGAACGACAAGGCACTGAGGGGAGGTTACCATCTGGCTGGTGTGGAGGCCTGTGGTGTTGGGCTCTCTGCCGATGGCCCACAAGAGGCAGTCCACCTCGTCGATGGTCCAGACCTCCTCCTCCCCGCTCTCCTTCTCAGGGTCCTTGGTGGTGAGCGTGACCTCCAGGCCGCCCTCTGATTTCCTCACAGACTTCACCTGTGTGTTCTTCCACAACTCGATGCCAGAGTTTTCTATTTCTTTCGTGCAATTTGCACTAATCAGGCTGTCAAAGGTTCTTAACACCTGTGTGCACAAACGTGGAAAGAGGGGGGAAGATATTTGAGTAAAATAAGTATAAATATTACTTAAATAAATAAATTATTTAAACATTTCTGCACTCTGAATAATAAATTAAAATAAAATAAAAATTGTATGTATTCAGCCTCAATTTCCCATCCAGTGTGACTTACCACCTTGTTGATGGACAAGGCTAAGGGCAAACTTAGCAGCAGCATTGTGAGCACAGCAACACACACGAGTTTCTACACAACGAGTGTTCCAGATGTACATATTAGACAGGTTAATGTTTCTTACCCCAGTCTGTCTAATTATGAGGGAGGTTTTAGACCCCAGAGTGGATAGAATCCCTGCCATCTCGACAGCAATGTATCCTGCGCCCACAACCACACTGCGTCTGTTGGGGAAACATTTGATAGAACCAGGAAACAAAATCATGTGAACGACTTTTGAGTCACACAAGTAGACTCTAAATGCTTACCTTGGCATGGTTTCTAATTGAAAGAAGCCATCGCTTGTGATGCCCAGACTGGCACCTGTTAAACAAAACAAAAAACATCTCAGCTACTTTCAAGTTGCTCCAGCTACTCTTGATAATTATCTTATAGTCTGACATCTTCCACATTCACACCACAATCAACTACCTCAATGAACTACCTCAAGCGCGACTTCATTACCTGGAATTTGATCGTCGCTCAGTTCGGTAGGGCGCCCTCCAGTGGCGATAAGGATGTGTGACGCCGTGTACTTTTTTCCGTTCACCTCGACGGTCGGTTCAGCATCATCTGTGAAGCTGGCGTGGCCTTCAATCGTCTCTATTTCAGCCTTCAAGAGACAGGTGGCGATATATCATTACTTTGAGATCAAATGTTAGGTTACACGTGAAGTTGCACAGTATATTCCTATTCTGTTGAGCAGTGATAGCCAAGACGTTTATGACATCACCCATCATGTGGTTATTTCCATTTAGGCGCCAGGCTGGGAAGGTACAGTTAAGGACATGTGATTGAACCAACCTTATCAAGGTTATTGCGGTAAATGTCGTTCAGCCGACTGACATAAGCATCCCTTTTGCTCTTGAGGGTTCTGTAAAAAGCACAACAAATATATTTGTATCTTTATTGTGGTAATGTTATTGTGTCTTAAAGAGACACCCTGCATATTGAAGTGTCCTCACTGAGTCATCACGTTTTCTGCATCCATCCTGTAGAGCTGAACCGTGTGAAAGAAAAGGTTTGTCTTTCTCCATGTGGCGCTTAAAACCTGTACTTCCTTCTTCTCGTAGAGGAAGTTGGTTCCTTGTTGAATAATTCACTCGCATTTCCTTAAGTTACGTCACCACACCGCACCTAATCTCCCTATCAACCATGACATCGGCAACAAACAACACACCCCATCAATGCCCTTACGAGACAGTGAACTCTGTACTCCTGAAGCCCAGAGAGGCCAGTGGGGGAGTGGACAGCAACACCTGCATGCAGCGGTCAGCTGTCACTAGTACTGGTGAGCGCTAGTACAACCAGCTCCAGGTTAAACTTACCCCCAGTGGAAATTTGAATGTCCGACTTCAAACCCATAATCGGAATGATCGTGGAGGTACTCTGCATGGACGGCCGCGTTCCACATAACCTGTTGAACAAGATCATGTTAAGCCAGGCAAAACCATCACCCAGCACTGCCCACAATAACACCAGTCTGTAGGCATGAGCCTGGCTCTCTCCTGAATGACATACATCTAAACCCCCTGTCACTTTGGAGAAAGGCTTCTGCTAAATTCCAAAATAGTTCAAATAGTTAAGTCATCCTTTAAAGTGGATCGCACTAACGAGCCGTTATGTTGCCCATGTATTAAGGTAGGCCTTCACACCGCCCCCTCACCTGAGGTCACTACCAGGACAGATACGTTTCCATGAAAACACTGAACAGGGAAGTTGAACTTATACTTTACCTTCTTTGGGACACAGCCAACATTGACCTTGAGAGGGGAAACAAATACCATGAGGATCAAAATACAACAACCGGATCAGAGAAAAAAAAGTCATAGTTCCATAAACGGTTCTTTGTTGTCTCAGTATGTGTTGTTAAATTGTAACTTCTTTGGCCTAACTGTATCGGGGTTGGTGGAAAGGGGAAGGGGGGATGCTGTTTAAACAATACTGGGTGGGAGCGGTTTGCGTGGGAGGCAAGAAAGCAGAAGCTAAAACAGCCGAGACGGTGCAATGACAACTTATCCATGATAACTGGTGTTACTCACGCAGGTACCTCCGAGTTTGTGGCTCTCTATCACCGCGGTGGACGCTCCTAGTTCTGCGGCTCTCCGTGCGCCTGCCAGACCCCCAGAACCACCGCCGATCACGATCAAGTCGAACCGGGTCACCGAATCCGAAGCCATTCTTCGCGAGTTAACTGTATGTCTTCGTACAGAACAAGGAAACTTTCAGTGGGATTAAGGAACGGTGTTGCGTTCTGGCAATCTGAGTATTTGTTGTCGTAACCAGGAAGCAGCGCGCGTTGTTTATACAGACGGGTGGGAGGGTCAAATGAAAGCAGCGGTGTGTCATTATCATTAACAACAATGGTGTGCAAATCCCGACTCATGTTTGACAAAAGTTATGGCGAACCTTACACGGGCTACATTATGAGGATACCTCACAATAAAATGGTAAGTAAACCCGATTTGCATCATGGAGTGGATGCATTATATATTGCCGTGACCGCTGTGGAAATATAGTCCCATGTAGAACTCACATATGGTAAGAAGTCTAACACACTCCAGGTCATACTGTATCTGATTCTGCAGGCGTTAGTATGCAAACATGCATCCTACAGCGCACATCATATTGAGCATTAATGCAAGGTGCGATCAACGCACGTTTGCTCTGCGTCGCCCAAAGTTGGAAACCGGCGGCTCACCTTCGTAACGCCAGAGACAGTGAGACAATGCCAGAGAGTCGTCTGTGTAGTCTAATAAACATCATAACTATATTTCCTTTACATGTCGGTTACATATGCGAGTTCATTCCGGCGCGTGTCCTTACACACCACGTCCACGGCGTGCGGCGTTCAGCAGACCCTCTGACCACTTCCTGTGTCAGCGCACGGAGAAACGCTATTACTGCACTGTTGACGGAAATGCAATCGTCAATTCCTAAACTGATACTTATATCATGATACCCTGACCTCCATCGACCAAATAGATACTCGAAAATTAGGCGTATGTACCTTATTATTTCTGTGTAAGTATAACGGGCGTTGTTAACGGGGGGTTGGCCAGTGGAAAGCGTTACGCTGTTGGCGTAGTTTACGATGGCTGCGCACGTTTTCTCCAACGAAACACTTCCGAGAATGGCTACACTTTACGCAAATGGTCGCACACACCGTGAACAGCAGCCGTAGAGCTCTATCCTGAACACATTTGATTCAAAAACGGGGGATTGGCGGTGTATAAAAGATGGATTTATATTGATGAAACCCCCGATGTTTCACACACCGGATTTCAGGTTAGTGTTAACATATAATGTGACACATTATATATAACGTTATGTCGGGGTTATCTTCATAACACTCGGTTGTAGCCAGGGCCTTCCTCTTTGTGGTCGTCTTCTAGGGTGGACGTTCCCCAGTAATCCGTGTCACACCGTTTACAACACGGTATCCTAACGCTTATTGTTATTGGATTCAATCCCACACGTCGGTTTAGTTTTACGTGTAAATCACATCGAAACTAAATCTTAGATGCTCGTTTGTGATTAGAGGGGAGGGGCTTCAACGACCCCATTTTTTTCTGCAATGTTGTTTCGTCTCGAAACCTGTATTTTATTCATAATATGGATAATACAATTGTGTAATTGATGTATGTTCACAGGGATCGGACGGGACCAGAAACACCACCCTGGAATAGCTGCGTGTTTATGGAGATGGGTGTTTTGCATTGTAAATAATATCCCCTCTGGTCTTGGATAAACGTGCAGACTGAACGTATACAGCTTACCATGAATCACGTCAAGTATCCGAAAGTGCCGGCATCTGTTTTGCATCGGCAGGACTCAATAGGTTTGAATGGTCTCTTGACTTCACCTAAGGTTTTGTATTGTGAGAAGTGCGGATTTGCCTCTACACAGACTGAAGATTTTGAGAATCACATGCGGGAGCATCTTACTCGCTTTTACTGCTTTTACTGCAATCACGTCTCCTTCACTAAGAAGGAGCTGGAGATTCATTTGCTACAGCACAAGTACCCGTTCAGATGCCAGTTCTGTGGGCAAGGGTATATGAGGAGGGCGCACCTATTGGAACACATTGAGCGCTTGCACAGTAAAGAAGTTGGCCCAGAGTTAAACCATGCTCAGACGACCTTACCAGAGACATTTTCTCTTTCGACTGCGTTTGCGTCTGGAGTTCATAGAACCAGCGTGCCCACTGTGAAGGTTAGAATACCAGTCCCTGTTGCGAGAAATGACCACGGCAACAAAGGCAGACAGCACCGCAAAAGGGTAGACTTGAATGTTACCCACGCCCCCAAAGTTAGCTCAGAGCTAATGTCCCCAGGGAAAAACTTTGTTCAGCATAATATGGCTCTAACGGTCCCGCTTCCAGAAGAAGTCTCCATCCCTGCCGGCTGCATGGTGGAGCTGATTGAGGTGAAAACCGTCAACGGTACAAAGGAACTGAAGCTGAGACTCGTGTCTCAACAAGAAAATAAGTCTGTGCTGGACGACACAGTGTTACAAAACTCCACGTCAGTGAACCCCTTGTCCTCTGCTTTGAACCACCAACACCTCCTTAAGTCGGGTCATGCGGAGAAAAGCAGCGTTAACCGTAAAATATACACGACAAAGGACGTTAATGTAGACCGACCGGGCACCTATCAGACTATCGCAGACAAAACCTCCCGGAACACATTCCACAGCGGCGTGTCAGGTGCAAAAAGAACACTGAAGGAGTCGCTGATCCGCAATGTGGACACCTCCTACGCTTTACCCACCAAGGTGCCCAGAATCACTGTTTATCCAACAAGGCAGGGCATGGGTGCACCCATAGCACAGACAGTCACACTGGAGCCTCACACAGACCCCCCTACGCCTGTCCTCGCCGGCAGGACGCTCAAGACGTCCCCCAGCGCTGGCCTTCAGCCCAGCAGGGGACCGCCACCGTCCTGTAAACCGCCACACAGGGAGAACAACGCCGGGGTGGAGCATAGCGCACTGCCCCCCGAGGTACAGCTGGCTGTGAAAGAGGAGCCACACGATCTGGGTAATAAGACAACGGCTACTCCCGAGATAAAGGAAGAACCACTGAAACAGAATGACCAAACAAGACCAAATACAACACCTCCTTCCATTTCCTCCAGCGTTTCCACTACTGCCATAGCCAGCACAACCACGCAAATCTTCTCGGAGTGCAAAAAGGAGAATGTGGCCGTGGATTCGACTATACTGATGACCATGCTGAAGAGACCTGGAAGCCTGCTTGATCCGGAGTCCACCAAACAAACCAAGATGGAGGATTGTTCGTCTCTCCAGAAGTCCTCCATTGGGTCTGATTCAGGGGCGGGCTGTAACAGGTGGTTTGAAGCCTTCCCTGTTATCTCCTCTGTGTTTTCTTTAAGTCAACAGCAGGACGAGGTGCAGAGCTCAATACGACCCTTGGTCAAGGAATTGCGTGGCATCGTTATGAGGACAGATAGCCCCTCAGTGCAGGTGTCTACAGACTGCAGTGAACTACGAGGGGGCGTTACTGAACCCAAAGAGGAGGTGGTGACAACTAGTCACTGTCCGCCAGAGGACAAAAAGGATAATGCTGGTACCGGACCAGGATTACTGACTGAAGAGTCCTGTGATGTCAAAAGTCCACCTTCAGAACATTGTTCTCAACAGACTCAAACACAAGCCAAGAAATATTATGTCAAGGAAGAAACCTACAGCACTAAAGGGAAGGACCGTAACCAGAATAGTCAAATTCCCACCACCCAACGTGAGCCCCTGACCGCCCAACAGGGCTGCGTTAACAACACACCTAATGACGCTCCTGTTGCTGACAGTCAAGGTCAATCGCCACAATCTGCCTCCAAGAAGGAGGACGGCTCCACAAAGTTCCTCACCGTCTCTTTAGAAAGGATGCACACGGACTTCTGGAAAAAAAAGACCCCTAAGCTTTCAGAAGGCAGGCCCCGCTCTCCCATGCGGGGGTTGTGCCACAAAGCTTTTCTCTACCCGGCGCCGTTGAGACTGGGCCAGCCGGTGATACGTCCGGGACCCAACCAACCGGTCGTAGTGCTGAACCACCCCAAACCCATCGTCCCCAAAAGGATGGACGTGGACCACCTTTCAGAAGCCCTCGTCTCCCCCGAGGTGCTTCCCAAGTGCCAGATCCTGAAGATGCGGTTGAGCAAGGTGATGGGAGAGAAGTATGAGGTCATTGGGTGCACCGTAGGGTTTTTTCCCTGAGGTTATTTTCACATAAAACAATATGACTAACAAACTGACAGTTGAACTACAGTCAAATATTCCCAATTGTAAAACAATAGCATTTGTGAAAATAAAGTTGTATCGTTACAAGTTAAACATTGTTTCTTTGGGTGTGGGAATATGGTATGTATATACATATATCTGAAGTGCAATGCTGTCTCCCTACCTTTGGTGGTGGAATGTGGACCATCTATTGCGGTAGCTATTGAAATGACCCAAGTGTGGCTTGCTTTGCAACCATGCTAATAATGGATTGTAGTAATTACTGATCTATCTGATTGTATTTGTAATTACTAATTACTGTCAGATGTGTAGGTTTTTGGGTTGAAATGCAGTGTAGAATCTCTGCCAATGCATGTGCGGCATACGCTTAGGGCAATATGTCTTAAAATGTACTGTTTTTCTTGCGCTTGGTGTTGTCTACCTATCCATTATGCTGAAGCAATATTTACTGTTCACATTTCAAAAACATTTTAAATGACAAGCAAATCTCCTCAACTACTGTTCATACTAAATACATACATTAAAAAACAATCTTTCCCTGACCAAACCAGCCTCTTCATGACCGCCAGCTATGAGGAAAACCAACTGGTCAAAATAGTGTTCGCTGGGATAATCCACACTACTGTTTTATAGAAGAAAACCTGTATTTACTTTATCCAACCTAATCTATTTATGCTTACGTATTTTCCTATGTCCAATGAAACTAATGGTATACCGTGTTTTCTAGTTGGACTTTGGTCCTAGTTCTCGTTTAACATTATACAACTCAAGTCATTGCATATATATATATATATTCTTTTTTTTCCCTCCTGCAGTATTACATCTTGCATTTTTTTACATTCTTCTCAATATAAAGCGCTGCAGTGCAGACATCAGTTAGAGTTTAACGTATTTCTTTTGTTGGTCGTTAACTGCACTTGTTTGTGTGTTCCTTCTCATTGATCAATGGACAGATCAGCAAATTGTGTAACACTGTTGAATTAAGAAACATCTATAACAAAGAATTGTAAAATACTTTTAAATTAATTGTCAATGTTCATTTGAATGTTTTTCTTATCATCTGCTTTGCCATCATCTGCATTTTCTTAACAAAATCTTTTTATTATTATCTTTTTATTAATAAAAAACCATACAATATTGTGAATGAAGTGGTCTCCTGTTCCTCAACACATATACCAGCCACGTAAACCTCTGGAAGAGAACCTTAAGGGAATTAATTTTAAGCATTTAACAAGCTTAAGCATGTATATATATTTGTGTCCAGACTAATTACCTCACATAAAATTAGGTCAATTAAAATAATGCCAATTCATTTTTTAATTCTTATATTATCCTATTGATGCACCCATGCTTGGCTTAAATTGTCTTCAGCATTTGGTCTCCATCTGGTCTTGCTGTGGGGGAACCACAGGTTTAGTTGTTTCTGTAAGCTTCAAAAGCTCAGGACTCTATCAGCCATGAGGCTGTGTCCACTCAGACATCCAACATGTAGATGCACAACCCCTAAGCAGTAGGGCAGTCCATCAATAAGCGCTGAGAAAGAATAGGAATCAAAGTATTGAGCGGACAAACCATTCCACAGATTAAATTGTGTGTATCATCACACCTTGGTACACAAAGAACCAGATCCTCTTTGGAGCATTAGTGTTGGTGTTGGGGCCTGTTAACCGATCACCCTTATGAGAGAAGAATCTAACATTAGTGCCATTAAACTGCCCTAGCACAGCATGTAATACAGCGTACAACATGTAATTAACTCAAAAATACTTGAATGACCCCCAGGGGGGAATTGGGTAATGGTCATAGACACATCAGAGCAAGTTGAACAACACACAAAGGAATAGGATTAAATTAGAGAGGTTCAGTTCCTCTCTCTAATTGGTAGATGTCCTCAGGTCCAAGAATGTATACAAATTCATTTTCAATTGACTAGTGATTATATAAACAAGGTTTATATCATTTGTATATCATTTTATATTATAGTTACGATGAATATATCTGAGACAATGACACAACTTGAGTAAGATATGAGGATACATGAGGATAGTTGAATCTGTTGCAGATACAATCCCTAACCGGTGAGAAGAGCCTGCATGATCCACAGGTTAACCTGTATAGGCATGCTCATTCCCTCATGAACAGGCCCAGGCAGTAAAAACACAGGCTATGTAAGTAACCTGTTTAGAAAATATCCTGTCACGTGATCATGTTGAGAGTATAACGATTATTCAAATCTAAAATAGACGTCAAGCAATCTCACTGCCACAGCCTTCCTGTCTCTAAACGCTGTAGTTTCAGCCCAGTGTTTCTTGTAGGTGGAAATATATACTTTGTCTCTTTGTCTTGCTGAACTTAGGAGAAGGATTTGTGTCTTTATGTGGAGTCCAAAACTCCCAAGTATTCTGAAATCCAAAATTTGCTTTTAAGGTTCACTCATCTAATGCTAAGTTAGAAAGTTTAGGTTATTTTACGTGACTAAATGTAACGTGAATAAAACTTGAATACATGAACGTGAAGAAGATTTCTGCCTGAGTAACGTCAGATGGATTTTCCCAGGCAATGGTAGTGAAGATGACTCCCATGATCCCATGCTCCCGACCTCATCAAACGATGTCTTTTTAATTATTTTCACTCAGCAGAATTTACGTATTAAAGGCTATCTAAATAGTAAATAGTAGTAGGACTGAACCTTAATAATAATACAAATAATGCAATAAAAAAAATAAACAATAATGAAAGAAGCGAAGGCATTGGGTGGAAACAAGATTGGTAAGTAAGAACATTTTAATAAGTTATTTACAGATTGCATGAGCAGAAATCCTGCATGGTCAACATGCAACAGCTAGGGCCTTGATACATGAACCAATAGAAATAGAAATAGAAAAGAAATAGAAATAGAAATAGAAAGAACCAATAGATGCCAAGAGGCCAGTGCTATCGAAGCAGGCGGTCGATGTCCTCTCTAGTGATGAGCTTCGTTAAGATGCAGTTCTGTGGGCTGTGGGTTGGTCGTGTGGTCAAGTTGAGGAGGATGATTGGGAAAGTGGAGTGAAATCTGATGATGTCTTCCACAGTGTCAAACATCTGAAAAGGTTAAATCTCAGGGTTAGGGTTAGAGGAAGGACAGGGGCCCCTGGGGTTCAGCCTCCAGAAGAACCAAGCAGGGCCGTGTATGGGGGATAATCCCAGGACTGGGCCCCCAGGACTGGGCCCCCAGTACCGGGCCCCCAATACCGGGCCCCCAGGACCAGCCTAACTGGGCTCGCAGCCCATGGCCCCATGACGGCCCCATGACGGCCCCAGGGCCCCATGATGGCCCCATGACGGCCCCATGACAGCCCCATGACGGCCCCATGACGGCCCCAGGGCCCCATGACGGCCCCATGACGGCCCCATGACAGCCCCATGACGGCCCCATGACGGCCCCAGGGCCCCATGACGGCCCCATGACGGCCCCAGGGCCCCATGACGGCCCCAGGGCCCCATGACGGCCCCATGATGGCCCCATGACAGCCCCAGGGCCCCATGACGGCCCCAGGGCCCCATGACGGCCCCATGACGGCCCCAGGGCCCCAGGGCCCCATGATGGCCCCAGGGCCCCAGGGCCCCAGGGCCCCATGACGGCCCCATGACGGCCCCAGGGCCCCAGGGCCCCATGACGGCCCCATGACGGCCCCATGACGGCCCCATGACGGCCCCAGGGCCCCATGACGGTCAGGGCCCCATGACGGCCCCATGACGGCCCCAAGGCCCCATGAGGTTAGGGTTAGTAATAAGGTTAGGGTTAGTAATAAGGTTAGGGTTAGTAATAAGGTTAGGGTTAGTAATAAGGTTAGGGTTAGTAATAAGGTTGGAGTTAGTAATAAGGTTAGGGTTAGTAATAAGGTTAGGGTTAGTAATAAGGTTAGGGTTAGTAATAAGGTTAAGGTTAGTAATAAGGTTAAGTTTAGTAATAGAGTTAGTGTTCGTAATAAGGTTAGGGTTATAAACAGGGTTAGTGTTAGTAATAAGGTTAGGGTTATAAACAGGGTTAGTGTTAGTAATAGAGTTAGTGTTCGTAATAAGGTTAGGGTTATAAACAGGGTTAGTGTTAGTAATAGAGTTAGTGTTAGTAATAAGGTTAGGGTTATAAACAGGGTTAAGGTTAATAGTGTTAATATAACACATTTATATATGTTGGCTATTACTCACGTCGTTTTCCCTTTGGCCTGTTCCCAGGGCGTACTGGTTCTTGTGTTCAATAAAGCGTATCTTGATGTTGTATACTTTCTTCTCGTGGTACACGGCCAGGACAAAGGGTGCACTGTGGGTCCCCTTGGAGCAGTCCCTCACCAGGAAGGCCCCATCCTGACAGTTCATATTCATGAGTACAGAGCATGGTGAAGTGGACCACATGGACGGCCTGATGTGTGTAACGTGTGTGTTGAACTGATAAGACCTTGTTTACGAGGTGGAGGGCATGCTCTGCATCGGCTCTGTCACAGGCACCCGCGTACCATTCGTCTTCATGGAAGGGCTGAGAACAGAGAGGTTATTAGGAGGGATAACCGTATGAAATAATACATAATACTGAACATAAAGACAGGGCCTGACATTTTGGTATTACTCGAGAAAGTTATGAGGAGATACGTGCCAAATATATGTATATGAAGTAGAACACTGAACACATTTTAAGATTGCTATAGGGGCTTACATTTAAGCTTAAACAGCCTTAAAAAAAAGTATATACTGTATATATGTATATACATATATATAATATAAAGGTTTTTTTTCTAAAACAATAATATTTGTTGTTAATATAATTGTATAATATAATTAATATAATTAAGTGTCCAGAGATATCACAAAAAAATGGACACACGCACACACAAACACACACACACACACACACACACACACACACACACACACACACACACACACACACACACACACACATGCACACACACACACACACATTCACGCACACACAGCTTGGAAATTATATTTGTAGTGCTCAAATATTTTATTTTAATGCTGCCTGTTTAACTACTTACCCTTCTTGGTGCGTTTGATGATCTGAAACAGAAAACAACCAGTCACAACAACGACCGGCCAGCAGATGGCAGCCTTGGTGCAGCTAACAGGTGGACTTTGGAGAGACTTTGTACAGCCGTGTGATCTGGCCTGAACTGATTACTGCGGGGGAAGTAAAATACGAACTCAGCCAAGGGATTAAGGAAGGAAACGTTACTGTCGCCTGGAGGCTCTGTGTAGATTGAGGGCAGCGATGTGGTGAACCAGGTCCTTGGGGAGCATGGATCCAGAGGACCTGGATGAGGAGAACCGGACCATAGCCTAAGACCTTAGTCTGGTCCAATCCGGTTGGCAGAACATGGTGGAAACTCTTGTAAAGTTGACAGATTTACCTTTGTGGAATCAGCTAAAAGAGACAAGAGTAGAGAGAAAACACTTTACAAAACGCTTCACTGGGAACATGCAACACATGTAGCCTATATATACAACAGTATATTCACACTGTCACCAGACAGACATCACACACACGTACACACACGTGTACACACACACACACACACACACACACACACACACACACACACACACACACACAAGCAAACCTCCAGGCATATATCTTCCGCCAAAGACTCAAGACTCACTTGTTCATAGTTCACCTAGACTCCTCCCCTTACCCCCACACCCCTCTTATGCACTTATTGTATGTTGTACGTCCTGGCACTTAATGTACACACTTATTGTATGTTGTATGTCCTTGCACTTAAAAATAATCTGTAGCATTTGTAGCATCTTATCCTAGCTATCTCTGTTTTATACGGGAATGGGTTAACCTAACGATTGTTATGGCTTGGAACTTGGTTCTATGAACACCCTAACTGTACCGACAGATATATATTGTTTCTCTTTCTTCTGACAAATGTACTTATTAAGTAAGTCACTTTGGATAAAAGTGTCTGCTAAATGCCCTAAATGTAAATATTGATATCACATGTTGTGTTTACCTGCTCCTTGGGCTCCATAGGCTGTGTGTGCTTGTCTGTAAAACATACACACATTCAACGTTTGGGACTAAAAAGACATTCTGTCCAGAAAACACATTGGCACAAGATCCACCCGATGAGTGCAGCATGATGAATGTGTACCTCCCTCCATGTGAGCCGAGGGGTCCCTCCGGCCTGGCTTCAGCTCTCTGTTGACAGCCGGGGCCGCGGGGGCCGTCGCCGGAGGGGTCGGCCCACCGCCACCGGACAACTGCACGATCCTCGTGTTCAACTCCTGCAGTATGTGCAGACCGCGCCCTGAAAGAGAAGACGTTGATCAGGCTGGGGCCTCGTGGTCACTGGGGCTCTCTATCTTCATGGCTGCCCATGTTCCTGGTGGAGGATAGGCTGAAGTGAGTTCCCTGCGTTGATATTGAGGCGGTCTGCCAGTTTAAATATTTAAAAAGTTGAAAGGCCCTATCCTAAGGAAGTCAGATGGCAATTTTTTCGGTTGGAGCGGGACACTAT
Organism: Micromesistius poutassou; assembly: GCF_964030765.1. Lineage (NCBI taxonomy): Eukaryota > Metazoa > Chordata > Actinopteri > Gadiformes > Gadidae > Micromesistius > Micromesistius poutassou. The sequence goes on from NC_140276.1 coordinate 8,836,084, forward strand.
TTAAATTGATAAGGTATAGCTGAACTGACAGCAAGCTTGCTTTCTTAAAAAAAAGCTTGTCAATCATTGTAGGAATTACAGATGACAAAATACCTGTCAGTTTAACAGCAGGGATGTGTCATGACTATGTACTACAGCCTTATACCAGAAGTCAGCTCAAATAAATGTTTGGGTGCCAATATATGAAAAATAACTACATTCAATTATATTCCCTTTGGTCTACATCATGGCTCTGTAGTTATTAAACCTTTCATATTGTGGGAACACTTCACACACCTGTGTGAAGTGACTAAATGACTAAACTGAAAGGGACTGCAGTGACTTGAGGCTTCAAGCTATGAACGGCTGACGGACCGACCAACCGAATGACTGCTGAGCGCCTGCTGGCCGCCTGGTGTCTGCTGCTCTGCCTACCTGCCTGTCCTCCTCCTGGCTGCATCGTGCTCTGTGGCCCTCACACTGTGGCCCCGGCGGCCCTCCCCGGGGCCCGCTGGGAGAGGCCGCTCCCCCAGCGGGGTGAGGCTCAGGACAGGCTCTCCCTGATGTAGACGCTCATCATGGCTTCCAGCTGTTGTCTTCTGCACTGTTGTCTGTGTTGTTGTAATCTCTCCCCTCATTAGCTGGCCTACTCTAAATATTCTGTTTGGAAACTTTCTTTAAAACCAGGACTTTAAAACTATTCCTTCGAGCTCAGGTCAGTGAAGGGTTGGTTGAGGATTTAGGCTTTTGTTTTCCTTCCACAGGTTTCTTTTGTCTATATTGTGTTTGGATTTTGCCTTTTTGAGACATGTTATTGTGATATACACACATAGATGAATAGATGGTCTTTAATGATAGATTCAATGTTTATCAGCTTTGTTTCTCTCTACTGTGGTCCTTTCCAGCTCATACTGTAAGCACTCTATAATAATATAACAACATGTTTAGATTCAAGCCTCCACCATATGATGTACATGATGTTATTTAGGTGGTGGGATAGATCTAGTGGCTCGAGGTCCACCCCCAGGCAGACAGTACTGCGTTCAATCCGTATGCATCTGTTTGATGCATTTTGCTCTGTTTGACCTACATGCATATATCAGGGCCGGCAGTAGCTCAGGAGGTACAGCGGGTTGGCTGCTAACCGCAAGGTTGCTGGTTCGATCCCCAGCTCCTCCTAGCGGATTGTGGAGGTGTCCCTGAGCGAGACGCCTCACCCTGACCACTCCTGACCCGCTGGCTGTCGCCCTGCGTGGTCGACTCCGCCGGCGGTGTGTGAATGTGTGCATGAATGGGTGAATGTCAGGCAATATTGTAAAGCGCTATGGATAAAAGCGTTTTATAAATGGAGTCCATTTACCATATCAGCTAAGAGGCTGAAAGGCTTCTGCCTCTAAAGGACACGTATCTCAGTTCACTGTTGCTTTGGATGCAAGCATCTGCTGAAAGACTTGAAGATGTTCCAAGGCGTTCCACTGATTCCTACCATCGCTGTTCCTGGCTAGCAGGGGAGTCAGGCTCTTTGGGTCCCAGCCGTCCGTCTCCAGGTACTCGGGCTCCTCGGTGGCTCTGTAGCGGGTCAGCCTCTGTCTGCTCTCCTGGCCTCTGGTTCTCTCCTGTGGAGAGCGCGTTGAAAACCACTTACGTCTAATCAAACAGACTACATAGAATAGAAAGTTACCACACTGCAGAGTGCTAAGTAGCTGTGGTCATTCGATTTTTATTTGTGGTCCTGCTGAAAGTTACTGTGAAACTTGGTAAGCACAGTCAATTAATATACTGATGATGTCATCAGACCGCCATCGCTAAGAGCAAGCAAAGGTCGAACAACAAAGTCACAACTCTTCTTTGTTCTGGCACGGCAGTGGTGGAACGCACTGCCGATGGACCGCAGAGTCGCTCACCAGCCTCCGCAAGAGACTCAAGAATCACTTGTTCAGAGTTCACCTGGACTCCTCCCTTACTCTCCTAAAAACACAGCTCTTACGCACTTATTGTATGTTGTACGTCCTGGCACTTAATGTATGCACTAATTGTATTTTTGTACGTCCTAGCACTTAAAAATAATGCAAAAAAACATTGTGTATCCTATTTATCTATCTATCCTAGTTTATCCTAGCTATCTTTGTTGTGTACAGGAAATGGGTTAACCTATCGATTGTTAGTCCTTGGCACTTGTTTCTATGAACATCCTTACTGTTCCAACAGCGAAATTTATTGTTGTTTCTCTTTCTTCTGACAAATGTAATTATTATAAGTCGGTTTAGATAAAAGCGTCTGCTAAATGCCCTAAATGTAAATCATGTAGAAATCTGAACAAATCAAAAAAAATAATCAAAGACCAACAAATACAAATCCAGACATATATATTTATGTACAACCCTTAAACACAATAGTGCTTTAAAATCACGCTTCAGTTAGGATTAGACCTCCACGCCCTGGATTCGGCCCTGGATTGGACTCTCCTTCAAGCAATTTCTCAGTTTCACGGTTGGTTATTTTTTGTACAAATTTTCAACATGAACAGCAGAGAACATTGATTAGTGAGCTAGGCCAGTAGCAGAGCATGCTCTGCGTGTATATTCATGCTCACAAACTTAGTTAAAACGACCACCATCAGCAATTGGTGCGTGGCATTGTGTCTACCCAACCATGCCGTTGTTGTTTCTGCAACTCACCGAATGTAGCACCACATTTGTCATAGTTCTGTTTCAAACTGAACTGTGTTATTTACCATCGTTTCCTACCCTCCAAGACGCTAATCAAGCCTATCGTACAATAGCTATAGCTATCGTTGATTGTATAGAAATTGTACCAAAGGTCCAGAGCTCTGCCACTCTGCCATTTAGAAACAACAGTGGTAGATTTTACTTGACGTGCTGTGCCTCAAATGACTTCCTGTGTCCAGTTATCCATCCTCACATTCATGACTTCCTCTCCCGAAGCGACCTGCCCCATGCTGATGTTTAAAGAGGTCTTGAGGTCAGTGATTCATGTGATCACCAACACACTGTGA
>NC_140276.1:8844078-8879078 GCF_964030765.1 Micromesistius poutassou
GGACGGGGTTGTTGTGGTGATGTGCAACAGAAGTTTGTGATAGCGGCGACCGCTGAGATGTCCTCGGCAAAATGCCAATGAGCTAGACTAGACTGGTGAGTCTAGAAGAGTCTGAACTCACTCACATGCTTCTTTGAGTTATTCTTTGTGTGTGTGTGTGTGTGTGTGTGTGTGGTGAACAGTTAAAGACAATCATAACAATCATACGCATCAGGGGCAGAGCACAGATTGGGCAACGTGAAGTGTGAAGAGTGAAAGTGATTTGACAAGCAGCGACGGTTAACGCCTAAACGTGTGGTCCACCTGTGGTGGGAAGGCTGTGAAGAACTATTTTAAACGGATTCTTTGAAGAGTCTGGTGAATATTAAGACCAGAGCAACATCATCACCCTGTGGCTGTGCACAATGAAATGATTTGGTTGTGGGATTTATTTTTAATAGAAAAATACTTTTTAAACAGTATTTTTTTTTTAAACAGAATACAAAGCATACATGTTCAGAGTGCAGAGAGGATGTGATTTTTTGTAGAATGTGAGAGAAACCTTGGTAGGTTGTGTGTTAGTTTGCTTTTCATATGTCATGAAAAGCCTTGAATAGTTTATCACAGTGAATAATTTATCACACACATTCAATTCTGTTGTTACTGTGTTACTATGTTCATTCATTCAGAAGACACTGGGGTAATGACACTGGGGTAAAGACACTGGGGTAATGACACTGGGGTAAATGGTGAATGGACTGCATTAATATAGCGCTCTTCTTAGCAGTAGCCACTCAAAGTGCTTCAGGGACTGTCAGGGTGTAAGGGTTAGGGTTCTAACTGTCAGGGTGTAAGGGTTATGGTTCTAACTGTCAGGGTGAGTCTCGCTCAGGGACGGGGATCCAACTAGCAACCTTTCCGTTGGCGACCCGCTCTACCTCCTGAGCCACTGCCCACTAAGCAACCTCTAGTAATCTGAGACGCTTACATGTAATTATTACGCAGGTCGGCAGTTATGTGGTTTGCTCAAGGGCGTCATTTACCTAAGCCACTACAATATAATATAATATACTACAATATACTATATATAATAATATACACTATATATTAATATACAATACACTATATAATAATATACAATATACTACAATATGCTACAATATACTATATATAATAATTTACACTATATAATAATATACAATATACTACAATATGCTACAATATACTATATATAATAATATAGACTATATATTAATATACAATATGCTACAATATACTATATATAATAATATACAATATACTACAATATGCTACAATATGCTACAATATACTATATATAATATTATACAACAGTTAGTTCCGACCGGTCCCAACCGAGCAATTTGATTGGACAACGAGACATTCCATAGTGCTGATATACAGTATAACAGCACTGGGACTTTTCACAGACATAATCACTCCGCTGTACGGGCGTTCTAATAACCGTTATTAGCTAACGTTACATCAGCTGTTAAATAGCCTATCTTAGATTGTGGCAAACTTTGCACGGTAAAGATGGACATATTTCCAAAAATAACATTTGATTTGAACTATGAATGGTCATCATCAGACTCGGAGGAGGACGAAGGGAAGGAAAGAGGCCTGGATACATCAGCGCAAACCAGGTGTGCTGATATGACATCAGCCGACCTCGACAACTTAGAGAAGAGCAAAAATGAAGCGAACACTGTAAGGCAGACAACCTGGGCTCTGAACTGCCTTCAGACCTGGATTAATCTAAAAAATATCCAGGTCAACTTTCAATCGATTAAGAAGACCGAGCTGAACACGGTGTTGAGGCAGTTTTATGGATCGATCCGGACAACTAAAGGGGAGCTCTACAGCATCAGCAGCTACCTCGGACTTCGGGCTGGATTGAATCGATACATCAACGAACCTCCAGTTAGCCGTTTGTGGAATTTGATGCAGGACCCAGAGTTTACATCAGCTAATAATGTCTTCAAAGGAGTCGTCAAAGAGATCAGAACATTCAGATAAATGTAAATTATACAAAGTAGCGGCGGACACAGAGCAGAGCCTATCGCTCTGACACAGAGTAGCGAGCTTGTGTCTAGGAATGTTTATGTACTGTATATGTGTTGCCTGGCAACAGCCTAGTCTCCCTTCAGTTGCGGAACTATTTTTGTTGGCGGAGCCGAATAAATGATTACTAAACAAACAAATCATAATCTCTTGTTTCTTATTACTGTTAACTAATAAAATGTGCTCGTAGCACTGTTGTATAAAAGCAATATCACACTCGAGGTTGTGCTGTTGTACTGTATATCAGCACGGTGTGATTATCTGCGGCACTCGGCCTGCGGCCTCGTGCCTACGACCGAATCACAGCCGTGCTGATATACAGTACAACAGCACTCCCTCTCGTGTGATATTGCTTAAATATACAGTATATATTAATATACAATATGCTACAATATACTATATATAATAATTTACACTATATAATAATATACAATATACTACAATATGCTACAATATACTATATATAATAATATACACTATATCATTTACATTTACATTTAGCAGACACTTTTATCCAAAGCGACTTACAATAAGTACATTTGTCATAAGAAGTGAAACAATATATCGCCGTCGGTACAGTAAAGACGTTCATAGAACCAAGTGAAGTAGGCCTACTAACAATCGCCAGGCTGACCCCATTCCCCGTACAGCAGTGATAGCTAGCTACTGCAGATGCTACACAATTAAGTACATGCTACACAATTAAGTACAGTGAATGAATACAACCTGCATTAAGTACAATACACTATACAATATGCTACAATATACTATATATAATAATATACAATGTACTACTGTAACCCGTTACACTGATTGCGAGCTGTAGCAGATGACAGACATTCATGAATCATGAATTCATAGAGCAGTGTGTGTGTGTGTGTGTGTGTGTGTGTGTGTGTGTGTGTGTGTGTGTGTGTGTGTGTGTGTGTGTGTGTGTGTGTGTCTGTATCTGTGTGGTTTGTGCCTGTGTGTGTGTGTTTTTGTGTGTTATTTCACACCCTACAGTTCCTCGATGTAAAATTGTGCAGCGAAACAAACTGAACATGACCAAAAGGTTTGTTAAACCTCTCCATCTATCTCCCTTACTGCTGCCTACCCATACCAATAACCAAAAACATAACAACTAAATCATTGAAATACATGTAAAATAAATACATGAACGACATTACATTTGTGAATTACAACAGTTCACAGAAAACCTTCGTACATTTTAGCATTCATTCACCACTAGGGGGCGGCACTGATCACGTCAAATTAATTTCCCGGATATGAGACTGAGGAAGAAACTTACATCGGTTTGTGAATTCTCTGATTACAATTGGATGCATTGATTGGGCCCATTATCCAATCACGTTATTTATAGATTAACAAATAAACACAAACTATTTTCACACAAACAAAATCGATCAAATCATCAAAACAAACATACCTCCCCCCCTCTCTCTCTCTCTCTCTCTCTCTCTCTCTCTCTTTCTCTCTCTCTCTCCTTCCCTCTCTCTCCCTCCCTCTTTCCCTCTTGCTCTCTCTCTCTCTCCTCTCTCTCCTCTCTCTCTCTTTCTCTCTCTATCCTTCTCTCTCTCTCTCTCTCTCTCTCTCGTGGTTCGTCTTGATGAGAGCCAGTGTGTGGTAGTTTAACTCCAGCGTTTTGCTTTTGGAAAAGGTCACAGATCTCATTCCAGCTGTGTGGGTTCATCTTCAGCGCGATGTGGAGCCGACAGCGTGGCCTCATGACTCCATCAGGAGGTCAGGTGACCACAACGTGGGAGGATTCTGATTGCTTTGCGCCTGCTCCTCCTTGTATGTGTGGATATGTATTCTCCTGCTATTCTCCCACATGTGTGGTGCATGTCGTTGACCTAATGTTGAGAATTGCATTTGCAGTGGCTGTAAATACTAGCTGACATGTACTTTTAAAAGGCCTAGGATCAATCAGTTGACCTTGGTTGTGTTAGAATGCCACGTCGAACAACTTTTGCTTCACGCAGTTTTCCATTTTCAGGCGGACAACGAGAGACCATGAATCATGTTGTAGGAACGGTACGTCCAATAGGATGGAGACGCCTTCTCAGTTTCTGCTCAACACATTATGGTTTGTGTCCACAACTTCTTCCAAAAATAAACATTTCCTGGAAATATACTGAAATATACTGAAATATACTGGGGAGGGTGGAAGGGGGGGAGGGGGGGTGGAAGGGGGGGGGGGGGGGCAACTCTCTTGCTAATCCAAACATAAACATGTTAGAGCATCAATAGCATCACAAGATAAATGCATCCCACAGTGCCGCATTGATTGTTATGCAAATTTCTGGATACAATATACAGTGAAGGAAGTAACAAATTCAATTAGCTGGCTTAGTATTGGATAGATGAAAGGAAATTATTTCGCTACTTTTGCAACGAACACCTCCACTGGGAAATGTTACTCACAGGAAGAACAGAAGGGATGGGAGATGTTACACCAGGCTCCAGAGAGGTTGGTTTCTGTGTATTGAGGCCCTGAAATAGACACGTTAGTGTATGGGAAACCAAAATATCATTCTGCTCATAATGAGTCAAATGTAATTACACACTTGTTGATTTTTAGATGTAGAGCAGTAGTTATAACCCTATTTTTATATCAAAGCACTGTGAATTCTGCATCTCTCTTTGGATGAGTTTGTTTGTAATAATTCCTTATGGGGAATGACAGAAGTAAACGTGCAACGTTCCTGCTAGTGTTAGACAACACAGATCTGGTATAGGATCTGGAGACATGAACTGAACATCCTGATCACCTGATCGGCCTCAAGGAACTGACCCATTTAAAAGAAACTGATTTGGGGGAAATTCTGACAAAGTGAGACGAAGGTGTTCCCTTCGTCCTCTAAACTACGGGGGTTGAGGATTAAATGGTTGAAGCGATGAATCAGAATCTGTGTTCGATAGCGAACACTGTGGGCAGCGCATGGTTCAGATCCAAGCTACAGAGTTGGACCAATGCCACACTAGGAAAAAAGACATTGTTTTTCCTCAGGGTAAGGTCTCATCTACTGAGCGTTTGTGGTCTGTGCCATCTCTCCCCCTCAGTTGATTCACAGAGAATTTGGTTCTCTGCTCCAAGAATAAAAAATGATCCATCCCACAGAGTGTGGCTCTCCTTCTGTTCATTGTACCCTCCGCACCCCCCTCTCCCTCCTCTCTTCTCTCCTCTCTCCTTCTGTCCATCTAATTCACTGCCACCTCCCCTCTCCTATGCTCTCCTCTCCACTTGTCTCTCCTCTCTCCTTCTGTCCACATAATCCAGGGCGCCCTAACCTCACCCCTCCTCTCCATCCCTCTCTCGTCTTTTCCTCTCCTCTCAATGTCTGTGTATTCTCTCCATCATGATAATAAGTCAATGTCACATTATGAATGTGTTTCAGTTCAGCAGGTTTTCCTAAAAAGTGTGTTGCCACGTGCACTGTGCACCAAATCAGATCTCTAAGGTGGGGGCCAACCTTGGTTGTCTGCAGAGGGCATGCCAGTAAATCCATTTCTCTGAGGATGCGGTTCACTGAATAACAAATCATCGGGACAGACGTGACTCTCTCTCTCTCTTGGTTTAAGCAACACCTGAGCTTTGTTCTGGAAACGCAGAGAGGACCAGTACAGGGAACCCAGGAACGTTCACGATGGGAGCAGGAATTCAGCCCTTCAAAAAGAGGCTTCACTAACGCACTCATTCACCCAGTATTCAATATTCACCCACTCAGGTGCTTATTAATTAATTGACTTCCTCATTTGCTCACTTAAACACTCACTCGCTCACCCAGTCATTCCCTTTGGTGCTCATCCACTAACAGACCCCAGCGGAGAAACCAGTAGGGGCTACAGTCAGGAGAAACCAGTAGGGGCTACAGTCAGGAGAAACCAGTAGGGGCTACAGTCAGGAGGAGAAACCAGTAGGGGCTACAGTCAGGAGGGGAAACCAGTAGGAGAAACCAGTAGGGGCTACAGTCAGGAGGAAAAACAGAGCATTTCTTTGTGTTGCTGCTCAGACCATGGGAGATGACAAGGCTTTACATTAGAGCAGGCAGGCGTAGCTCTTTAAGATAAGGAATAAAACTAAAGTTTTCTTTGAGACATTTGAATTTATTTCTTATTCCTTTCATGTTTCACATTGGATGCGTGAGTAGAGTGGCTATAGCACCACTGTGCCACACACACACAAATGTAAATACATAAATGTGCACACTCACACATACAAACACACACACGGGAACACACACACAAATGATAATGTTTGTTATAACATTCACAAAAACACAAATACATACACACACACACACACACACTCCTCGAAAACATAAATGTACATACTCTGGGGGGGATGAGAAAGTTAACAACCTGAAGAAAACACTCTCTCTCAATGTCTTATTTTAAACACACACACATACCAACACAAACACACACACACACACACTCACACAGACACACACAGACACACACATACCAACGTTCCCCGCGTAGCAGGAAGAGGTTAAGCTCACCCTGAGATGTGCGGGCATCAGATCAACGTATTAATGAAGTGGTGGGCAGGAGAGGCACACGCACACACACAAACACACACATACACCCAGTCACACACACGCACACACACAAACAAACACATACACCCAGTCACACCCAGTCACACACACACACACACACACATACGTCTAGTCACACACTCACACCCACAAACACACACATACACCCAGTCACACACACTCACATCCACAAACACACACATACGTCCAGTCACACACACACACACACACACACACAGGCACACACACACGCACACACAGGCACACACGCACACACACACAGACACGTACACACACACACACACACACACACACACACACACACACACACACAGACAAAGGCACAAACAGCGTTCTCTCCTGCATTGTCAGTGGACAACCAGCGTCCCCACGAGCAGCCGGCTGACTCAACAGTGTGTGAAATTAAGAGGGAAATAGAAATAGACAGACATTAAGCTCCTCTCATGCACCCCCCCACCAGATCCAGGCAGTGGCTAACGTCCCCCCCTCCCCCCCCAAGAGCCCCCACACACTGCTATCACACACCAGCAGCAGCTCTGTTTGTGTTTCGGTTCCTACAAAGCTGCCTCGTTACACACTCACACACACACACACACAAACCACCCTCTCTTTCAAATCCATCTAAACATGGTTCCGGAGAAGAAGCAAGTGTGTGTGTGTGTGTGTGTGTGTGTGTGTGTGTGTGTGTGTGTGTGTGTGTGTGTGTGTGTCTTATCTACATTTCGCTCCAGTTAGATATTTGTTTTTGTAAATGTTTGAGGTGGAATTTGTATTCGACATTCAGGCTGGAGCAGAGATGAAACAAACACAATATATGTTCTCACCGGTAGATTACAGAATTACACTTTATTTTAAAAATCGAGCTCATTCGCTTTTAGTTAAAAAAATAAACGAGAAACATACACCACAAGTAGATTATGAGGATAAAGAAAAACCCAAACATTACCTAATGCAGTGAAAACCAAACCAAACGTTGCCATCTTCCTCCCCGCAGCTCCCATTATGTTAATATGGGTCTTGTGTTTAGGAAACTAAACCCTTTCTGTCCAGTGTCTTAGTCAAGGCAGAAGGAGGGGTCCTCTTTCCATACCAAACGTCTACAATGAGAGTACGGCTAGAATGAGAGAATGAAACGCTATTAAGGGAATTCTGAACAGTCGCCTAATGATAAAAAGGCAGTTTCCAAGGTGATATGCAAAGTAGTCGCATTGACTCTGAGGGCTGGGATAGAGAGAGAGAGAGAGAGAAAGAGAGAGAGAGAGAGAGAGAGCGAGAGACCCTTCGTGAGTTCATCTTCTGGTATACTTAACCACGACTTTGTCAGTGTACAGGTACAAATAAACTTTACCACAACAAATGCAATTATATTTGAATTTCACTTGTCAAAGAGGTGTTCGAAACTTTCATTATGGAATCATAGTTATTTTTTGGTTGAATATTTTTCATTTGTTTTTACTAAAATAGAACAACAATAGTGGTGAAATGAGACATTCTCCCATAGCGCCACCCCCACTGCACCATGGGTAAACCATCATCAATATACTCATTACAAATGCAAATGCAATCACAACATGACAAACATTACAAAACATTTGCTATTGTTAAAAATAGATTTCCAATAAAGAGAGAGATGATTGCAGGTCACTCTTCAATTGCACATAGAGTGTTTTCATAGCAAATAAAAGTTGTGGGAGTTAGTTTTCAGTCCTGTCCTACATAAACTTTCTACCTTCTACCTTATGGCATGGAGAGACCACCAGAGGACCGGCACAGGCTGTAAATCACTGTGATGAGCACGATGTTACAGTAAGGTGACGGTCTGCAATACAGAGGCCGGGAGAGCAACGCTGCCGACACTCCCTCTCTCCAATCATCTGCTAGTCGGTTGGAGAGAGGGAGAGAAAGGAGAGGGGGGAGGGAGAGAGAGAGGGAGAGAGCTGGAGAGAGGAGAGGGGGGAGGGAGAGAGAGAGGGAGAGAGCTGGAGAGAGAGGAGAGGGGGGAGGGAGAGAGAGAGGGAGAGAGCTGGAGAGAGAGGAGAGGGGGAGGGAGAGAGAGAGGGAGAGAGCTGGAGAGAGAGGAGCTCAAGACAGGATTAACAAAAGTGGAGCCCAGTCTGAGTCATGTCATAACAGAGGTTTCCCTTCCACTTAATTCTCCAGAATGTATGACAATATGTTTTGTGAAATTATTATTATTGTCTTTAATTTCTAGCTCATGAACAAAGATGTGACCAGACAACGATGGCTGTGCATGACATGATGACACACATGATGTCAACATCGTCGAGTTCCAAACTACAGACTACAGTAGAGGCCAGAGGAGGCTCCCAACCTCCTCAGCAGCCTGAAGGATCCAGGTCAGAAAAAAACTGGTTGCCATGGAGACCTGCTGGTCTGACCACCTGGACGCCACTGTGTCCAGTCAGAGAAATGCGGTTGACTAACGTTAGTTTTAATATACATTACAATTTAAGTTACCTTCCCTGCGGTCATGTGACGGATTTTAGCCTTTTTGGATTGGATCAGGGATTTAAACCAACGTGATTGGATAATCTCTGACTATCCCCTCATTAATATTCATGATTTTCCAGAATTCCGCCTACGAAAAACACATTTGCCACCTTGATAGGTGTTAGCAATGCAGATAAAATACAAGAAGTTAACATAATGTCACAAACACCACATTTCTACAAAATATACACCATATGCATTCTACGAATGAAATTGAAAGGCAGAATGTAAATGTTATCATTATTGACAGTAGAGGTTAATATTGTACTATTTAAAGACAGATAAAGATTATGAATGAATATTAATATAAGCATATGCCGGTAGTATGAGATCACTTCGACATGCTACATTTCTAGACGCTCTATCCATTTCAAATGTCTTGGCCCTGATTTGTGACCACTAAGAGAGCAGGGTCGCCTCAATAACATTTTCAAATATATATATATTTAACAGAATATACATAGAGAAATAATGTTTGACAATGTACCATTCATTTTTACAGCCCACAATACTACAATACACAATGCGTGATGAGTTAATGAGTCACAGCCTGAAACGGTTTGGGAAGGCTTTCGTTTAGACATGCATGCATTTCCTGGTCCCCACGTTTGTTTAAGCAAGCAAATCCCAGGCATACCGAGACCATGCCTGGCGGGACACCAGGTCTGGTCCCTTAGGCAGCAGGGGCTTCACTGGTCCACATGGAAAGGTCTCACACACACGCAGCAAGGCTCCTCACATCCAAAACAACATTAAACAACTCATCAACTAACATGCACAATTTTGTGTTGAATTTAGAATGCACTTTTCGAAATCAATCACTGAGATGTAATGGCTGATAAACCTCACTATCACTAATAAGAAAACGTAACTTGTGTCTGATTCCATGCAGCTATAGTCTGTGCTGAAGTCTCTCCAATTGTTCTTAGAAAGGTCGTAGACACTTGGTCTTCAGGCACGTTTTGTAATTACTACAATTTTAATTCTTCAATTTGGGAAAATGACCAAATGTAAATTGAAAAGGTGTAGGTGAGATTACAATGTAGGTAAGTCCTTCTCAGTCAGTGTGTGCATTATGTGCAGTACACACTCTACACACTCTAGTACAGTACACACTCTATACGCTCTAGTACAGTACACACCTTAGTAATTCCAGGAAACGTGTGGAATGTGAAATGGTGCTTACGTAATGATAGGTCAGTCTGTTTGTTTCTGCCTCTGCATTTTCTCTTTTACTACCTGTGAAACAAGAAAATACATGTCTTGTTCCAAAGAGTACTGAAGGAAAGAACCCTGAAATAAAAACAGAACAATATATTTGGTAACTCTTAACTCTTAAGTTTACACTCACATGCCCCTGGCTTGGTCAGGCAATCTATAAACTCAGAACATTTCACAGAGTCTTTGTATTCATAAATGTACCCTCCTTTTCCAAAGGTAGAAACAAACCAAACTTTTTGAATCCCAAACACTCGCACACTTCGCAATGTGTGCATGACAACCTTGAACACCGTTTACATGGTTGAATGGGTCAACATATTGAGTTTGCAATCAACGACAGCATGGCTTCTCCTCCATACCAAACAGAAGCCACCTTTGTGTCTTTCTTGCTTTGCTCATCCCCTCTCAGTCTGTATCTCAGAGGAGTCTTTCTCGCTTTCAATTTAATTTTAATTGGCTAACAAAGGCTCAAGGAAAACAATGCGTGTGGAGACTCTTTAGTTGGATATTGACCACCGGGGGGTAGGAGCTGAATCCTGTTGACCTCTGGCCCACTGCAGCCTACATCAAAGTTCTCCTCTCCCTGTGTGGGGCTCACCTCTCTGGGGACCTTTAACACTCTGGGCTGAGAGAGACACGGCTCTCTCTCTCTCTCTCTCTCTCTCTCTCTCTCTCTCTCTCTCTCTCTCTCTCTCTCTCTCTCTCTCTCTCTCTCTCTCTCTCTCTCTCTCTCTCTACGTGTGTGGCAGTGAGTGAGGCTGGCGCTGCTTTCTCACCGTATCCGTAAAACTTTTGATCCGTGAGATTGAAGGAGAGCGAAGCCAAGGCTGCTGCTCATCCTCTTGGAAACAGAAAGCATGTAAAGTATTAGTAGAAGCACACAGGGCTGCCGACTGAGTGAGGGCCTCTACCCATATACCCCCGACTGCTACATGCCAGTGTCGCTGGTAGCATACCTGCATATGTCACATGAGTACATGCAGCTTGTTATGACCTGGTATGAAATACAGAAATCCCTGGCGTGCGACTGGAAACACAAGGTCTATCTCAACATGCTGGACTTGTTTTACAGAATGGATGACCTTGCCCTGGAAAGACTGGCCATTTGAATCAGTGTTCATATTTTGATAAGGTTTTATTTTTCCTGATTTTCTTTTATCTAACTTCACAGAACTAAAAGATCCATGGATTTCATAGAGTATGGAAAAGATAAAAAATGGGGTGTGTTTTTAATAAATAAGTTGTAACTATCAGATTGCAGTTGATTAGTTTACAACCATTATAAATGATCAAAGATATCCGCTTTGACCTCTCATATCACCTCAATAATGTGATAACCATGATGAAGGACACAGCTGTTACAGGCAGCATTTTAAACAGACACACAGTATCAAGTCAATATTAACAAAGGACGGATATAATGTCATTTTGTATTTTACTTCAGAAAAGCTTTCATGGGTCAATAAATGAGTTAAATGAAAGCACATGCCTCCCACGACAAGGTCCAGACTCAGGGTCAGCCTGAGAACAAGACAACTGTTTACCTCTTGTTCTGGCATCAAGTTCTAGAGAGAAAACCTTGCCTATCCATCCATCCTTTATTTGGTCTACCGCAGTGAGCCTGCATACCACCTGTTTTCTATTTGCTTCATAGGGTTTGGATACATGAGGTGCTTTTAGAGCCATTCAGCTCAGATAACATTTAGACAAAGTATGTACGGGAAATGCTTGTTGAATTTGGAAGGGTCTCATAGGCAACCGTGAAATGTCTCAAGTCAGTTATTAAAAAATCGTTTTTATAAATCATCCCACCTGCTATTTGCAAATCTATTTCTTAAAACAACATTCTTACCGTGCACAGAGATCCAATTTTCCCCAACAAATGGGGGAATGAGGAGGAGGACGAGGAGCGGGGCTTAGAAACATAGAGTGAGATCCAGTCCTTAAAATAGGATGCTTGTTTTAAACAGTGTGGTTACCATGTGTCTAGTGTGTGTGTGTGTGTGTGTGTGTGTGTGTGTGTGAGAGAGCGAGAGACAGAGAGAGAGAGACAGAGAGAGACAGAGAGAGTATGTGTGCGCTTGTGTGTGTGTGTGTGTGTGTGTGTGTGTGTGTGTGTGTGTGTGTATGTGTGTGTGTGTGTGTGTGTGTGTGTGTGTGTGTGTGTGTGTGTGTGTGTGTGTGCGTGTGTTCGTGCGTATAGTTGGGATTCCACCTGGACCCAATGAGTTGTATAATGACCACATTATTACGGGATCACCGCTGCAGCACATGGCTTCCATCAGCGTGCGGTGTCGTCATGGAGGACGGTCGCTTGTGTTCTCTTTCACTCCGCGATTCATCTCGTGTGTCATGGACGTTGTGAAGCACATGCAGTCCATACACGCCTATTCACATACTGTACAGTCGGTGACGCACGTATAGAGGCTGACGCACGTATAAGTAGTGACACACACACACACAAACAAATGCTCACATAGCTGGTAACACAGTGACGCACACACACACACACACACACACACACACACACACACACACACATGGTTTGCAGTCTCAGAAATCTAATGGCATTGTAACGTCTTTTTATGCACCAGAGACAATGTTTACCAGAACAAAGATGTTAATCCCCGGTATGAGTTTTGTCCAAATGGGCTCATAGCATTGTCTGGAGTACATGGAAAAAATATTGAATGAAACACGGAGAGCGCTCCAGCTCCAGAATCCACACAGGCCGTCCAGAACTCAGCAATAGAGGGACCTTTCACGTGGGAACACGTGCACTAGCAAACATGCCCAAAGAACACGCACACACACACACACACACAACCTTGTACTAAACTGTAAACCTTGTAAATCCTGCAGGAATGCAGGAATGTGGAAAAGAATATGCACAGCCAAATCTTCAGCAGACACACAAACACATACGCAATCTTCTGCACACACACACACACACACACACACACACACACACACACACACACACACACACACACACACACACACACACACACACATACACATACACACACACACACACACACACACACACACACACACACACACACACACACACACAGCTGAAGGGGGAGTGTTGGCTATCTGGCTGGCCCAGTGCAGCTCCAGCCCAGGAGGGGTGTGTTCTGGGGGGAGAGCAGTCGTCTGCCAGCCCGGGGCCGTTGTGCCAGGGGCCGGTTGATAACGGCCCCTGCGTGACGGTGGAGGAGACCCCTTGCACTGGAAGGAATGTTGCACTCTAACAATCATGTAACACAAATGTATGGAAGTTAATAATACTTAGACATAATAATTATTCAAGTTTGCTTATAATTGTATATTCATTTCCCTTGGGGGGTTTTCTTTGTCATTTGGACCACAGTAATGCAGGATCGTCTAGTGGTTGTCTGGGTTTGATTCCCATTAACTCTGCAGCATACAGTAGGCATCCTTCAACACATCATTCTCATTCTGATTTTGAATTCTCTGTGATTCGCTGAGGGTAATGGTGTAATTTGTTAAAATAAATTCCACTGGACTTTAAGTTAGTTTTACACAAATAAACTCTGTTAAATGTATAACTGAACCAATGAACTGGAAGAGGAAATGTTTTTTGGAGTGTGATAAGCCCACAGTGTTTGTTGTGGAGTTGAGTCTGAAAATAAATAGACTCAAAGCTTTAACGAACAGGTCTGGTGCCCGGAGTGATCTAAGAGCAGAACACCTCTGAACCATCACCTGATTAAGGTGATCCGACGACCCAGCTCATCTCCTCATCCTCTGCCAAAAGAGAGCTTTCTCTCTGCGTGGTAGGAAGGCAGAAAGGCAGCCGTTCTGAAACGCAGCACATTTCTTGGATGTCAAAGGAGGCTGGGCCCCAGCCAAGACTTTGTTGAATTTTTTTTCATCTTCTAGGAATCTCTGGTACCCAGAACGTCACCAGTATTTCCTCTTCTTCTAGAACTTGTCAAGGTCAACAGATTGAAGCAAGAGAGAGAGATAGACCTTTGTGACTGGGTGGTCTCTTATGTTCAAAAAACGTTTTTATTAACTTGGCATTTGGTCTATTTATTTTTATCATTTGGAACGCTATCAGTGTTGCTAATATAATACTGTTATCAAATTCATTCTTTAGTAAAATTATATGTTTTAGCCATTCTTTGCCAAGCAGTTAAAGAGCATTCCACTCCACTCTGAACGAAGGCGCTGTTCTTTTCAGATGCACTTCAGCCTCAGAGCGAAGCGCCGCAGACGCCGCCGCGGCGCAGCGGTGCGCTACACGCCGAGGCGGTGCGTTGTGTGGACGTGTGGAGCTCCGTCTGGGGAGGCTATGCTGTGGGACTGGGCCAACAGAGGGTTTAGCGTCACGGACTGTAGGCTACCACCACGCTGGGTAATGAATAGCTCATATAACGCCCCATGCTCAACGACGTTTACTAACTAAAAAAGTAGTTACCATGGGGATAACACCTCACCTCTCCTTAGAACGCTAAATCTAAAGCAATCTTTTTTTAATCTCAAAGCGTTCAAACTCAAGCTGAATCAGGAGGTTCAAATAGACCTTAACGACACAACTTGGTAAATCCAATTTTGCACTCAATTAACCATAAACTGTACAGTCAGAAGGAATCAGGGGAACACTATTAATAGTGTAATGAACACGAACCGAAACAGCATGGGAGGAACACTTCAATTTAATTTTGATCATAAACTGCCCGTAGGGTTTCTAAGATAAAAGGGTGGTGGAGTGAATTCAAACCATCGGAAAATGTTGAAACTAGGAATGATTTAGTATACATTTGAGGCTTGCGCTATTCCCCCTGCCTCTTGTGGTATTATCTTTATGAAAATCTGTTAAAACATTCCAGTATCATCTGCCACCAAAGGCCAGCATTTCACAACGCCTCAATAACGTGATTTCATAACCAATTATCTTGAGTTTTCCCTTGACTTGGCCCACACCTATAATGAATAATAATAATAAATGATGATTAATATTATTATTATTCACTCCTCTCCCTGCCTTCAGGGTTCAGTCAGAGGCGGTGAAAAGCTCAGCCTTCACTTCAAGGTTATCGCTTTCATCTTCTGTGTAATATTTTGTGCGCGGTTGAGCACCGCACTAAGAGGAGCGTTCCACGCCTCCTAACCTGAGATGCTTTCAGCGCAGCGGCTCTCGCTCTACATCGGTCCACGATGGATGGCAGATGTGGGGAGAGGAACAGCTAACAGGAGGTTAACATCTTATATTATCGGCTCTTCTCACCATTGTAGATATTTCCGCTAATAGTCGACGAATGGAAATGAAAACAGGGCTGAAAGGCCTAATGGTATTAAGGGTCATAAGGCTTAACATGGATTTCCAATTACTGAGATAGGTCTATTTCTAAAAAAGGTCAACCTTAAGTCACTGGAGAGTAGGCCTATGATATAAAAGTTGGATTATTTAGTAATTATGCACATCACATCACATTCAAAAAGAAGTTCCAAGTAAATCTTGTCGTGTTTGGATTCCACTTTGGATGTAAACTCAAACTCAAGGACCTACTAACTGATTTAACTGAACTACTAACCAAGGTGGCTGTGTGTGCATGTGTGTTAAAGTGTGTGTGTGTGTGTGTGTGTGTGTGTGTGTGTGTGTGTGTGTGTGTGTGTGTGTGCGTGTGTGTGTATGTGTGGGAGCGTGCATTACTTCTGCTGGACTTCACACATTGAGAAGACAAAAGACAATCTATTCCAATTAAAAACTGTTGCAGCCCCTGAGAGAGAGAGCGGGGGGGAGAGGGACGGGGGGAGAGGGAAGGGGGGAGAGCGACGGGGGAGAGGGACAGGGGGTGGGGTTCCATTGGGCCGTCGTCCTTTGAAAAGCCACAGAATGAGTGATTGTGAAGGGGGAGAAAAGCCCAGGACCCCCTGAAAAACAAGGGCTAGAATAGGCCTGGGGAAATGGGTGGTTTGGCTGTGGGGGGGGCAGGGGGGGACTCAGTTACAGCAGCTGAATGTGACAGCGGGGGGGCGGAGCGGACGCTCCCATCGTCCGTCTCCCTCTGCTCCGTGTTTGGAGACAAGGTGAATTAATTATGCGTCTCTGGTTAATTGGAAGATATTAGCGGAGGAGGAAATGTGTGACTTTAGAGTTTAAAGAGGGCTGCACCTGAGTGCTTAATGGGATGTTGATGGACTCCTAATGGGCCGGAGACGTGTTCATGGCCCAGCGTGGACAGGCTCCGTCGAGGTCGTTGTGGGAGGGGGAAGGCGTTTCACAACCGCATGGATAGAATAATGTAACACAAAACATATATTTATATATGTGTATATATATATATATATTTTTTAATATATATATATACATATATATATTCTGAGGAGGACTGTTATATATATATAACAGTCCTCCTCAGAACACATTTTATCTTGGGGTCAAGCTAATGGAAAATGGAAAGGAAAAACATAAGTGAGACTTTACAATAAGGGGGGTAGATTAAGTAATCATCAATTAACATTAGTTAATGCTGTTATGAGCATTACTAACAGTTAACTAACAGCTAACTTATGGTCTAGTCATAGACCCCCCCCCCCCCCCCCACAGCCAACATTTACACCCGCGGACCCTGCTATAAAGTTGGCAGCCCTGACTAAGGTAATGGTGTTCATGTTAACTAAGGTAATGGTGTTCATGTTAGCTAAGGTAATGGTGTTCATGTTAACTAAGGTAATGGTGTTCATGTTAACTAAGGTAATGGTGTTCATGTTAGCTAAGGTAATGGTGTTCATGTTAGCTAAGGTAATGGTGTTCATGTTAGCTAAGGTAATGGTGTTCATGTTAACTAAGGTAATGGTGTTCATGTTAGCTAAGGTAATGGTGTTCATGTTAGCTAAGGTAATGGTTTTCATGTTAGCTATGGTTGGTAGCCTACTAGGTACTGGGTTAGGGTTTACTTAAAACACTATGCTATGCTATATGATAATGCTTATTTCTGCATTAACTAATGTTTGGACACTAATAATTAGTTAATTAATGCACCCATATTTGAAAGTGTTACCAACACATTTTACAATTAATACTTCCTGAATCATGAACAATCTCTTGTGTTCCATCGCTTCAATCGGAAGAACAGAACCTCCTGGTTCAACCCCAGAAGAGCGTTACACATACAGATCATATCTCTGATCTTGTTTTCTCTGTCCAAGAGAGAGAGTAGAACCGCTGCAGGTTCCTCTACTTTCAAAACCACAGTGGAGCGCTTCAGACCCAGTTCAGCACGGCCACAAAAAGAAAACACACCAACATGACCGTTATCTCACACAGTGACAAGAGCTGCTCATCGATCATTCCATGTGGAATCTGTTTAGATCAATTTCCTCTTCCTCCTGTGTGTTTTTCCCCATCGACGCCCACATCCCGTCTATAGTCTTTGAGAATGTCACTCGCTGCTATCAAAGTGGTTCTGCAACCAGCTTTAGGAGATGTGAAGTCTCCCTGCAGAGATACAGACCAGAGACGAGAGAGTGAGAGAGAGAGAGAAAGAGAGAGAGAGAGAGAGAGAGAGAGTCAGTCAGTCAGAGAGAGTGACGTGGGTGATTTGTCTGCGTTTTACAGCTGATGAAGTTAGCCTTCTGTGAACTCTCTATAAGGCTATGAGTAAATCTCTAGGCTAAAAGTAAGAAGACAAACCAGTGGGGTTGTGATCTTGATGTCATTGTTAAGGCGGCGGTGGTTATGTTTTCAGATGGCCAACAAAGATTTGCATAAATAATCCCTACCTTGTTCCACAGGATTCCCCAATGCCTTACCTTCTTTACCTTGTAACTAGACTCAGTTATCCTTATTTATAATATGTACATTCACTCTTCACTTAATTGTCAAGGTCACAAAGGTTATTTTACCCCATGGTTTGTGTTTGTATGTGTTGGGTTAATTATATATGACTATTTGAAATAGGAAGAGGGTCATAAAGAAGTCTTTGCACAGATACAATTTCACTCTACATAGTTTGTGTGGCTGGCTGTTAAAAGAACAGGACAATCAAGTTTGAACGATTGTTAACCAACCCCAAACCAGGCAAGCGTCCCAACCTGTAATCATGTTGTGTCGGCAATATCCTCTTTCATCTCGGCACCTTGAAACTTCAGGTTCTCAAGGCAATGCAAGAGATAAAGATGAAAGCAGAAAGATTCAACATAATTAAAAAAACAAAATAAAGATTTATTATGTTGTTAATCCTTCACTTTTAGAAAAAAATATTATATTTACAGTACATTGTAATGAGCAATAATACAATATGTTTGCATGGATATTCACAGCCCGGACATGATTATTCTTTGTCATTGACATTAAGAGTCTAACCAATTAAAACCTATATATTATAATAACATATATTATATGTGGTCCAGAATGCGTCTAAAATGACATGTAGCAGCAATAGACGTATCTTTAGTAAATAACATTAAAGAGACGGATGGAAGAAGTAATCCATACTAATCACACAGCATCTACCTGCATGGGACGCCCAAACAAACAGAACAAAGGTGGTTATGAACGATAGGTCAACATTCATAAATTAAACTGCTGCACAGGTTCCAAACATGGTAGAAAACATAATAACCTCCACGAGCATGGTCAACAAAGCATCGGATGTCAGGTGTCTAATGCAATAGCGACATTAGCATGTCATTATCCTGCTCACTAAATAAGCCTTATCCCTTGGATCAGTCCAAGCGTTGCAACATGTTTTTCTCATAAAAAAATAGATGTAGCTGGAATTCATTTGTATAGTTCCCCTTACCTTGTCGACTTTAGTTCATTATTAATACTAATAACTGTTATTGAAAAATCCTCAAAAAGCCAGAAGGCTTGGATGCTTCAATCTAGCACAGCGGGGCCACGGCGGCGACCGCGAGATGTAGAAAAAGGGTCAGTTCCAGTCGAAGGTGCGTCCCACCAGCTCAAAGAACTTCCTGTTGGGCTCGTGGAAGAAGCGGTAGAGTTTGTGCAGGATGGCGGGGGCCACGCGGGGGTGCGCCCGGCCCTTGGAGTCGTGGAGGCAGCGCTCGCGGCCGCGCTCCCTCAGGCAGTAGAAGCCCTTGGTCCGGTTGAAGTAAAAGTTGGAGGCGTTAATCTGCGGCTCCAGCCTTAGGAAGCGCTCCACGCGCTTCACCTCGGGGAAGGGGTCCCGGATGAGCGCGTCGCCGTCCACCACGTGGATGCTGTCCAGCGGGAAGTAGTGCAGCCAGTTCTGCATGTGCACATAGTACAGGCTGCGGTTCAGCGCCTTGTAGCCCAGGTTCACCTCACCGTCCTTCAGCAGCAGCACCTCCTCGATGGGCTGGTGCTGCTTGTGCTTCAGCAGGCGGTTGTAGTACACCTGCGTGTAGTCCGACAGCACGCGCTCCGTGGGGTCCCTCAGGATCAGCAGCAGCTTCACCTGGGGGTTGACCTGCTGCAGCCGCCGGGGCACCTTGCTGGAGGTGAAGTAGGCGGGGGTCTTCTCCACCGTGCGCTGGCCCGGCAGTGCGTAGGGCATCTGGCTGAGGTACCAGGGCAGGCCCTTCTGGAAGTGGCTCTCCCAGTCGAAAAAGTGCACCTCGTTCTCCGCCGCTGCCACGCCGCGGTGCAGGCTCAGCATCTCGATGAGCGCCCGCGTGCCGCCCTTGCGCACGCCGATGATCACGATGTCGGGCAGCCTTTGGACCGCCCCGTCGGGGGGGGGCGTCCGGGCCGTGGCGTTGGCGCCCGGAGGAGGGAGGGGGGGCGAGGCGGAGGAGTACGTGGGCGAGGAGGGGACAGGGGGCGACTGCATGGCAAAGAACAGCAGCCCAAAGAGAAAGGCCGCCATGACGGATGTCCTGACCCGGGAGGATTTCAGCCTGGCGACGGGACCAGAACCAATGCCCACATCGGAGGAACAGCTGCCCGGGTCGACGGCTCCGCTTGGAAACAGACGAGCAGCGTGTGACTGCTTCTCCGCCGCCGGCTGGAGGGAATTAAATAATGCTGAATGAAACGGCTGTTTATGTCCAGCGTGCATCACAGGACATGTACCAGGTCATACCATGTACCATGTACCATGTACCAGGTCATACGTACTTCACAAAGTGCTCTGGACTTTAATTACCGTCACTGTGATAACGTGAAGGCATTGCAGTACAGCAACTACTGTCAGGAACTAAGGGGTAGGTCTAACCTTAAAGAGCCAAGCAGGTGCATCGTGAAAACTTAATTAAACGTGAAAGGCACGGACGACCAGAGAAATGATGGGTTTATAGCCCAAAAATACCATTACAACACATAACATATTTCATACATAATTATAAAGGTGTGTCGAATTTACAGTAGGTTCTATGTATAGAACAAATATGTGTTAGGCTACATTTAAACAATATACTATAATTGAATAGTACCTGTATGAATTATATTATTTATATTAGTAAAAAAAAAAATACTAGATATATTTTTATCTTTTGAAGTGGAGAATCAACTTTTTAGGGTAGGTATACGTTTTTTTGTTTAAACAAAAAGTAAAATGGAATAATATAAACAAGCTCTACGGGAATGATCTCTAAAACGCAATAAAAAAAATCGAATAATACCAAGTGGATGCTTGGGTTCCCTCAGCTACACCTGCAAGCCCCTTTGGCTGAGAAGGTTCTACTGAATGCGTCAATGGTAATATACAGCATGCGTGTATTAATCTGTCATGGTATTATTATTTTCGGTTTGAAAGTAACGTGTAGTTTGAATGTCTCTCACCTTTTCACTGAAATCCGTCTGCAAAAGCCATGTCGCTCTCCATGCGTATAGGTCTCAATCTGACCAAGATAAGTCCGAGAGAACAGAGTCAAGCCAAACAATGCGCTTGATCGGAGCGTAAAGTCGCGTCCAAGCGCTTCGCTCCACTCTCACCCAAGTTACGATCCCGAGTGTTTGGTTCCCAGCGGTTCCACCGCGACGCTGCGACTGTCAGCTCTGGTGGATCTACTCTTATATTTGCTGCTGGCAGGACCACTCCCCCCTCCTCTCTGACACACTTCGCTGTAATGTTTCGGTAGGACCACAACGGCAGTAGCCCTATTTTATTTCTCAAACGACAGCGTTTGCAAACCGAGCAAAAGGCCTATAAAGAAAATACATGACTTAACTTGTATTCGGTCTGTGGTTTGTTTATTTTTCTATTATTATTATATAGTTATAAAACGCAATATACATGATGTGCTGTACATTTCGGGAGGCATGCGTCTAGCGTGAAGGTCTTCTTTTCATGCTGTTGTAGTCTGCATTAACCACAGTGTTTAAAATCCAAGCGTTTCTGCGTTAGGTTTTTAGAAACAGAATGGCCTGGCGTATAGCTGCATGGGGAGTCGATGAAAGACCCGAGGCGGTCCTCTTTGCACACCTAAACGTTGCCTAACGGTGAACGATTTTACCACCTGTTGAGTCATTTTATAAAGGATGTCAGCAGTTAAATATTTATAAGAGATAATTGCATTCATTCAACATAATGTAGGCCTTCTTCACAGGAATTGAGATTGTGAGTCAGATAAGCTGTGAGCAGTCCCACTGAGTCACCCGGTCGGTCGTTCTCTGGCTGGCGAGAGACCTGACGTCACACATCAAGTGGAGCGTTGAATTGGCACAGTGACAGTGAGCCCATAATATTATGAATAAGCATAATAATACTATGTACTAATCTGCTAATAATTATTATACATAAAAACAAGACTTTAGGTTACCACCTAATTGTCTCTCTAGATCAATGACAATGACCTTTGTAGCCTATATGCATAGGTCATATCCGCACCTCTTGGCCTCGTAAAAAAAAGTGGCGTTGCCAAAAAAAAAGGTGGCCTTGTCGTTCTGATGTGTCTCCGCGTGTGCGCTTCGATTTAACCTGTGTTGGCAAGAAATATCGGATAAGGGAAAATCTAGGTTTATAGGGCTATATAGATCGCAGAAATCCTTTGTTGTTTGGGTCCAGAGATGGGGAACTCGAATTTGCTTATTGGACTCGACGAGTAGCACTTAAGTCGCAGACACTGTGGCTGAGCCTACTTGAGGCTTTACTTGAGACTCGTCCTCAAACGACTTGAGACTCAAATAGGACTCGAGATTTGGGACTCGTGAACAATCTTATTATTTATTTTTTTTCTTAACCTGAAGGACATGAATATCATACATTGCGTGTGCTCATGCCACCGATAGACAAGCTGTGTAACTGCGGGCGTGTGAAGCACTAGTGCTCCGTGTTTACATGCTGTCGCGCCTTTTCTTAAAGGTATACAACGCATTTCCGTCGGCTCAATAAATGAACAATAACTAACTAATATAATCGACAGCACACAATAATTAAATAATCACATAAATAAATAAACAAATACTAAAAACAAACTATTTATATAAAAACGTTAATTTTGCTCTTGTATTTATATTTCTAAGAAACTAATAAAATAATGTAGACGTTATGTTGCATAAAGTTCAGGGATGTTGTATGTATACTGTTTTCTTGATTCATAATTTTTGGAAATGGGTTAGCCTAACATTTAGGTTTTTAATGACAGAAAACACAACAAATTGCTATCAGATAGGTTCTCGTATTGGACATTCAATGACGTGTGAGATGTAACTCAAAGTGACAAAAGACTTGGAGGAAGGGCATGCTCAAAATGACTTTAGAGCATCTCTGTTTGGTTTTGTCTCCACTCTGACTCAGTAGAGGTATGGAATCACTAGAGGTATGGAATCAGGAGCTGGGGATAATTAATTGGCTCTGTAACAGGTTCACATGCCTACACCTCCTTTACTGGAACACTGATCAACAAGTGTTATGGTCAATACGATTATGGACGCCTCACTGTGAACCATCAAGTTTGTGACGTGGTTTCTACCGTTTAAGACAGAGAATCTTTGTTTTGAAACGCAATAGCGTACAATTATAATAAAACAATAATAAACTGAATGTAACCATACAAAAACATATTAAATTCTTACCAAAAGTTGAATGTTTATTTTAAGGTGATTGGTGTGGTGATACTTTTTGTGGGTACTTTCCTATCGTGAGCATTCCACATTAATCACACAGAAGATTTGGTTGTTGTAATGTCTGCAATGAAGAATATGCTGGCCTTGTCGTTTTGTGAATAGTTTCATGCAGGTAAAGGTCATCACTTTTTGATGATAGGCTTAAATGGCCATATTGTCCTTTTGTTTTATTAGGTGTGAAATAATTACCTTTTTCATATTAGTGTATTTATCTAGTATAGATCAAACATTAGTGTTTTTTGCAAGTTGTAGTTTGGCCAACAACAACAAAAAGCTAGAACTATCCAAAGGAAGGAAATTTTGCAGGTCCAACTCAGTAAGTTAAGTGTTCTGGAGTAGTTGTGCATCACATCATGTAATATCTGGCAATGTCTATGATAATTCATACTGAAATCGTCTACATTAGCATCTTTTAATAGGGATATGAGTCTGTGTGGGCGTTAAGTTACAGGATAGTGTCAATTGCACTGAAAACATGGCTTACTTGCAAACACAAATGCACTGTAGCTTTGTTAAGAGAGAAAGAGAGAGAGAGATGGAGAGAGGGAGTGAGAGACAGAGTGAGAGAGGACGAGGAAGTGAGGGAGACAGAGAGAGAAAGAGAGAGAGAGAGAGATAGATTCAGAGAGTCATAGAGAAAAGTGTGTGAGGGAGAGGGAGAGGAAGTCAGAGAGTGAGAGATCTCGTTCTCCATGCCAATTCCCATGCCTTAATTTCTTGAGAAAGCGAGAGAGAGAGAAAGCCCCAGCAGAACAGGTCCAGGCGTGTGTGTGAGTCATGTGAGACGGTGGCTGATCTGCAGCGGTTGAACAAGGGAAAGGAAACGTGTGACTCACCTGAGCTCAGGTGAGATGACGTTTCCCGGGATAATGATCAGTGAACAGGCCTTTAACCTGACACTCACTGAGCTGTCTGAACAGCTTCTCAACTGCCTGTCCGTCCATATAATACATTAGTGGAATATTAAATACATAGAGGCATTAACATTTTTCTCAATTATATAATAATAATATTCACCTTCCTTCAAGTATATTAACAAAATAGTGTTATTATACAGTGCATTGCAATACTATATCCATATATATATATATATATATATCCACTATATTCTAGATATTGGCCTTTGCGCTGCAGCATGTGAAATGCTAATCTTTTAGCATGAGGTCAAGGAGATCAGCATGGGAAGCTTAAATCTTATTACAATGAAATGAACGTAAATGTTCTTTTAATCTCATGGACATAAACCGCATTACAATATTACAAAGTAAATGTACTATAACTTCTTAACTTCTTTAAGAGCTGCAATGTGTAAGATTTGGCCATCTTTCAAATAAGTATTTCACAAAGTAGGGGCAGCATGTTGGCAGAAACTGGAGGGGTCCACCCCTATTATAAGAAACAAGGAAATGCACAATCCTTGTTTCCTTCAGATGGGTTTTCCGTGAGGTCAAAGAACAGCTTAAGAATTAACCGTACACATTTTAAATTTGTAGAATACTTTTGGTGCATCCCTGACCCACAGCCTAGACGAGGCAGGCACAGACAGATAACGGCAATGTACACTGATAACCTTGTATCTTTGACTGAAACACACGCCTAAGCCCACACGCACAAACACACATGCACACACACACACCACCACACACACACACACACACACACACACACACACACACACACACACACACACACACACAGGAATAGGCCTACATATGCACATACTGTATATACACCAGTGGCAATTTCTCTAAGACTGCAAGGGAAGCTTATATCAAATATATACTGTTGTGTTAACATTTCATTGACTAAAAATGTGTTAGAACACATCCATCTCGAAGGCGAGTTCATTCAGAATCAGCTGCTTATCGCAGGTCGACTGACTCGATGTCCTTCTCATACACTCCCATAGCGTCACAGTGCATCTGCCTGTTGAAGCATCCACTTCAATGGGGCTGCATAGAACAGCTTTTTTTAGTGTGTTGAAAGTCAACGGTCATTAGATAATGCTGCGATTATGTCCCTCCCACAGACGCTCAGCGTCTCTGGGGGTGAATGGAGGAGTGGGCTGGCCTGGACGCATGGGCTTCTGCGTGATGATTGGAGGGTCTGCGAAAAACTGAGTTACCATTTGATTGACAGCGATTTTGAACTATAAAACGTCGCCGGAGCTGTCTTCAGTCCTCAGTCCCATCGCGGATTTTGCAAGTGAGTCGAAAGACAAACTGCAACCTATTTCTTGATATTTCTTGGCGAAATTGCTAGACAATTTTTATCGTAAATTTCATATACTTATACACACAATTCCTTGCTTCAGTTTAACATAATTCCCACATTTCCTTGTTCAAGTATAATATCGTTTTGGTAGTTGGCCATCACTTTGATTCAGGGAGCCTGAGGTCTGAACTTCAAGTCCTGTATTCAGATCAGGACTTGCAGGGTGACACGGGACAGCTGTGTGATTTCTTGGTGTTCCTTAAAGACATGGAGTTGGACAGTGCAATGCCTCAGCTTTACAAACTGTTCTCATTAGTGGCAACAATTGGAGCTACATCTGCAGGTGTAGAAAGGAGCTTCTCCTGTTTAAAGCGGCTCAAGTCCTACACCCATAGCTAGTTGGTATGACAGCATTGCCTTGAAAAGGAACAGAGAGCATAATTTACGTTTAAAAAATACATTCATGAATTGACAATATATATGATGTAGAAAATGCAGAAAATGAGCTTCCCCTCTTTGAAAGACCAGCAGCCGCCACTGATATACACACACACACACACATCCATTTTGCAATGCCTTGGCTGTGGTACTGTAGACCTCTATTAAGTCGTATTCAGGCAGAGCAGAGCGATTGAAGGAATATGGAGTAATTTAGTCTGAGAAAAGACTGACAAGCTTTTCACTCATCAGATGAAAGACTGCAATTTTCCCTTTCAGAAGCTCCCGGTTCTTTTTTTACAGGAAGGAAAAAACTAATTGAAGGCTAAGGGCCAGTTATTTTATTGCATTTACCGAAAACCAACAGCGACTTGGCGAGGTGAAACTCCTTGGAAAGTGATAGAAATGGACTCCTTTCCTGCCCTTCCTCTTTCTCTCTCTTCTCTTTTTCATACCCTCTGTGTCTCTCTTTTTCTTGCTATCCCTCTCCTCCTCTTTCTCTAAACCTTCCATCTCTCCCTCCTTCTGCTCTCCCTCCTCCTCCTTCACCTTCCAGACAAAGCACAAGCTTTTCAAATGTTTTCATTGTAGATACTTTCAGAAACAAAGTGAGCTCTTATTTTCCTTTGCCTATTCATCCAGTCAAGTTTTACAATGAGCACAATGTCTGCTAGCGTTGCCCATTGTTTGAACGTATGAATGTGATTAGTTGCCATTTCCTCCTCACGTTGTATTCTGCCACAGGCCCTTGCTTCATAACACATCCTCACGTAAAAGAACAATAACACACATTCTGAATTGTTGTTGCGTACTACATTACATTATTATTATTATTGTTGTACTACATTACCCAGACATGGTTGGGTGCCCTAGTTTTAATCACACACTGTGAGACCAAACATTTGTTAGTCAAATGAGATGAAGAAATACAAATATTTTAATAGTATCTCACTGAACTGTAACATTTGCTTTGTATGAATATGTATTTGTTGAGCCTTCTCGGGCAGGGTTGAGGAGTCGAGGGTTGAGGAGTGCTCCCCAGATATGTGGATATTTCTTCTGCTTGCGCAGGTGTATTTAATTGGTGTATTTAATTGGCCAGAGCAAGGCAGCCATTGTATCCCTGATGTGATTGGCTACATGTTGCCGAACGAGTGCAAACACCTCTTGAGTGCTTGGATGGTTGTTTTGGGGTACATCCAGCGAGCTCACATTTAAGATCGGACCTCTCTGAACAGGCTTTGGATAATGCTAATACTAATAATAATAATACTAATACTACTACTACTACTACTACTACTAATAATAATAATAATAAGGCACAGGGTTACACCTCAGACAGTTTGCAGTTGTTTTAAAACAAATTACTGTGCGATCATCCGACACATTGAACCATAGCCTAGCCTAAGCCTTGAAGATAAGCATCATTTGGATTAAAATAAATAATAATTTATTTTAATAAATAAATAAATATATATAATAAATAATATTTTAATGAATTAAACCGCTTTTAGAAATGAAAAGGAAAAAACATCCACCAGAAATAATGAATAAAATAACGAATGCTGACGTCAGCGGCCTCCATGTCTATTCTCTGTTTATTCTCTGCTGCGCGTGACTCTGTTATTGGTTCACGCACACGTCCGTTCAGATCGTGACGTGTTCTCACTGGAATCGCTCCCACAATGTTTTTCTATCTGAGCAATAAATCCAAATCGAGCATCAGGGCTTTCACTGTGAAAGTATTTCAGCACGACACAAATAAAAGAAAATAAATACACATTGCACTGTTATGGTCCAGATGTCTTAGTTTTAGTACATCTCTTGCAGTTGCCTTGTATGTTATGCAGCACTTAGGGGATGGCTGCACGCTTATGGTCTCATTGTAGATGATGAGGGCACATAGCAGCAGGATGGGGTGCAGAAGATGAAGTATGCTATAAATTGGCCAAATACTGAAGAGAGCCAGGCTTTCTACTCAGGGTGCCAATTAGGGCCCCACTGGGGTCACTGACAAAGGCAGGAGCCTGATGCAGAAGGGGTGCTGAGGGACCTGCTCCATACCACGCCAGCTGTGGAAGAGGAACAATCTGGTGGTTTAAACGTAGGGTACTTTTTGTCCAATCTGTTGAAATTATCTTTACATCCCGACAGCAATCAATGAATGACAGAAAAACAAATCTCTGACCGAATGAAGTGATCGGATGGCTTACCTGTCTGTCTGAGTCTATCTGGCTCGCTGCACTGTGCAGACAGAGTCTTCCATGAGGCTAGGTAGACCTATTGCTAAAGCTAGTCTAGCTTACTCTGGCTGGTTTGCCCAATTTCCCTACCTTTAAGAATTAATTAGCACATGTGTGTGTGTTTGTATGTGTGTGTGTGTGTGTGTAGTCCTGCCACGTGTGAACTCAGTGTGTGCCACCTGTAGGGATGGGTATTGATAAGATTTTTGCGATTCCGATTCCATTTTCGATTCTGCTAAACGATTCGGTTCTTTATCGATTCTCTTATCGATTCTCATTTGGAAAAAAGGAGAACAAACAGGTCAATTAGAATCAACTTTAGTTCAGTTAGAAGTAACATGATGACTTTACAAACTGTCTTGAGGTATAATAATAATAAAATAAATATTCTTGTATGTAGAAATTAACAACATACAATACAAGATAAGTTATTCTGTGGCAAATACGTCATTCGCGCCCGCTCGGAATCGATAAGGGAATCGTTTGCAAAACTGGCAAACGATTCCAAGGAATCAAAACAGTCGGAACCGGTTCTCAACAAGAACCGGTTTTCGATACCCATCCCTAGCCACCTGTCACCCTGATTCACTTAGCAATGAATGGTATCCTAGCAACAGAAGCTCATATGTTGCTCATAACTTTGTTTGCTTTTGTGTGTGTGTGTGTGTGTGTGTGTGCACACACACGTACAATATGTGTGTCTATTGAGTGTGTTTGCCTATATTGACGTATATGTGCATCCATTCGTGTGCATTTTTCTATATTATTCAGAATGAACTCTCACACCAGATGTGTGTTTAAAACACTGACCTCTAATGTTAATTAGTTAATGTTAATGGCTCAGGACAAAGGCTCTGTAATGTCCTCTAGCAAACACAGAGGCCGTGATAAGGCAGCGAGCTCTGCAGCCGGCCTCTGGTCCACTGCCTCTCTAGTGTTTACTCTCAACATGTATCCTGGTTCTCCAGGTCCATTGAGAGCAGAACAAAGAGGCTCTTCTTACACCCGTTGTTTTAACTGCCACCGCTGCAGCGTCGACACCCCGAAGAACCCGGGGCTCCGCTGAGCACCGTCTTGTTAATCAGATTTAAGAAAACTCTAAAAAGACGTCCGGACGTGGACCAGAGAGCGTCTCTAAGTGGGCGATGCGCCATTCATCAAATCTAATGAAATGACGCGGAGAGAGAAAATATCGTAGCCATCCAAGTTTTTACATGAATACACACTAGATGACATTTGTCATGAAGGAAAACCAAGCCTTAAGTCATCGGAGACCGGTAGTCAAACAATAAGAGAACATGTGTCCACATCACACGCGTGTCATAATGATCATGTCATAATGATGTTCTCTGGCTGTCCTGGAGAGTCTCTGAGCCTGATGGATGAGAGCGGGGCAGGTACATCATGTGAGGCTCATGGTCTCTGACATAACTGGAGATAAAGCTTATCTTATGCAATGGATTGAGTGGTTTCGTGGATCCCACATTGGTGCCTCCTCCGTGATTTAGCATTAAAGGAAGAAGGAATAAGGGGAACATGTATATATATATATATATTCCAATCATTGGTTTGTGTTTACACATGCAGGATAAGAGTTATTCTTCTTCAGTGGTTACTGTATTAACAGCAGAAGATTAAGTTCCGGAATTTAACATATATCTTTTTTTATCTTAATTTCTTTATTTTATTTATTTTAAGCATTTATGGGAATTTTTGCATCTTGTTTATTTTCGCACCAGTAGCCTACACCTTAACACATTCCTTGTATGTGAAAGTTTACCTGGACAAAAGCGTACGTCTTAAAAAGCCATCCCTGTCTTCCATGCAATTCCTATAAGGTCACCATCTTAGAAGAGAGTGAATGATATTCCACACAACATTAGCCAGCTCCTTAGACGTCGACACCATCACACATAGTGTATATGTAGCTAGTGTAACTAGAGCTAGTGGAGCTGAGTATGACATCACTGGTTACATATTTCCTACTCCCTAATTCTCTTGTGTAGGAGGTTCAAGTGCACAGCCAACACAGTCCCCCAGCTCTGCGCTAACATACACACTCAGGGGTGCTACTGATAAAGATATCAACACATTGATATTAACAGCCAGCAGGGCTTTCTATTCTTTCTGTCTGCTGGAACTAATCATGTCCTCATTCTTCCACTGCTTCTGCCTGGCCCTCCACACACACACACACACACACACACACACACACACACTCACAAACACACACACCACAGAGTGTCCTCATAATTGAAACAGCGAGATGTGATTTGATCAGAGCTCTTCACGATGATTAGTTTGGTATAAGCCCCGGAGATACAGGGGCTCCGTCAGATAGCCCTGATAATGGGCAGCTTAGGAGGAGCAGCCCTGTGTACACACAAATCATATCAGAGTGTGTACAATACACACACAGACACACACACATATCATGACAGTGTGTACGATACACACACACACACACACACACACACACATATCATGACAGTGTGTACGATACACACACACACACACACACACACATATCATGACAGTGTGTACAATACACACACACACACACACACACATATAAATCAGACCACACACACATATAAAAAGGAGGCCACAAACACACATTAATAAATATATGAATATACACATCAGCACAACACACACATAATCCTAAGCAGGCGTTTGACTTCAAACTAGGGATCCAGCCATATGGATTGTTTATGGCCCATACGATACCCATTCTTTTAATTCAGCCTGAGCCAATGACCGATACACCGATCAGCCTTAGCCGATGACCGATACACCGATACGATGTTCTTGAGCTGATATTTGGAGCCGATGCTGCTTCTGCTCCTCATTGACGTCATAATGACACAACGATGATAACTAATGGTACAAGGCTCAGTCAAAAAAAGGAACGTTTATTAAACTGTCTCTAAATCACGCCGGGAAAAAATATTAATAAAATAAAAAAATTGGCGAAAAAATCGGCCGATGCCGATACAAGTAAAAAATGCAAATATCGGCCGATAATATCACACACACACACACACACACACAAACAAACAAACACACACACCAAACACAAAAACAGAGCCGTACAGAACCCCTACATTTACCCTCTCTTAAAATAAATCAATAAATAAACAGCGGGCCGGCGGGCCGCTGACGTGTTTCCACTGCAGCGACGTTCTATTTATCTGCTAGAAGCCCCCCGAGCCACCATGCAGACCCCCCCGAGCCACCATGCAGACCCCCCCCCCCAGACCCCCCGAGCCACCATGCAGACCCCCCCCCCCCGAGCCACCATGCAGGACCCCCCCCCCCCGCCCAGACCCCCCGAGCCACCATGCAGACCCCCCCCTGCCCCCCCGAGCCACCATGCAGACCCCCCCCGCCCCCCCGAGCCACCATGCAGACCCCCCCCAGACCCACCATGCAGGACCCCCCCCCCAGACCCCCCCGAGCCACCATGCAGACCCCCCCCAGACCCACCATGCAGACCCCCCCCCCAGACCCACCATGCAGACACCCCCCCCCAGACCCCCCCGAGCCACCATGCAGACCCCCCCCCCCCCAGACCCACCATGCAGACCCCCCCCCCCCCCCCCAGACCCCCCCGAGCCACCATGCAGACCCCCCCCCCCCCCAGAGGCACCATGCACGTCTGGCCCGTCACTGGACCCACAGAGAGGCCCAGAGACCAGACTCCCTGGACCTCCTGGGGACTCACAGACCAGACTCCCTGGACCTCCTGGGGACTCACAGACCAGACTCCCTGGACCTCCTGAGGTGGGCGGCTGATGTCTGTGCGTGTGATTCAGTGCTGGATTATACGACGGGACTAATTGGCCGTAGATGGGGATCTGGGGGTTTTAGTAAACCACACAGCTCCTACATATGGATCATTGGAGGAGCTGGGTGAACTGATGCCTGGGAGGGCTCTGGTGTTTCCAGTGAGCTAGCGTACGACCTGGCTAATGAAATAGCATTGCGGTATCATGTGCATTTCCATTGAGCATTGTTAGCCGCGGTGATAGCCTTCACGCATCAAATGGCTTGCGAAGTAGAGATTCTCGTAATTCCCATGTTTACATCTATAGGAGCTTTTGTTCAACATTAGTTTTATAGTTGAACGTCATCATTTGGGGGGGGGGGGGACTCTTAGCTCATGGGCGTATTTTCTGGCCGTCGGGATAGTAGGGACATTCAGCGACCACTGAATGTTCCCAGGCAATAATTATTAGTGACAATTCAAGTGTACAGCCCTCCACTTTCCAGACCAACCCTGTTTGTGTCGTTGCCATTGCTCAATTAAATGTACTGTGGCTGAACCCTGAAGAGGACATGAATGTTGTGGCGGTTCACTTCAGGCCTCATCAACCATGTGGTCTTTTTGAGCCGTTCCGAAGCTATCAGTGAATCCAGCTGGATGCACTTCCAATCACACATCCCTCCACCCAGAATGTAAACAGTAACAGAGAAAACACAGCCTGGCCTTTCTGACGAACGCTGACTCTTTATCAGTTGCTTTTCAAAGGGTTGCCAAGGGAAGCGGCAGCGGCAGAGTTGGGTCTGAGTCTGGGGGCAGGCCGTCCTCTGGGGCTCCAGGAACACCAGGAAACAGTCGTTTCCTTGAATTCTCTCTAGAGTGTGTGTGTGTGTGTGTGTGTGTGTGTGTGTGTCAGAGGGGCAGCTCTACACACAACCAGCGCCCAGAAGCTAAAGTTATCGTCATCGCTTCATTCTTACATACAGCAGTTTGATTAATGCATTCCAATGCTACTCTTTCATCACATAGAAATTAAAGATCCAGTGAACCCAAAACCACTTTTATTGGTTTTAAATGTGAAATTGGGGACTAAATTAGTCCGCAATTTAGAAAAGAAACAAGTAAAATCCTATGTTTTTGCCCAGCGTGAAACACAGCGTTCCACTCTGCCGTGAAGACGGTCGGTGGCGTTAATTTTGTGATGTCTGAGTACCTTTTTCTTACGACTACCTACTTCACTTAATAGGCATCACATATCAACCCAGGAACTTATCAAATGTTGTGCTATACCCCTATAGTTCTATTGGGCAATAAAGGACTATATAGAGGTCTGCCCTACAGCACTACAGGGTTGCACCTGATAATGCATTCGGGGGGATTCCATCTAAAACATGACATTTATTTCAGGCGTAAATTAAATCTTCCACTTAAGCTGTGTTCTAAATATTCACTCTAACCAAGTAGTATCCACATTCAATATTTCACTTGCATAATAATCACAGGTTTTATCTTTCTTTTGTACCATGATCACTTTGTAAAGCCCTTGCTGTTGTGGGGATAAACTCCATTTACTTTGGATAAGATATTTTCTGAAAACCCCTCAGAAATATGAATATGAATATGAAAGATGAAGCATGATTCTGTTGCTCCCGTGGGACGCCATCGCTCAAGGCTGACACACCAAACTGTCAGTCACCCCAAAAGCACGCGGGCTCCTGGGGGCTCTCAAGCTATTGCCTTCATTTTGTATTTGGTGCCACCCAGAAGTCTCTCTCTCTCTGCGCCTTCATGGGTAGCGACATGCAAGCGGTTATGTACAGGAGCAAAAACGATTAATAACGTCGCGTGTCCAAGGAGATTAGTTTGATGTAAGCACATGGTGAGCGGGGGTAATGAGGGGAGCAGGCGGGACTTAATCCAACCTGACGAAAAGCTGTTGGATCCTGAGGAGGAGGAGGAGGAGGGATGAAAGGATGACAAGCCAAGCGTGGCGGGGACTTCCTGATGACCCGCCTCTTCCCCACTGATGTGTTGAGCGTGGCAGTAATCAGCAGCTGCTCCACAGGACCGGCGTCTCTTTCAGGTTTAGCGTTACCGCCCCCCCCCCCCCCCCGTGCACGACTGTGAAGGTATGTGTGTGTGAGTGTCTGAGAGAGGGTATTAGTGAGAGTTGTGGAGTATGTGTGCGTGTGTCTGCGCCTGTGTGTGTGTGTGTGTGTGTGTGTGTGTGTCTGTGTGTGTGTGTGTTTCTGCATGTCCGTGTGTGTGTGTGTGTGTGTGTGTGTGTGTGTGTGTGTGTGTGTGTGTGTGTGTGTGTGTGTGTGTGTGTGTGTGTGCGTGTGCGTGTGTGTGTGTGTGCATGTAGGGCGGAGTCGCTGGGTGGCTGAGGCTCATCAATGACACACAAGGACACTTAAATCCTGTGTGACGACCTTCCCTCCTCTCAGGCAGAGCAGCCCCAAAGCATGTGAAGTGGGAAGGGGGTTTTGAAACATATCAAAGGTTCTCGTTGAAAATAAACTCTAAAACTGCTAATAATAAAGGAACAGTCAGCGATTTTTCTACACAGTAGCACATCGCCATATAAACCCTTTATCTTAAATCCTTGCTTGACATTTATGCCTGCAGTGATGAATGTCGGTATTTCAAGAGTCGACATCTCCAGTTAAAAAACAACATCTTCCTCCTTCGTGGTCATAGGCTGTTATTTAAAATATTTGAACAAACATCCGTATAAATTCCTTGGTAGCCTTGTAAAATGAATTCTGTTTTGTCTGGACCTGTAAGTGGCATGGGTTAAATGAGCCTGCTTCCCAAAACAGCCTTGGGAAGCAGGTGTCTGTGGTGAGTAAAGTATTTTTAAACAGACACTGAAAAAAGAAATACCTGTTTTATAACCCTTTTTTGAATATAAACATGGTTGGCAATTCAATATCTATAAGGCAACT
>NC_140276.1:8884078-9023617 GCF_964030765.1 Micromesistius poutassou
GTAAGAACTGGGACCAGTTGCTACCCCATGTACTGTTCGCCATACGGGAGGTACCCCAGGCCTCCACCGGATTCTCCCCTTTCGAGCTGCTCTACGGGAGAAGGCCCCAAGGAATCTTGGACCTCGCCAAGGAGGCGTGGGAGAGCCAGCCATCTCCACACCGCACCATGCTGGACCATGTGGAGCAGGTGAGGGACCGCATGGCCCAAGTTTGGCCCATCGTCCGAGACCACCTCCAGCGAGCCCAGCAGGCCCAGGCACGGGTCTACAACCGGGGAGCCCAGCTGCGCACCTTCCACCCAGGAGAACTGGTCCTGGTCCTGGTCCCCACGGCGGAGTGTAAATTCCTGGCCAAATGGCAGGGGCCGTATGAGGTGGTCGAGCGAGTGGGAGACGTGAACTACCGGGTACGACAACCCGGGAGACGTAAGCCCACCCAGTTGTATCACGTCAACATCCTGAAGCAGTGGAGGGGGGGAGCGGACCCTCCAGTCCCGGCATCCCTGGTGTTGGCGGCCCAACACGACATCCCAGTGGTTCCAGTGGGGGAGGACCTCAGCCCGGCCCAGAAGCAGGACCTAAGCGAGATTGTCATGCAACATCAGGACGTGTTCTCGGTGATCCCGGGGAGAACATCGGTCACACACCACGCTATCCAGACGGCCCCAGGAGTAATGGTACGAGTCCCTCCATACCGTGTCCCGGAAGCCCGCCGGGATGCCATCCAGGAGGAGGTAGCCCGGATGCTTCGGCTCCGGGTAATTGAGGAATCCCGCAGAGCCTGGTCCAGCCCGGTCGTCCTCGTGCCCAAACCTGATGGGACGTACAGGTTTTGCAATGACTTTCGGAGGCTGAACGAAGCGTCCGAGTTCAACGCTTACCCCATGCCCAGGGTGGATGAGTTAATCGAGAGACTCGGTCCAGCCAGGTACCTCACCACCCTGGACCTAACCAAGGGGTATTAGCAGGTGCCGTTGACCCGGTCAGCCCGGGAGAAGACGGCGTTCGCGACCCCGGAAGGATTATACCAATACACCGTCCTCCCCTTCGTCGTCCATGGTGCCCCAGCCACGTTCCAGCGAATGATGGACCAGATCCTACGACCCCACCAGGCCTACGCAGCAGCATACATCGATGATATCATCCACAGCGACAGCTGGGATATCCACCTCCGGCAGCTGCGGGCGGTGCTGGGGGAACTACGAAAGGCGGGCCTCACCGCCAACCCGGCCAAATGCTGCCTCGGACTGGAGGAAACATCCTACCTGGGGTACCAGGTAGGACGGGGTAACGTTCGGCCGCAGGAAAGCAAGGTCGCCGCCATCCGGGACTGGCCACGACCCACCACCAAAAAACAGGTGAAATCGTTTTTAGGGCTGGTAGGCTATTACCAGCAATTTATACCAGGCTTTGCCACGCTGGCCAGCCCGCTTAATGACCTGACCCGGAAGGCCCTACCTGACCGGATCAGATGGTCCGAGGCTGCCGAAAAGGCCTTTGGGACACTCCGAAGAGCCTTATGCTCGGAGCCAGTTCTCATAACCCCTGACTTTGCTTTACTCCTCATAGTGCACACGGAGGTGGGGCTGGGGGGAGTTCTCTCCCAGGTCCGGGCTGGAGAGGAACACCCGATCACCTACGTCAGCCGGAAACTCTTACCCAACGAGAGAAACTACTCCACGGTGGAGAAGGAGGCTCTGGCCATCAAGTGGACCCTGGACAAACTCCGATACTATCTTCTAGGTCAGGAGTTTACCCTGGTAACTGACCACGCCCCACTGAAATGGATGGCCAGCGCCAAGGACACCAACGCCCGGGTGACGAGGTGGTTCCTGGCCCTCCAGGATTTCCATTTCAAGGTGGACCACCGTCCGGGCAAGGAGAACGCCAACGCCGACGCTCTATCACGCCGGGATGCATGTCTGGGCTGGACCCCAGACGACCAGAGGCTTCAGCCAGCGGTGAAGGAGTGTGGCAACCTGCTCCCCACCAGGGGGAACCGTGGGCTAGTGGTGGATGGTGTGTCCCACCGCCATCCACTAGCCGGCGGCAGTGAGCACATCTTCACTCAACACAATCAGCCCGATGGAGAACACCTGGCCGGAGGGTGGAAACGACCGGGCAGACATCTTAAAAGCCGACCGGGAACTCAACCCGGGGAGAAGCAGAGACGACGACTCAGCAGAAGGCCGACGACACATCCTACTACTCGAGTCTCACGGAGGCCATAGTATAGTTGATGTATTACCTGTTATCTACCATACCTGTGAATAAACGCAGAATACGGCTTTATTGGAAACCTCTGCGTGGTACTTGCCGTGAGAACTCTAGACTCTTGTGGACCGGGTTACCACAATATGTATGTATGTGTGTATATGTGTATATATATGCATATATATTTTTTATATACAGTAAGAGTGACAACGTTATTGGACCAGTGGGCACTACAGTGAAGGGAGATAGTACTTCTCCCTTTTCCCTTTTTTTATTTTTCATTTTTTCCCCACTTCTCTTATTTTAATGTGGTTTTAATTGCTGAGAAAGAGGCATAATGCATCCATCTGCAATGTTATAGTGTTCAAGCGAAAATAGTTTTATTTTCAAATGGTAGTACAGGAGTTAAGGTTTGAGGTAAAGGTTGATAGCACAGCTATGCTGTTCTTCACTTTAAGGTAGAACAGTAGTTAGCTTTCTGGAAGTCATACGATTTAAGGGGTATGTTTACACAATGTTCATTGGTTGTTCCATCCAAGTTTATATTTGTCATGTTTTGTTTTTCCTTTATGGTAGTTGCTTCAAACGTCGGGGAGAATAATTTTCATTCATTAATTGTCTAGTGAGCTAAAAATTTAAATTACTTCATGGAATTGCAGAGGGCTACAAAAACTCAAGAAAGTTAAACAGGTGATGAATAGAATCAAACTGATACAGTCTAATATAGTGTTCCTTCAAGAAACACATCTGATGCAAAATGATGAGTTAAAGATTAGGAGAAGGTGGAGAGGCAGTGTATATTCAGCCCACTTTACTTCCCAAGCAAGAGGAGTTATTATCCTGGTGCACTAGTCTATTCCTTTACAGGTAAATAAGATCATTAAAGACAAGGGGGGTCAGTATCTTATCATTCAGGGTAATATTCTTAAGGAAAAAATTATTTTGGCAAATATTTATGCCCCAAATATTGATGACCCAAATTTTTTTCAGAACTTGTTTCTCTCCTTGTCCGATCTTTCTGGCAATTATATCTTAGTGGGAGATTTTAATTGTACCCTGGATCCAGTCAGGGATAGAAGCTCAGGAATTTACCAATCTCATCTTTGAAGTAGGGGGGTAATACACCATTTCATGAAGGATATGAATTTGATAGACATCTGGAGGGAGACAAATCCTAGTGACTTTACATTTTCATGTTACTCCAGCACACATAAATCTTATTCGCGTATTGATTTTTTTTCTGATATCAGCCAGCTTAAAATATATAATTAAAGATTGCTCTTATGACGCTATTCTAATCTCGGACCACGCTCCAACTTCCATAGTTTATCAAGATTTCCAATTAGTGAGGGATCCCCCTAGATGGCGTTTCAAGCAGAAATGGTTGACCGACCCCAGTTTTGTTTCCTTCTTAGATGAACAGATAAAATTCTACTTTGAAAAAAATACAACAGAAACTTCAGCCAGCATTAGGTGGGAGACCTTTAAGGACGTCATCAGGGGCCTAATAATCCAAATCATTAGTTCTAAAGCTAGGAAGACAAACCAGGAGACAAAGACACTGGAAACCGAAATTAAAGTACTGGAGAATGAATATTACCAATCACGCTCTGCTGAAACTCATCAAAAACTACTCCTGCTAAGAAGAAAATATAATGAGATTTCTGCATCAAGAGCAATATCCAGTCTGCTTCGCCTAAAACAAACATTCTATGATCAGGGGGAAAAATCTGGAAAGTTGCTTGCTTGGCGTATCAAACAGTTACAGACTGAACGACTAATTTCTATACTTCAAAATGACCAGGGACACAACATTGTAGAACCAACTGAAATAAACAAATCCTTCAGGAAATATTATGAGAAGCTTTATAGTTCTGAGGTAATCCATGACAAAATTAAATTGGACAATTTTTTAGATGGAATTCATATACCCAGGGCATCAGAAGTAAACAGGATTGAATTAGGGCAAGACATAACTTTAGAGGAAATGTCCATAGCAATTGATAGTATTAAAGTAGGTAAATCACCAGGGCCAGAAATTTATAAAAAATTCAAAAATAGGTTGCAAGCACCACTATTGGCAATGTTTAAAGAATCGTTTTCAAATGGAATCCTGCCATTTTCATTAAGAGGAGCCATGATTACTCTACTGCCGAAAGCTGGTAAACCAAATAATAAATGCGAGAATATGAGGCCAATCAGCCTTCTAAATGCCAATTTGAAAGTGCTGTGTAAAATCTTAGCTAGACGAATTGAAGAAATAATACCTACGATAATTGAGAAAGACCAGTGTGGTTTTATTCATGGCAGACAAGGCTTCCATAATGTCAGAAGGGTTTTGAATATTCTCCACAGCCTAAAGGGGGCGCAAGATACTGCTTTTCTGTCGATAGATGCTGAGAAAGCGTTTGACAGAGTTGAGTGGCTTTACCTTTTTGAAATTCTGGATCGCTTTGGCCTGGGAGGGAATTTTGGGAAATGGATAAAGTTGCTCTATACTGATCCATATGCAGAAGTACTGACTAATAGTAATATCTCAAAACCTTTTAAAATACAATGAGGATGCAGACAAGGGGACCCTCTTTCCCCATTATTATTTATTATAGCAATCGAACCATTGGCTATTGCAGTAAGAACTCATAAACTTATCTGGAATTAAGATGGGGGAACAGGAGCACCGTCTTGCATTATATGCAGATGATATTATTGTCTTCCTAAAAAATATGGGAAAATCTATTCTGGTTCTGTTAGACTTGATCAAGACATTTGGAAACATATCAGGCTATAAGATAAACAAATCTAAAACTTCAACTATGCCGTTAAACCATTTAGAAAGGAAATCCCCACCTCAGGAAGCTGCTCAATTTAAAGTTGTTGATTGTTTTACATACCTGGGCATTCAAATTGTACCCCATCTTGAGAATATTGTAGAAGTTAATTACAGTCCTTTAATGCACAAAGTCCAAAAGTCGATGGATAGATGGTAATTTATACCAATGTCGTTAATAGGGAAAATAAATGTCCTTAAAATGAATGTAATGCCAAAATTGCTGTTTGTTTCAAAATTTACCACTGCCACCACGGAGTAATCTATTCTCTCACCTAAAGAAACTTTTCATTCGATTTATATGGAACAATAGACGCTCAAGGTTGCGACTGTCACTGCTATTCTTGCCGTATGATAGAGGGGGGCTTAAGTGCCCCAATCCGCTCTGGTACTATTGGGCGGCACAGTTAAGAACGCTGATGTTTTACTTTTCAGAAGAGGAAGCCCCTCTTTGGAGGGAGATGGAGAGCCAACAGCTGAGCCTCCCTCTTCCCCTTTTCCTGTACTCAGATAATGCTAAAAGGCTTAAAATTGATTACTGATTACTTGATTACTGTGTTACAACAAGTTAACAAAAATCTTGGGAAAAATATCTCTCTCACTCTTTAGTCCAATCTGGGGAAACAATTTTTTCCCTCCAGGTAAATCCGATGCAGGATTCAAATTCTGGGCTGACAATGGAATACAAAAAATTGGAGATTTATTTAACCCAGTCACGAAACATCTGAAATCATTTAAAGAATTAACTGCTGACTATAATACCCCTCGTAATCACTTTTTCAAATTTTTACAATTGCGGAATTTCATCCGATCACAACAGGGCCAATCATTATCTATCCCACCCTTATCAAAAGTAGAAAAGGTAATGTGTACGGACAATTTGGGGCGGGGCATAATTTCCAAGATCTATAACCTTCTAGTAGCTGAGTCCTCAGAGTCATCGGTAAAGAGGCTGGAGGCCTGGAGAGAAGACCTACATGACAACATAACCATTGAGGACTGGGAGAGAGCATGTACTAAAGCACAATCACAGTCAATCAACACTCGTCTTAAATTACTGCAGTACATTTGGCTCATGAGAACCTACATTACCTCAGAAAAACTCAATAAATATTATAGCTGCTGCGCAGCAATGGGTCGGGTCCGTGCTAATTTTGGCAAATTCTGAGCAACAAACAGGAGAATAGGAAGACAGGACAGTTGACCTTATAATGTTCAATTTGCACCAGTTGAGGATTGAACCCACAACCTCTGGAACCAAAGACCATTGTCTATCGCACTGAGCTAATTGTCAAGTGGCATTTCAACAGTGGCTTCACAAATTGAGTAAGCCATTCACTGTCGTGCAGGCAGATTTGAAACCACAGTAAAAAGAAAAATCTGTTTTTGAGGTAAAATTCTAATTTTCTAATTCTAATTCTAATTCTAATATGTATTTGTCAAACATCTACTATGAGTCTAAGATGTTAGGAGCCTTCGCACATGGTCCAGTCCAAGCTATTTGGATTTTTAAATTTAGAGGCTTGCTGTGATGCCACCATCAGTACAACTGTCATGTGTTTCATGTTGAGGACATCTGACATTTTGATCTGTCATCATCATCATCATCATCACCACCCTTGCTGGGTCTCGAACTCACAATTCAGAACATTTTGTTGTTTTGTTTCGGAGTGCCAGCCCATAATGATTTTTTGAAAAAGGGGTGCCATTCCGAACCTGAAAAAAGTCTG
The DNA here is from genome assembly GCF_964030765.1 of Micromesistius poutassou. Classification (NCBI taxonomy): domain Eukaryota; kingdom Metazoa; phylum Chordata; class Actinopteri; order Gadiformes; family Gadidae; genus Micromesistius; species Micromesistius poutassou. Next base: position 8,890,850 of record NC_140276.1, read on the forward strand.
CCAAGAGACATTATAATATGCCTTCGAAGGGATTACAGTAGTGCCTAGCCTACTCTGTGAACTATGTAAGTGTATGACTACCATGGTAGTGTAATGGTTAGAGTGCCTGCCGTTAGTGCGGGGGATCAGGGCTCGATTCTCAGAAATGACGACACCTTTCATAAAATTTTTCTTTTAGTCTCTACTTGATCTTAAACTTTTTACTTTTTACCAACTCCTTTCTACATTGCGTAAAGGTCTTCAGAAATTTCGGATTAGCGGACCGTCGGAATGGCAGTCCTTCAGAATGGGGATCGCCCCCCCAGAAGACAATTGTGTAAACATAGACTAGCCTATCCAATTCCTGCTAAATACATTTTCAATCTTCCTAAGAAAAATTGAGAATATTTTGGAGTCTCCCATGAAGCAAAACACTTAGGCTATGGTTAAAACCAAATCACCAACATTTCCATGCTGTCAAGATACAATTTATGTCAGACTTTTGTTTGATAACAGAATTGCTGATATTTTGACTTGCTGTATACAGCAACCTGGACAGCGACTCCTTGAGTCTATTCAAGAAGCTACACACAAATTATCTTTACCAGCCAGTTAGCACAGTGGTTTAGAAGCTGGTTCTTGGTGCCACAGGTTGTTCAAAACCCAGTTAGAATGAAGTTGATACCTCATCAAAATACCAGATGGCCTCATTTAGAAATATAAATTCTTCTTGATGGAGACAGCACACCTCTGAATAAAAAAAAAAGAGAATCCAGGACACAATTGTATTCCTAGGTTGTTTTCTTTTTCTGAGAAAATCATCATGAATGAAAACTCACCAAACTCTGCACACAAAAGACAATAGTCCTGATGGTGGCGCTACAGCAAATGTCTAAATTTTAAAACTTTGAAAATTCATACGAAATCAACCATATGCGACAGCTTCACAACTTCCATTTAACTGTAGCCCCAACATTGGAGAAAGTTATGTACATTTTTTTTCCTTCACTCTGTTTTTTCAAAGACCAATTATGCTTTTCCAGCTTTTCAGACTCATAATGATTATTACTATCCTGTCTTCCTATTCCCGTTTGTTGCTCAATTGCCAAATTTTGCCCGGAACCGACCCATCGCTGCGCAGCACCTATAATTGTATTTTTTATTTGGAGGCTTGCTGTGATGTCACTATGAGGACTTCTGGCATTTTTATGTGTCATTATCATCATCACCCTTGCTGGGTCTTGAACCCACATCCCCTCGCACCACAAACCAGCGCTTAACTCAGTGAGCTAATTATCTGGAAGTGAGACATGGTGTGTGTCTTCTCAAATAGACTCAAGGAGTCAGTGTCCGGACAGCTGTTGTAAAGGCAAATTTAAAAAATGGTCAAAATTTCAGAAATTCAGTCATCTAAACAAAAATCTGATAATACATAAATTGCATCTTGACAGCATGGAAATGTTGGTGATTTGTTTTTAATGATAAGTGTTTTGCTTCATAAGAGAAAATATGATGTTTAAAAATTCCACTCTCACATTGGCTGCAGTTGTTCCCATGAGAGCAGAATTCAAAATGTTCTCAAAAATTCAGTTTTTGAGATAAAATTCTGATATTTGCCAAACTTCATCAACCATGACTCCAGAATATTCTCAATTTTTTTCAGGAAGATTGAAAATGTATTTATCAAGAATTTGATGGTATACGTTTACAGTACTGTTTACAGTCATACGTTTTCATGCACTGTAGGATCAATTTTTGCTTAATCAAAAATCCGAGAAACAAGTTTTGTTGAGGACGGTCTGGAGATGCTCTGTACCAAGTTTGGTGACAATTGAGCAAAGATTGTGGGAGGAGATACATTTTAAAAGTTTTACAGTTATTGAAAAAAACAGAGTGATGGACTTCATAATTTGTATGAGTTTAAGTGGACAAAAGTTTCAGCAGTATTGAGGCTACATTGTGGTGAAGTTTCAACACTGTAGCATCTACCGTTGGTTTGGTAGGAATTTTTTAAGTTTTTAAATTTAAACGCTTATTGTGCCCCCCCTAGGAGGGGGGGGCACATGTCCTTGGAGTTGAGTGAATCTGGCATGGGACTGGACCTTTGTGCAAAGTTTGGTGAGTTTTCACCCATGGGAAGTATGACTTCCTTGGAAGAAGAAAGAAGAAGAAGAAGAAGAAAGAATTCCTAGGAATACAATAGGTTCCCGGCAGCTTAGCTGCCCGGACCCTAATAACAGTGACATTCCTGATATCTGTATTAAGTGTGAGAAGGAAAAGGGTACTCGTTTTCATTGTCTTTGGCAATGTGATGAAGTAAAAAAGTTTTGGGAGGCTGCGAGGATGTGTATCCAGGATATTCTTCCAATACAAATACCTTTAGATGCCAAACTTTTCTTACTCTGCCTATATCCAGAAAAGTATAATATTAGGAAAGGACACCGCATATTTTTAGAAATTGGTATATTGTTGGCTAAAAGAATAATTGCTCTGTCATGGAAAAAAGTGGGCATGCCAAGTTTGAATAAATGGATCAGTGAGTTATCTACAACTCTGCCCTTAGAAAAAAATACATACATTATCAAGGGCAAGGAGTCATTCTTTAATAACGTATGGGGTCCGTTTATAAGTTATCTGGAGAGGACATAGCACATCTGATAGAAGAACCTGGGGATGAATAAATGGCCCTCTGCAACGCTCACATGATTATAAGTTGAACACTAGACTGTAATGTAACATCACATGTATTCCCCGACTGCAACATTTGAAATATCACAAGACTCATTGTTTGTATTTTATATACTTTTGGTATTGTTTGTTGGACGCCTGTCTTGAGGGGGGGTCTCACGTTATTTTATTTATTTTCTTGTTATTGTATTTGTGATATTATTATTTATTATTATTATTTTTTTTTTTGTCCTACACCTTGGTACTAGTGTATGGTATAAACTTACTGATTAATGTGTAAGACTTTGTATGTGCAAAATTGTTAAAATCTAATAAATACAATGTTGGAAAAAAAAAAGCTATCTTTTATATCAAATGATGCTCACATAGCATCATCAAATGCTCCATTGAAACGCATTGGCAATGAGCCGTTGCTAGATATTCATCTAAAATAGTTGACAAGAGATAGAATCTTGTCCATTAGACCTTCAAGGTGCATCTTGGGATTACTCTGTGAAAATTCTGAACGTCAAACATCGCGGGGATGGCATTACATCGTAGTGAACTGAACCCCCTCTCTGTCTGCAGACGACGCCGAAGGGAACCTTTCCCGTCGCTAAAGTAAAGTAAAATACGCTAAAGTGCCCTTGCCACTAGTCGGAATTTGACGTTCTCGGAGTGAGACTGTGGCGTGTGATCATCCTGGCCAGACCATCTGTGGAATACGATCAAAAGCGAGGCTTTCCTCAAAGTGTTGAGTTCTCCAGAAGCAACAAATCTCTCTCCTTTAGTCTCCTTTTTCCTTCCTTTCTATTCTTTGTGTGATCCCGTTCCTAATCCCCTCCTTTGTGTGTTCCCTCCTGTCATCTCGTTCTGTGGTCTCCTCTTAGCGGTCCCATCGTAGGATTCAATGTTTTTTTTTTCCTGCCGGTTGATCTCGCAGGCGTCAAACGGCTTTACTGAACGTGACTGACAGCTCTCTCTGTCCACTGCCAACCCGGCCGTCCTTTTTTTAAACATCAAGCTCGTCAAGCTGTCCCAATATCAATACCATCGCCCTTCATCACCACCATTACCTGCTCTTTATCACCGTAATTACACTGACATTGCCTGCACCATCGTCTTCACCATCATTACATCATCATTTCACTAATTACATTCCCATCGTTACATCACCATCATCCCTATCATTACATCACCGCCATCATCAACTTGATTTGTTACAAATGCAGATTTCGATTTTTTTCTGAATTACAAAAAATAACGTCTATCTATTCCTTAAACTGTCCTGCTGCAATTAGAAACAATACATAAGACGAATGTTGATGGAATGTCCACCTGTACACGTTTGAACACTCCCTATTCCGGACGGCAGCCCTCATAACTCTGGACGAGGGGCTGATCCCCTGTGAGCTCGACATGCGCTCCATCATGGGATGCAGTTCACACTGTTCGGCCTGTGGGCCTTAATGACAGCTTTACCAGCTGCTGAAAGGCATTCATTACTACGTGTGAAAAGGGCGATCGGTGAGAGAGAGAGAGAGAGAGAGAGAGAGAGAGAGAGAGAGAGAGAGAGAGAGAGAGAGAGAGAGAGAGAGAGAGAGAGAGAGAGAGAGAGAGAGTTCTATTGTTGCTACGGTGATGTTCACACTCATCCACTCATCAATAGCCGATTAGCATTATGGGCTGTTGGAACACTGAACTGAGAGAGATGCCAAGTGCTTCCTCTTGTCTGTTGATGACCTTGCCTCAAATGTGCAGCAAATGTGACCTCTAGATATTCACTCAGAATCGGGGTGCTTTATTTATCCCGCGGGAAATTGTTACGATAAACTGCAAGAATAATCAAAATGCAAAACAAAATGCAATCTTACGAGGACTATAGCTGTCTGATCCGAGATGATAAACGCGTGGCTGTGATGCTCTCTGTCTCTGAGCTGTGCTTTGAGGGGAAAATATCACTAGTTCATTAGTGTGCCGAGTTACATACTAGATAAATAAATACATTTTCCTAAATACATGTTTTTCCGCCTGTGGCTTCTTGCTCATTGTTATTCTGATGTATGCGTTTCTCTTCCAATAACTTATGTCTGCTTTCAGATGTGTGTTTGTTTAACTGCACACTGCATTCCCACTGTTGTCTATTGCCCCATCTTTTCGGTTTTTCCTCAATAGTTTAAACTATCGATTATAGAGCTAGTGTGCAATAAGGTGTCTTTTTAATGATCTCAAGATGAATCGTGTCTCTGTCATGTCAAACAAAGGAATTCACCCAAAAAAGCAACCAGGTAAGTGCATCAGAACCCCCCCTCATCTCTAGAGACCTCAGGACGCCCACACACTAGGCCCTCTGTACCGGGCCCGGGTACGTCTGCCCCCTAGAGTCTAGATCGCTTGGCTAGTGTGAGCACGCCGTCTGTACTCCAGTACAGTTCAACTCCGTGGCCTCAGTACACACGGAGAGGTGTGCTCAGGCCACGGGACAGACGCTAATGAGCCAACGCTACAGTGCGCCCTTATTCAGCTACAGCGGCCTTATTAGCTAGGTGGTAAACCTTCTAGAACCAGTAGAAACCACTGAATGTCAAGGCGTTTGTTTAGTATGCACTCCAGTTCCCCTCCCAGTTAGCATTTAGAATGCATTTCAATTGAGTTGTCGTGATTTCCCCAAAGGGATTCCCGGGGTCAGCCCCCCCCTCAAGGCTGTGATACAGCAGAGACTCTGAGGGGCTGATACCCGGGTCACCTGTCGTCTTTGCTTCACATTTCCACGTTGGCTGATTATTTATTTTCTACTCGATGACGGCAGTGTGCTCTTATAGACGGAGGTGTTGATAACCGCTGCGTGGTAGCGTGTAATACCGAGCGCTGTGTCCAGGGGGTATCCAGGCTGTATCCAGGCTGTGTCCAGGCTGTATCCAGGGTGTATCTTCGGAAGCTTCGGAAGGTGCTTTGATTTCCCCCCCCCCCCCCCTTCCCCCCTAACCCCCAACAAATAAAGCAATAAATAATAGAAAGAATCTTGCTCACTATGTGCTGTATAGTACCCTGTATGACAGGCGATACATTTACTGGAATGGTAAACTGTAGCTATTAATTATGTGGACGTACATCAAATCCAATTCACAGTTCCCCAACTTGTTGTCATGGCAACAGCAAAGGTTGTGATGGACAATGAGCTTGCTCCAGCATTTCCTCTGCACTGTATTTTCATAGCGATCCAATTCAGGAAAAATTGCCTGAAAATAGAATGAAAGCTTTAAAGAGCACACAACTTGAATTGAAAGCATTATATTCCAATTGATGCACTCAAGATTGTTTAATTTGATCCAAATGCCAAAACAAGAGCTTCATATTTGACATTTACAGTTCATACAGTGGTGTGCATTTCAATGGTCTGTACTCTGAAAGCTAAAATAGAAATCTTTCATGATAGACTCATTTTTTTGAAGGCAGCATCCGTTGTTTGGCAGTGCCATGTATACAACGTTGAATTCTTGAGGTCACCTTTCGTCAAATAGCGGTAATACATGGTGAATTGTTCAAACCTGTGTCAATTAAACCAAAGGTTCTCAACCACCCGACTGTACCGACTGCGGAGTATACAAAACTAAAATAGAAAGAAATTGACTTGGCCGTCACACCATGTGCGCATTCATTCATTTAAATTCCATGGACGGAAAAAACAAAAATAACAAATCAAGACCAAAAGTACTTTGTCTTTCAGCGGGTGAGACAACATGCAGACTTCTGGATGCATCTCACACAACTGGAAGGGAACAGTGCTGTTGTCTCATGGAATGTTCCATTGGGGTATTTTCCGCTCGTGTTCTGCATTACCTGCATGTGTTTCTGTTTCTCAAAGGTTAATTAAAGCCTTGTACCTGGAGGAGTGTCTGGCCACAGTTACCAGGTGAAAGGGTTATTGGACCCGTTCTTTCTCTAACAATCTCTCTTGGACTAAGTTTGATTCGTCACTTGAACCGGAAACCTAATGTAAAATATTCACATGGTAATAGGCTCATCTTCCCTGATCCGCCAATCAAACCGGGACGTCTTTGTATTTCACAGCCAAAACCTTAATGGTAAATCTGTGAAATATCATATAATATAATAAAAGTTCAGAGAATGCAACCCTTTGTTTGAAAAACTATTTATATCAACAAAAGAAACAGCATTTATTTTTTAAGATACAGAGTACACTAACTACTGTTTCTAGCTGAATGGTAAAGCATGGCCATGTAACCCCCATCTCCAGCCGAAGAATACAAATAATAATCTTCAAATTTCAATTTACTCAAGATCGCATGTTGTTTGATGACTTTATTGATAGAGGGAAAATTAAAGGTATGACATACTGCCATCATATAAAGGCTATAATCATATAACACGTAGTTCATGCTTGGTACAATTGGATGGGTTGGATGATGTTGAGCAAACTTCAGGGTCACAGGAAGTAAAGAAAATGACAGTCACAGCAAAACATCTCTCACATGCGCTATTAAATACACATACACACACACATACGCACACACAAACAAGGCAAACACATGACATCCCAACAAGTCTAGTCCAGTTCCACACTTGTGCTTGTGGAGTTTGTGGCGACCTCGACGCCTCCGTCCGGCTGGTGTTCATCGAGTTACAGACCGGTGGATGTCGGGGTTGCATGAGGCCTCAGAACGTGGCAGTTTAGTGGAGAACAAAAGGTCAGAAGGAGAGGATGTTGTAACATCTGTTTAACACTTTAGTCATTGTAGCAGTTATCCAAAGGATTATGTTAGATAAGGTCTTTGAGGAGAAGGAAGGGTTAAGGCATCTTGCTCAAGAGTGCTAGTAAGGAGCAAGCCCTTTCCTTCCGGCTGGGAGTCAACGCGGTAACCACTACCTTCTCTTACCGCCAGGATCAGGCAGTTGATAAATCACACCTGTGTATTTCTCAGGAATCTTTTAAAATTACATAAAATTAAATCCTAAGGATTTGTAGGACTCTAGCTTATGTCTCTATGAGCTCATTAGAATGAATCAGGAAAGCGTCCGTTAAAACTCGCAACCAAAGTCATTGAACTGTTCAAGGACATTCAAATATACTTCTTTCCTTATTTCCTCTGCTCTCCCCCATTTTGTTGTGGGCTTGCAGCGTGCATGCCACTGATGAGCAACCGATCACAAGCCCATCTGCTGAGATCGTAGGTCAAGGTTGGCACAAATTCAGAGGACATTCCAGAAGTAAAAGTTGTTACTTCTGAAGTGAAATTCTTCGGCAATAATGCCGTCCTGCGCTAATAACAGATTGGGAAAATCCTGAGGAAAGCGCTGAAGACTTTTAAGTGCTCATTTATCCTTCTTTTTTTATGTGTAGAGAGATGCAAAACACAACACGTCCTCACAACCAACCGCCATGTTTACAAGTTGAGACGCCATCGCTGGAGCGCATTGTTGTTTCAACAAACAGAAAACACAAGGGAGATTTTATCTTAATTCTGTCGTGGCAAATAAAAGATTAGCACTCCAACTGGTGGTGCTGATAAAGATCAGAGAGCAGATTCAGTGAAACAATGGAAAAGACAATGCACTGTTTCCCACCTGTCGACAGCAAAAACACCTCAACCTCAACCAGACCCAAACCAAAGCACCTCAACCAGACCCAAACTAAAAACAACAAGCACCTCAACCAGACCCAAACCAAAGCACCTCAACCAGACCCAAACTAAAAACACCTCCACTTCAGTGGGCCCTCAAACCCTCCATACTTCACTCTTCTCCCCTAATAGTGTCTGTATTTATTCTGGCTGGTATCCATGAGGGGAAGTTCAGAGACGTGAACACCTTTCCTGTGTATGAACCCGGCTTCCCCTTTATTTTCACACCCATCTCTCCTTTCCCTCCTCACGCACGACAAGCACCTCAACCAGACCCAAACCAAAGCCGTTCCTGGACATGAAGTGTTGTTGAACAGCGGGGAGAAGCTGTTTTTGGCTGGGGTGTCCTGAAGTCCTTCAGGCCCCCCCTCCCCTGGGGAGCTGCTTTTGGCACCAGGACCCGCCAAATATTTAGTGCAGGATAATAAGCTATGCATTATTCTTACTGTATTCAGTGATAAAGTGGGTCCTCTGGAGCGGTATTCGTCAAAACATTAGTGCCCTTTCAGTCTTTAAGCATATGCCATTTAAAGGCATATAAAAAGTATTATGTCATTATAATATGATTTGCTACACACATTTATTATTGGTAAACCACATGTTTAATCAAATGACATCTGTCTATGTTCCCCATTGTGTTTATCTTTTCTAGGCGTCTACACTATAAACTACGCTCTGGTAAACAGAGACTGAAGCATTGCCCTTTAATCAAGAGATCTAGTTCTTTCATTCACTTTGTTTTCAAACCTCTAATGCAGGATCACACACGTCCATCCCATCTTTGAAAGGAAACACCTTTGGCCTTCTTCTGTAAGGGAAGAAGTTTCCTTGCTGAGGCGACCGGCAGCATTGAGTGGAGCCAGAGTACTGTTACAGTCAAAGGGTACTTTTTGAAATCAAATATATCTTATATGCACGAGAGAGAGAGAGTGAGAGTGAGAGAGACAGACAGACAGACAGACAGACAGAGAGAGAGAGAGAGAGAGAGAGAGAGAAAGAGTGAGAGAGAGAGAGAGCGAGAGAGACAGAGACAGAGACAGAGAGAGAGAGAGAGAGTGAGAGAGAGATAAAGAAAGATACGGAGAGAGTAAAAGGGTTCTTAATGGCATCACCTGGTGTGCTCTTGACTAAGGCTGAAGCAGGTGACGGGAGGGTTTGGGGGCTAATTGAATTGGACGCCCCCACGTCCAGCCGCCGTAAACAAGTCAATTGCGAGCCCATTAAATTCTGCCAGGTGAAAAGGGCCAGGCGCAGAGAGTGCTAGTGCTCTTGACATGGACAAAATAAAACAAGAAATACACCAGAGGTCACCCCACACATTTCATCTGCGGAGGCGGAACACAAATGAATTTAAAACACCAGACCGTCGTTACTCCTGAGTACGGTTCTGTGCTTCCTCACCTTTTCTTTTTATGGAGCTCTAATGTTCAGTGCAAACGGGAGACAATGGAGGAATATTCCCTGTGCGAGGAGCACGAATCGATCCGGACTCACGCGTCAATACTTTTTCTGTTCAAGGACGGCGGTTGGTTCGGTACAACCGTCGGATCAGCGTTTCCTTCCCTTTTCTTATCAGCTGCGTGCGGCCGAGGATTTTACTACAATTGAGTAGAACCTGGGCGAATAGAACTCAGACACCGCTAAAGGGTCTGCCGAGACTGTGTGTGTATTGAGTGGCGGCTCAATTCAAACCAGTAGCTTAGATCTTCATTTCCAAGTGTAATGTTTATTAAATGATGGCCTATGATTATCTGACACCTCAAAATCTTTTAAACAACACTTCTTTGCAGACCACTGTGATGGTCTGCATATTTGCACCCCGTCGTTAAATTGTTAAAACTAATCTCTCAAATAAAACTTTCATGGTTAAACTAATCTCCGAAAGTAAATATGTCCACGGTTTATGTTCCACTGCTCCTTAAATGAAATGAACCGAGAGCTCCTATTGAGAAATGTCCCTGTGCTGCAAAGGAAACGAGAAGCACCCTGGAGTCCACCTCACTAATAGCTGCTTCCTCCTACAGCTTCCTCTCTGTGCCCTCCATGCAGTTAAGACAACAGCTGCCCAACTTTTATTTGCCAAGCATTCTAAGTTAAAGATAGTTTTTTCATTACGATTCATTACATTTCATCCTGTATATATATTTTATCATTTATTTGATTTTTTACATACATACATACATACTTCAGCTTGTCTCCCTGTTGGATTGTATGCATATTCCTCCCGCTTTAATCATGGGATTGCAAATTATAGTTGATATGCTATGATGTGTGTATGTATGTATGTATGTATGTATGTATGTATGTGTGTGCCTGCGTGTGCCTGCGTGTGTTCCTGTGTGTGTTGAGGCCATGTGGCGTCTAGTGAGTGGGAGCAGGAGGGGTCATCAGTCAGGCCGTAGGTCAGTGGGAGGGTGTGGACACTCGAATCACCGAGCTGCACACCCCGGCCAATCACAACGGAGTCTGCTGCAGCGCTGGGAAATCCCATTGGAAGATTGGCCATCAAACTGATGTTTTATAACAGACCCGACGAGTTGTGCAACACGGATTATCTGGACAACTGCAGCCCATCTGTTTTTTAGGATGTGGACACCCGCAATTTTGTGTGTGCGTGTATGTCTGTCTGTCTGTCCATCATATTGAATTACTCATTTGGGCGTTAAAGTACAATATGTTTTTGCACGATATCAATCACAACATGAGATAGTTGATGAAAGGTTCATCACACCTCATATCTCCTTCACTTCATTAGACTTAATGTATATTGGCCAAGATCAAAATAGCTGTTTTCAATTGGCCTATGATGAGCCTCAACGTTCTTTTCTGTTCTAATGAGTGTAGATGAAGGTGTTTTATATTTAACGTCTATATTCATATTTATGCATATAGCCCACAGGGGAGCAGTGAGTACAGATTAGAGTACGGAGCACAGAGCCGTTCCACCAATGCTGTGTCCAATTAAAACAGTAGCAGACCTTCTGCTCCTCTCCGCTCCCATGCATGCAGATCCTCAGTCAAAGTGACACGATTCCCGCGTGCAAACAGGGCAGATGAATAGTCCTCCTGCAGCATGCGACCAGCTGAGCGTTAAGAGGCCCGGTTGAAAGTGCTCAGCGTGATTTAGAGCCCGTGGGCTGATTTATTTTTAAACACAATGAAGGACGGCAAATGGATTAATTAAAAAAACGAGGAGACAGTCTGACGCGTGTGCGGACGTAGACCTGTCAGCCTTTTTCCGCTGTTGCTTGGCGCTGGAGTCTCGGGCGAGCCAGACGAGCCCTCAGTCAGGGTAATGTGGGACACGCCCTGCTGTTGAGGGGACGAGGCTTCCAGAGTGTACTTCCACAGTACCAAGTCTAGATGGTGTGGAAACCTTTACAGACACTTGATGAAAAACCCATCTTTAACCTAGCAGTACAGATGCATAGCATAAGCTGTTAGAGGCATAGAGAGGAAGCTGTAGGAGGAAGCAGCTATTAGTGACACCAGGCCAGGCGGTTTAAGTGCTTCTTGTTTCCTCTGCAACACAGGAAACGTGGTTCATTTACTTTAGGAAGCAGTGGAATATAAACTGTGGACTGATATTTATTTCATTTGCCAATGCTTTGGAACGTAAGCTTTACGTGTTGGCAATCATATTCAATATATTTTAAACAAAATAAGCTAGCTATCAACATTTGTAATAATAAAAGTAAGTAGTAATAGTCTACCTCACTTGACTAAATGACAAACAATCTCAGACTTTATTAAGCTAACAACCTTTTATCTTAAAAGTGCAATACTTTTCTTTTCTGGGTTGCCAGTATATACGCTGATAGACGCGCCCAAATTACCACAACTTGATTATGATTTGAAGAAGGTTGTTGTTTATTGAATTTCTTACTGGAACGGAACAGGCTGATGCGATAGTTTGGTAGATAGTTTGGCTTTGCTGCAGTCTAAAAATAGTGCGACTGCATACCTGGGAACCACACTCAACTGGGCACAGCTGATTTAAATTAGAACCTGCTAGCTTAATTGCTGGGCGGAGTTTGCATTACGCACCGTCCTTTCCTCCAACCAGCCGTTATTCATTCATCAATCATTTAAATAATAAATCATCAACAAACTATTCAAAATTGATAATGAAACGCAAAATATCCAATAAATCATATAATTTGGCTTCAACATATCTAGTTATGGTTTTATACATTCAGTTCAATATTAATGGCTGCTTGTCAATTCTACATTAGCTGGAGGTTGGGGGTGTATTTCTATTCCTTTTAGTGCATATATTCTATCCACAGTATGTATCTTAGGACTAATACTGCATCATTCTATATATATAGATATCGGCGTATATCGGCTTAAGCTAGCTGTGCCCTCATCTCCGTTCATTCGTTTTCCTTCATTAGTCATCAAATTGCGAGTTGTGAGTTTAACAAAATAACTTATACAGAATATGATGGCACAAAAGCAATCAGGCGCACAATGCAGATTCACTCGTAAGCCTCTGGTTGAGGGAGAGAGGGAAGAGGTGATGAAGCGTTTTATCACTCCCTGTCTCGCCACTCCTCCTGTGGCTGCTAATGGTCACATTGACAGTTTACCATTTCCCTATTTTAAATTACTCAACATTCATTTTTGACGCTTAAAAAATGATTTGATGAATTTTATGAATTGGGATGAAATAAATTTACCTCAGGAGAGAAAACGTACACTGTGTCATCACAATTAACACCAAAGTAATGAAACTTCAAAGTGAGTCAATGTGTAGCGCGACTCAGCAAATTTATTTGTTAAGGAGAAGGAAAAGAGAGAGAGCGAGCTGAGGGATTCTGATTACTGGACACCCTAAAGGGATGTACGCAAATCTATAAATTGGCGATCGCCTGCCCTATCCAGATTCAGAAGACTTTTAATTCCAAATGAATCAATGTGCATCTAGAACAGGAGTTTGCTGGGTCACCGTTTGCTTTCCTTGCTTTGGAAGCTGCTCCCATTGAATGCAGACTAGCAGTAGCCTAGCTCTGCTCCTGAGCACTGCAGAGGGGAATACACTTTCAATTACTTTCTAAAGATTTACCGTGTGTGCCGAGGAGTCGCTTCAACACCAGTAATAACACAACAAGATTGTAGTTTGTCTACAAACACACAGAACACAGGCACTATTCTATGCTCTGTGGCAGCGGCACAATTCTACTAACATCTACATGGAGGGTAACCTGTCACAGGTGTCCGGATCAGGTGTAAAGGGTATATCTGTGTGTATATCTGTATGTGTGTTTGAGGACAAACGACAACACGTTGTGTTGTTACTGGCACTCGTTTTGAATGAAGCCACTATTCGAGAACACATTGGAAATGTGAAATTGAAAATGTCTATTCGCCTCACTCGCCTCACACTTTAACTCACTGGTCTACTTTAACTCACTGGTCTACTTTAACTCTTGGAACGCAAATCCTAACCAAGCAGACTCCCTTTCTGGATACTCTTGACGGCACACGTTCACCAGCAGAAGTGTTTATGATTGAATTCAGAGACGTGTCATTAGGGAGCAGGTAGGGCTAAGGGCATCTGGCCCAAAGATGCCTACAGGTAGACTGCAGACATCGGGAATCAAACCCAGAACCATTCAGCTTTTGGACTTACATACTAACCACTATCATGCCTCCCCTTTACATGCTACATGCTACATTGCATATGCCACTCGCGTGTGATGACTGTCTTTGTTGAGAAAAGCTGAGTTCCTGCCGTCCCTGAATGAAGCTCAGCCCTCCACAACGTGGACACACACACACACACACACACACACACACACACACACACACACACACACACACACACACACACACACACACACACACACACACACACACAGTTGCACTGGGACTACACCTGCGTCGTGCATTATGTCCACCTGGTACTTCTTACGAGTTGAACAATTGGCGCGTCTTTGCCAGGAGAAATGTTTTCTGCTAATAAAGCATTTGACCTCAGGAAAATAATTATTCAGGACATTTAAAAACAGAAGAAAAACTACATTTGGGAACAAACACAGACCCCAGATGGTGGCCCCTGCCGAAGGCTTTGATGAATTCTAAACAAACAAGCTATGAAGAATTAAATAAAAATGGAAGCAAAAGCAAATCAAAATCCCATCTTGATCTTGGGAGGACGGGATAAATAGGCCCTCTCGTGGACTTTGGTGCCCCTAAAAGAAGACCCTTTGTTGACAAAAAGCTAAACCGGATAAGTTTTTGGATATCATTTTTAGTTAGTATGACCCCAAAGGGGGAGTCAGTGGGTACTGGCTGTTGACCATTTTTAACTGGGAGAAGTTTAACGCCATGCAAGCATTCCTGGTGGGTCTGAGAATGAATGAAATGAAACTTCAACTCTTCTTTCTGAAAGGGGCCCTACTTCCTGACCAGGTGTGATAATCAACTCCATGTATTGATGGGCTATTGCAACCGATTTCAGAACAAACCCTGCAGTACCGGGTGAATCAGCCACCAGTTGGTCCAGTCCACTGGCAGTTGCAATAGGTTTGTTGTTTGAAATCGACAGATGTTGGCTTTCTCTTCGGACCTATAAAATAAACCCTTCCCAAATGCTTGAAGAGGCCATTACGTATCTCAAGTTGCCCAGATCCCAGCGAGCTGAAACAAAAACAAGTTTGATGGCTGGTTTGGGCTTCTGATAATGAAGATTCAATTAAAGTCTGATACCAATTCAATTTAGCTATTTTTCCAGAAGTTTTGGGGTTTTTATATCACAATAACCAAGTATATGTTATCGAATTGTGTCCATATTTTTTATGTCAAAATATATGCCTGTAACTTCTTAAATTCATTGTATTGATATTTTTTCATTTATTTCATTTATATTTATTCTTTTTTTTTCAATACATACGCTACGATTGACATTACTCCGTTATTACCTTACATTATTACAGATTAAATAACCGATTGTTCTATTGAAGACATTCAGACTCCAGGTATAAAAACCAAAGCCCTGAGGTGAAGACAGTCGGTCGGTGGAGCCGCCCTTGAAGTCACGTTGTCAGAGAGCGGGGACAGGCACATGCCCAGTCTCGGTGTAGTTTCTGCATCAGTGTAAATAAAGTTTGTTAAGGTGTGTTAAAAAAAAAACGTACACGTTAACCATCTTTGTTTGTTTGTTTGTTCTATCGCTATGTTTGTTATGTCGCGTGTTGCGACATTGCCGAACGTAGTCCGTTGCTTTTCGTTTTCATTAAGTGTATTCTTGTACATTTGAATTTTTGTAAATATTCATATTGATTTTACAAAATGAAACCCCCAATTAATTGTCTTAAGGGGGAAAAGGCTAGACCATTTAGAGGCAGGCATAGAGTCGGGCAGCTAAGTAATGGAGGAGCCTGGGAATTGAAGGCGGACCTTATTCAGCAGGTTGTTGTGCCTCCACACATCGTTAGCACTCGGCTAAGACCAGATATGCTATTGTGGTCAGACTCAGAGAAGATTGTTTATTTTATTGAGCTTACAGTTCCTTGGGAAGACAGAGTTGAAGTAGCCAATGAGCTTAAGAAAGCGAAGTATGCTGAGATGGCTGGAGAGGCAGCACAGCGAGGCTGGTCTACACGACTAAGACCTATTGAAGTCGGTGCACGGGGGTTCATGGCTAGATCTGCTATTAGCTTGCTGACTGAACTGGGTATTTGTGGACGAAGTCTGAGGCAGGCGGTTAGTAGCATGTCCGTGGCAGCAGAACGAGCAAGTGAATGGCTGTGGTTAAGAAGAAAACATACTTCCTGGGGTTACCAAGCTAAGGTAAGCTAGGTGTGCTAACGTGTGCTATTGTGCTAACGTGTTTGTTTGGTCAGGGTTAGTGGTAGGGCTAGGGGTACGATGCAGGAAAGAGAGTGTTTAGATGCATTAAATGTGGCAATGTGGTGGCAGCATTGAGGGGGGTGAATCCAGGACGCTGGTTTCATTGTTAAGCCTTCAGGAGGTGTCGTGGGCCTAACTTAACGAAACATCTGTGAAAGAGGGTGCCCACTTGATAACCCCAATGATATTCTGCTTACTGCATACTGCTGTATTTACTGCTGCTAGTTGGGCTAGTTGCCGTGTGTTTTTCACCTTTGGTTGGTAGCTTAGTAGCCAATGTGCTTATAAGGTTGGACTGGTCAGGGGGCATTGTCACTACCTGGAGCTTGCACTTAAACGGAGCCTGGGTCTGTTGAAGGTGGCATTGCTGTTTTTTAGGCTGTGATAGCCATAGGATAGGATAGGTATATTGTATTGTATTTATTTATTTATTTTTCTTTCTTTTCACCTTTGGTTGGTAGTTTGGTAGCCAGCGTGCTTGTAAGGTTGGTTTGGACAGGGGCCTCTGAATGTGTGTTTTCCTTGGATTTTGGCACAAGGGATTATAACATCTGATCCTGTGTATTAATGAAATACTGAAGCTAGCTTAGGCTAGTGACTGCTGTGAATAGGGCAGCTGGCAGCTAGGGAAAGACCTTGTGACAGCACGGAAAGACGGCTGACAGGAGGAAATAGACCCTGCCGGGGCCGCAATGGGTTAGCAGCCCATTGTGGCAGTAGCCCAGGCTTTATTAAGCTATGGGTTACACCCTACCAAGCTACTAAACGATATAATGGAAAAATACCCCTAGAGTCAGCGAGAGCAGGGGCGGAAGATGACTCACCTGTGATGGACACGGTTAATGACCCTGGAACGAATTTGACTATGAGTAAGGAAAGCATGTCGGTGGAAGCCATTAGTTCAAATTTAACTGAGAAGAAGCTGCAGGTGTGTGTGTGTGGCTGGCAGAAGGTTACTACTATGAAGGGCCTAAGAATCCATCAAGGTAGAATGAAGTGCTTGGTAGAGGGAACACAGGGAACCCGCATTGATAGCTACTTCTTAAGAAGTGCATTGAGTCAGTCGGTTGAAGTCCAGCGACAGGAAGTAACCCACAGTTCGCAGGACATCAGCACCCCTGATGTTGTGGAGGTAGAGTCAAGCACTGAGGCAGAAAGGGAGGCCAGCCAACCAAAGAGGGAGAAGATGAGTGGCCATAGGCCTGGGATCAGGTGGCCAGGTGCAGCAGAAGGTAGGTTTTGGGAAGATGTTAACAGCGATCTGGTTTGCATTTTGGGACGGCTTAAAGGGACTGCTGAAAGCAAGTTAGAGAAAATGGGGGACATTATCTACAGCTACGGTAAAGAAAGATTTGGGATTGTTGAGAAAAGGACGAAACGGCAACATGAGGTAGTCAAGTCTAGGCGCCAGCAAGAGATAGATAGACTCATCCAGGAGAGGAGGCAGCTTAAGAAGCAGTGGAGAAAAGCTACAGATGACGAGAAGGAAGGTATTGATTGTCTACAGGCAGATGTGAGGGAGCGGTTGGCAGTGCTAAGAAGAGCAGAAAATATTAGGAAAAATAGGAAGAAGAAGTCACAAGCTAGAGTAGCATTTTATAAAGATCCATTTAAATTTGTTAAGGCATTATTTGATAAGCAGAAGAGTGGTAGTCTCATGGAACCTAAGCAGAAGCTTGAGGAGTACTTGGAGGAAGTGCACAAAGACAGGGAGAGGTTCAGAGAGATGGTGCTTCCCGCTGATATCCCACCTATTGGTGAATTAAGTAGTCAGTGTGACGATAGCCCACCAAGGTGGAAAGAGGTACAAGAAGTAATAAAACATGCAAAGGCCTCTTCAGCCCCGGGACCCAATGGAGTGCCCTACCGATTATATAAGAGCGCGCCGGATGTTTTAAGATTCCTATGGAAGCTAATGGGAATAGTTTGGAAAAAGCAGAGTATTCCCAAGGCGTGGCGTAGGGCTGGGGGAATATTTATTCCCAAAGAGAGGGACTCAGTTGAGATTAATCAGTTTAGACCAATTAGTCTACTGAATGTTGAAGGGAAGGTCTTCTTCAGTGTTGTGGCTCGGAGATTGACAAGTTATCTTGAAAAGAATAGACTAATTGATACCACGGTTCAGAAAGCTGGAATCCCTGGTTTCTCCGGATGCTTAGAGCATACCAGTATGATTTGGCACCAAATTCAGTTAGCGAAGCGCGAGAGGAGAGACCTGCATGTTGTATTTTTGGATTTGGCTAATGCCTTCGGGTCAGTACCACATAGTCTGTTATGGGAGGCCTTTGATTACTTTAGAATCCCAGGTAGCATTAAAAGCCTAGTTAAAGCTTATTTTCTGGATATTCAACTTTGTTTTAATACGGCAGAGTACACCACAGGGTGGCAACAGCTTGAGATAGGAATTATGGCGGGATGTACAATCTCCCCACTCGCCTTCACAATGGCGATGGAGGTTATTATCAGGGCCTCTAAGTGGGTAGTGGGTGGGGAGAAGTTGCAGGGAGGGCCACGTCTCCCCCCAATTAGGGCCTTTATGGACGACATGACAACCATGACGTCAACTGCTCCGTGCACCAGCAGGTTGCTGGATAAGTTAAATAGCAATCTGCAATGGGCTAGAATGAAGGTGAAGCCAAGTAAGTCTAGGAGTCTCTCAATCATTAAAGGGAAGGTAGTAGATAAGAAGTTTGCTATAAATGAAGAGGTGATGCCTACAGTTTTGGAGAAGCCAGTGAAGAGTCTGGGAAGGTGGTATGATGCAAGCCTTAGTGATAAGGCACAGGTTGAAGGATTGAGGCAGGAAACTAGACAAGGTATTGCAAAGATAGACAAGTCAGGGCTGCCAGGTAAGCTTAAGTTGTGGTGTCTGCAATTTGGTCTATTGCCCCGGCTAATGTGGCCATTGACAGTGTATGAAGTTCCTCTGTCAAAAGTAGAAAGGATGGAAAAAATGATCAACTCTTTTGTCAGAAAGTGGCTCGGAGTCCCACGCTGCCTAAGCAGCGTAGCCTTGTATGGGAAGGGCATTGTAGAGTTGCCCATATCTAATCTGACAGAAGAATTTAAATGTGCTAAGGTTAGACTGGAAATGACTCTTACTCAGTCCAAGGACCCAGTGGTGAGGAGGGTTGCACCCACAGTTAAAGCAGGGAGGAAATGGAAACCAAAACAAGTGGTCCAGCAAGCTCAATCAGCACTTAGGCATAGGGATATCATGGGCCATGTTCAGCATGGGCGGGGGGGCTTAGGGAGGGACGTAGGTAAACCCTCATGGGGTAAGGCTTCTGCAGGAGAAAGGAGGAAAATGGTAGTGGAGGAAGTACATAGACAGGAGGAGATTGTAAGATGTACTAAGGCAGTGTCGCAGGCTAAACAAGGGCAGTGGGTGAATTGGGAGGGAGTGGAGAAGAAGAAGATAAAGTGGAGAGATCTATGGAGCATGGAGGCTAGCAGGATCAGATTTATGATAGGTGCCACTTATGATGTTCTCCCATCTCCCCAGAACTTAAATCAGTGGTTTGGTGAGGATGAGACATGCACACTATGTTCCTGTGTGTGCAGCCTCCGCCATATCCTATCAGGGTGCAAGGTAAGTCTCTCCCAGGGGCGCTATACGTGGCGTCATAATCAGGTATTGAAATGTTTGGCAGAGGCTGTTGATGTTAAACGGAGAGAAGCTAATTCAGCAGCCGCTAGTAAAGAGGGTAGGCAAATTAACTTTGTGCGTCAGGGGGAAAAGGCTAGACCATTTAGAGGCAGGCATAGAGTCGGGCAGCTAAGTAATGGAGGAGCCTGGGAATTGAAGGCGGACCTTATTCAGCAGGTTGTTGTGCCTCCACACATCGTTAGCACTCGGCTAAGACCAGATATGCTATTGTGGTCAGACTCAGAGAAGATTGTTTATTTTATTGAGCTTACAGTTCCTTGGGAAGACAGAGTTGAAGTAGCCAATGAGCTTAAGAAAGCGAAGTATGCTGAGATGGCTGGAGAGGCAGCACAGCGAGGCTGGTCTACACGACTAAGACCTATTGAAGTCGGTGCATGGGGGTTCATGGCTAGATCTGCTATTAGCTTGCTGACTGAACTGGGTATTTGTGGACGAAGTCTGAGGCAGGCGGTTAGTAGCATGTCCGTGGCAGCAGAACGAGCAAGTGAATGGCTGTGGTTAAGAAGAAAACATACTTCCTGGGGTTACCAAGCTAAGGTAAGCTAGGTGTGCTAACGTGTGCTATTGTGCTAACGTGTTTGTTTGGTCAGGGTTAGTGGTAGGGCTAGGGGTACGATGCAGGAAAGAGAGTGTTTAGATGCATTAAATGTGGCAATGTGGTGGCAGCATTGAGGGGGGTGAATCCAGGACGCTGGTTTCATTGTTAAGCCTTCAGGAGGTGTCGTGGGCCTAACTTAACGAAACATCTGTGAAAGAGGGTGCCCACTTGATAACCCCAATGATATTCTGCTTACTGCATACTGCTGTATTTACTGCTGCTAGTTGGGCTAGTTGCCGTGTGTTTTTCACCTTTGGTTGGTAGCTTAGTAGCCAATGTGCTTATAAGGTTGGACTGGTCAGGGGGCATTGTCACTACCTGGAGCTTGCACTTAAACGGAGCCTGGGTCTGTTGAAGGTGGCATTGCTGTTTTTTAGGCTGTGATAGCCATAGGATAGGATAGGTATATTGTATTGTATTTATTTATTTATTTTTCTTTCTTTTCACCTTTGGTTGGTAGTTTGGTAGCCAGCGTGCTTGTAAGGTTGGTTTGGACAGGGGCCTCTGAATGTGTGTTTTCCTTGGATTTTGGCACAAGGGATTATAACATCTGATCCTGTGTATTAATGAAATACTTAAGGGTGGGGGCGTCATTATAGGGGCCAATGTTGTGTTTGTGCAGCGGCGCCGTTCTGCTCTCTCTGTTCCCCTACAGGCTGGTTGTTCTGCTCTCTCTGTTCCCCTACAGGCTGGTTGTTCTGCTCTCTCTGTTCCCCTACAGGCTGGTTGTTCTGCTCTCTCTGTTCCCCTACAGGCTGGTTGTTCCCCTACAGGCTGGTTCTTCCCCTACAGGCTGGTTCTTCCCCTACAGGCTGGTTGTTCCCGCTGCGGCCTGATTGTGGGCGTGGTGTCGGAGACACGCCTGTCCAGACGTCTGATGGATGATCCCGCACACACCCCACTTCCGTGTCAGGAGGCTCACGCTGTGCCACTCCGGCACTGAGCGTCTGATGAGTTTATTGTTCTGCAAGTTGCTGTTAAGCCCCAATTCCCCATGTGGGAACATTCTTGCTTATACTTTAATTTATGCGTTGGTGGTTGGCGATGGTTGTTCTCACGTTATTAGTTAAGGTTAGAGCAGTAGTTAAAGGACCCGGCTTACAGATAGTTTGGTCCCCCAGAGTTAGGTTTAGTGAGGGTTTTCTTTCTGTTTTGTTCTATTTCCTTTCGTTGATTTAATAACCATAATAATGTCCAAAGCAATGTTTAAATAAACACATTGCTTTCCAACACAGCCCTTGGTCTTCAGCCTATGTGTTACTTGGTCCAGGATGTGGCCGTTCGTAACACTCACATTCAGGTCACCCACTGATCTGCGCTGGCACTCGGGCTAATCTTCAGGCCAATCGACAGAACAACAAGACGGAAACACCTGTTCATACCACCGCCACTTCTTGTGGGTCTATAACAACGACCAATAGCAGTGTCTCTGCCCCCAAACACCCGGCTGGGTCGATACAGCCGTGGCACCAGGGCCAAGGGAAGTGGGTCCGATTGCTAAGTGCATGACCACATTCCAGCCCGGGAACCTGCTGATTCAGATGCAAATCCAGCTAAATGTGTACCCAGTGTAATTCTATAGTCTTATTTAACCGTTAAATGAAATCATGGATTGCAGCCAGTGACTTTGAGCATAGAGTTTGGCCAGAACCATGGCCTGCCCCGCATAATGGTTCATTAGTTTAATGTTGATTGTGCCTTTAGCGTTTTATTGAACCCCTCAGGATGCCCTGTCGCTTGTTAGGGACTGCTGAGGTGATGAGGCAGTGGCTGAACTGAAGGTGGTCTTTGCCCCCTGCTGCAGCACAACACTGGTTAACTTAATGTTAACCCTGTCTCCAGCTCTTTGGCTCGTGTGTGTGTGTGTGTGTGTGTGTGTGTGTGTGTGTGTGTGTGTGTGTGTGTGTGTGTGTGTGTGTGTGTGTGTGTGTGTGTGTGTGTGTGTGTGTGTGTGTGTGTGTGTGTGTGTGCGTGCGTGTGTTCAAATTTGTGAACGTGTGCATTTGTGCGTAGGTGTATCTGTGTGTGTGCATCTGGTCCGGTGCGTTAGTGCATGCTTCCGTGGGGGAATAATTGATTCCTGGGGGAGAACAACGTAAACTGTGGTGTCACAGATGAGCACAACGCAGCGGGAGGTCCAGCCATCCTCTGCCTCGGCGTCAGCCTCAATAAATCAGTGGCCGACAGGACGTTTCAGAGAACGTACGCTGTCGCTTTGAAATAAATACGAGTCACAGTTCTCCTTTGCTTCACGTCGCGGTGCACTCCGCGAGCATCGCCGTCTCCACGGAGACCCTTCATTCCTCCCCTCAGTCCCCGACCCCGGTCCTATCAGTGTCAGGTCAGATATATGGAGCGCCCCCAACACACACATCAGACCGCTCACACACACACACACACACATCAGACCGCTCACACGCACACACACACACACACATCAGACCGCTCACACGCACACACACACACACATCAGACCGCTCACACGCACACACACACACATCAGACCGCTCACACGCTCACACACACACTCTACCGCTTACACACACACCAGACCGCTAACACACAGACACACACACACGACCGCACACACATACACACTTTATCGCTCACATACACACACACACACACACACACACACACACACCTCGACCACTCACAGGCTAAGTGCTTTCAATTATTTAGGAGCGAAGCGAGAGATATGGGCGGCCAGGGCCACAGCTTTAACGCGGTGGAACAGGAGTCCTATTGTGGACCTGAAGCATGGAGGGGCACCCGGAGCGCTCAGCTCTCACGTTACGGCCCGTGCTTTCACACACATCCAATCTGACAGAGATCTCTCTAATAACGGTGGTCTGAGGGGAGAGTGAGAAGGTGGGGGCAGGGGGTGATGGGGTACTGTGGTTTAATACCTCGAGGGGATGACCAAGGCTGTTTCTCTTGGATGTGATGTCAGAAAATAAAAAGAAATGGGTCAGATGGTGGTGGTATTATGTGCAGTTAGACTGATCCACGTCCATTACAATCTGTGGTTCATTACAGAACCTTAGTCGTTTCTTTATCGTTCAGACTCATACAGACGGGCGGCGTTAGCTCAGGAGGTAGAGCGGGTCGGCTGTGTGACGTGTGGAGGTGTCCCTGAGCGAGACGCCTCACCCTGACTGCTCCTGACCCGCTGGCTGTCGCCCTGTGTGGTCGACTCGTCGTCGGTGTGTGAATGTGTGCATGAATGTGTGCATGAATGGGTGAATGTCAGTCAACACTGTAAAGCGCTTTGGATAAAAGCGCTTTGTAAATTAGGACCTTTTACCAATAGACTTGTTATTTGCACGGTTCAGGCTCTGCTCCCCCACACCCTCCACCCCCCCCACCCCGGCTCCATCGCCGTGGATACGCCGCTGCAGCTGGGGCAGAGGAGCAGCTGTGCAGAGATATCCAACCTGGTGTTCAGATGCAAAGGGCACAGCTCAGCGGCTGAGAGAGAGAGAGAGAGAGAGAGAGAGAGAGAGAGAGAGAGGGGGGGATGGCAGAAATAGAGGGAAAGTAAGGGAATAAGGGAGGTGGGGGGAGAGAGGGAGGGTTGATATGGTGTTGGGAGAAAGAGAAGAGGAGAGAGAGAGAGAGAGAGAGAGAGAGAGAGAGAGATGGTTGGGGGGCGAGTGAGCAGACTGCATCTGACACCCCCCTGGTGCACCGCGGGTGATGTTGATGAAAGATCACGTCATGCAGGATCTTCCGACGGAGATGGAGTGAAGCCTTTAAAGCGTCCATTCATATTGATTCCTCTGTAGTGCAGGTGGAGGTCGCCACATGGAAACGACACCTTCAGCACCCCATAGGTTCGCTTATTCACAATGTTAACTCCACAAACACCATTTATAACAGTAATACCAGTCTATGTTAAACTATTCAAACCATGGGACATGAGACCCGTTATCAATATATTGTTTACAGCATTATTCTTGAACAAATGGCGCCACTTTCGTTTGATACATCAAAGGAAAGAATGAGAAGGTAAGAACAAAGGAACGATTGTGATTCACTTTTCCTCACCAGGGACCAGATTGTAACCATTTGAAACTGTTTCTTTTTGGCCCATTATTTCTGTTTCTCTGTCGCATGATGGCAGCAATAAAGGAAGGATCCGGAGGAAGTGTCTGCTCTGGGGTTGAGGACATGAGGTCCCTACATCCCTAGCATCATCTGGACAGCCATCCGGCAACTAAATGGTGTGATGTGAAGCCGTTGGACCTTTATGTGTCACATGGCTTTTCCATGAGCACTACCCATTATATCCAGGTGACTGTTCCAGATGGCACTATACACACGCAAATACACACATGAACGCACAGGCATGCAAGCTTGTGTGTGTGTGTTAGACACACATAAACTAACACAAACTCACACACACACATACTCACACTACCACCATTATGGGGTCCACCCTTTCCAGTGCTTCTACAGCTACACAAAAAATCTGGCAATATAAGCAAAAAATCCTGATCACAACTATCACTTCAATTAAGCAAAATTGTAAACCTTTTATGAAAAGGTTTTTTGCCAACATGGGCCCCATTTTTAACATTGCTATCTGTCCAGCTGGGCTCTGTGGACCCCGGCAAGGTGCTAGGGGTAGAGGACAACAGAGTAAAACGTCTTTCCAGCGGGCTCATCTTAGCGTCTACAGGAGGACCGAACATTGTTGACGGGAGCTACGCATCCTAACGAACAACTGAGAGAGAGAAGAAATCATCAAGCTCATCAGCAAGCAAGGCAAAATCTAGAGGATGACTCTGGATAGCCATCCGGCAACTACTCTGCAAGCCCGTCTGGATAGCCACCCGGTAATTACTCTGATATACTTACCTTCTGAAATTCTTCTTCTTGCCTTTCTCACAACATGTGCTCCTTCTGCATCTGCTCATTTGAGGTCTGATTAGCATGCCTAGTCATTTCCCATAACACAAACCACGTGAACAATTTGGCCACATGTGATTGGCATGTGATTGAACGATATATACTTGTGTGTGTGTGTGTGTGTGTGTGTGTGTGTGTGTGTGGATATTGCACATGGAAATGGCATGTCACACATCCAACTCAAGGATCCACTCCTGAGACCTCAACACCTCAACGCCTTAGAGAGCTCCGTCATCTCCTCACTTTCTTTCAGTCTTTCACAGACACATTCTCCAGTGGGGCGGTTATGTGTGTGTGTGTGTGTGTGTGTGTGTGTGTGTGTGTGTGTGTGTGTGTGTGTGTGGGCTGAACTCAGCCATTGGAAGTGGATGCGTCGCACCAACAGTAGAGAAAAATGTGAAGTATGCCGGTGCTTTTATGCTCAAGATAATAAGATAATTATTATCTTAAGATAAGATAATAAGATAATAAGGGTAATGTTTACCCCGGACTGCTTCAAAAAACAACCGTTGGATTAAATTAAATTCCATTCATAATATTATATTTGTCCCTCGTGGGTTCAATTAAAGTAGGCAGCTGGTTTTGCTACAACATTCCCATGAACAAGGATTGGCCCGCCTTGCCTACTCGATAATGTGAGAATTGGTGTTCGACCAAAAGCTACGCAGATAATCAGAAGGAGACCCGTCAAAGGTCTCCACACAGGGCAGAAACAGTGACGATGTGAGGCATCATCTCCCTCGGCCCACAGATGTGGACATCAGCCCACCGACCCAGTGCCCGGCTGCCTCTGGTCCCCGGGAGAGAGGAGGGGTCAGGGAACCGTGTGAGGAGCCTGGAGGACAAGAATCCCCACTGAGGGAGATGGAGGTGAGCAGGTGGGCCGGTGTGACTCACAGGTGAGCCCCCCTCTGGGTTCAGGAGCTGAATGGAGGAATCAGGGGGCGTGACCTCTGGGGTGGTCAGCTGACCCATAGAAGGGGAGGGAGTGGCCACCAGATGGTGGCGACCATTAACGTCCGTTTATACTAATGAAAAATGAGAGGCAAAGCCAAACCCTGACCCGTTCAATCAAGCTTCCCAAGTCCAATTCCCCATTATACCATATTACCCGGGAGTTATTTTCAAACTTTTGGAAAGTCTATCGGAATGTCACGGATGGACAGGTATATGTAGAGAGAGCCGGAAGCTTAAGGTGAACCTTTCCTCGAGTCAGACTAAGGCAATAGCTCAGACGGAACGGAACAGGTGCTCTGTGTCATCGAGATGAACGCTTCCTTCAGGGGTTCCCCAGCCGGCGGGTCCATCTGCCGGCTGCTACATCCTGACTGAAGGAAGAGGAAAAAGACAACCAGATGTGTCCTTAAATCATCATTGAGACACGATGAGTGAACCTGAAGCGGGTGAGCTGGTGTCTCTTGTGTTGTGGGCTTTGAAGAAGGGAATGCTTTAGAGAGTTACCTGTGTCTATGCTCCTCTTTAATCTGAGTCTATGTACTTGGCGCATGCAAAGTGTGGTTGTCATTACTATTATTGGGGCATAGGGGTAATGATCATTATCAGGGATAAGGTCAACATACACTGCATACACAACAGCCACGATAAGGGATTCCCACTTAGTTCATAGAACCAAGTGCCAAGCACTCACAATTGTTAGATTAATCCATTCCCTGAATACAACAAAGATAGCTAGGATACGATGCTACACAATACTAAGTACTATTTTTAAGGACAAGTACGTACAACATACGATAAGTGTGTACATTAAGTGCCAGGACGTTTCACTGAAGAATTAAATTGAGAAAAAATC
This sequence comes from Micromesistius poutassou, assembly GCF_964030765.1. Taxonomy (NCBI): domain Eukaryota; kingdom Metazoa; phylum Chordata; class Actinopteri; order Gadiformes; family Gadidae; genus Micromesistius; species Micromesistius poutassou. The sequence continues at coordinate 8,917,987 of NC_140276.1, forward strand.
AAAAACAGGTAAGAACAAAGTGGATAACATTCCAAAACATTCCAAATCATTTGATGTTATGTGTATTTTAAAAATGGAAGCCAGTGACTGTCAGATTAGTATTTGTTGATTCTGTGAGGCTGGAGGGGGGCCCATCTTCAGCCCGGGAGTTTCAGGCCCAGACCAGACCACTTTTTTTCCAGTGATGGAAGAATTTTCACAAATTAACAGCACAAAACTCGTATTATCCCTTTTTATAATTGGATATAGGATCAACGTTTGCCAAATGAAAAATCCACCTCAAGGATCTGTTACCTATCAATTATATATAAAACAAATGTTAACCCATTACATATTTGGGATCATTTCAATGCATCATGTCAGTTCTATGTGTGGGTTATCTTATATCAAATAATTTAAATATATGTTTTAAACTCAGTCCTGTCTTCTTCATGTATCGGGTTCACCAGCAGCGTCAGACCGGCTGGACTCCTGCTCTGAGGCTACACAATATCTTATACTTGATATAATTGACTATCTATCACGTTTGTTCTGTCTTTTATATTTTACATGAAATATGTTGTCCAGTCTTGCCTCTTTAGTGTCTGACTGGCTTATCTCTTCTGAAGCTACAGCAGCTTACTTTATTGCTTGGGCTAACTTACACAGATCACGCTGGAGTTTACGTGTTCATTTTCACAAATTATATTTGTGATTCGTCATATGGCTTAACAAAATAAACTAGAATAATGATGAATTGGTTTAAGCTTTTATGCTCAGGTTGGCATTGCAAACATAAAACAAATAGCTAAATGATTTATGTTGCAAATTAATCATTAGATCCACCTCTCTCTACCGGCTGCAACTTGTGTCCATCCTCTAAACAGGTCGTTTATTTTGGCACATTTGGTGGCGTAGAATCTTCCTCCAGTGCCCTTCTTTTTTTAAATCTGGCTTTTTCGGCTCCTCCTTGGCTTTTCTTGCCCTCCACAATCAACGACACTCAATATACGACGCTCAATATACAACGGTTGGAAACCAATCAGATCGCTTGATTTAGGCCCCCCGTTTTATAATCCATATTATAAAACGGGTGGCTTAAATCAAGCTGATCTGATTGGTTCCCAACTGTTGTATAATGAGAATATACACACAGCTATGACGCCCGTTCAGTTTACGGAGTTCCGTATCACTCTGCGCCTAACTTGAACTGTTGTTTATTTATATATAAAAGCAATAGCATAGTTCACTGAAGCCTAAAAATTTGTTGATTGATGGAGAGGGTGGAAATGTTGTAAAGCAATAGGCACACGGTCAGTGAACTCGATAGTAGGCTAAATGCCGGCAAACCAAGCTACCGTCTCTAGCCTTCTCTCTGACGGACGCTACAGTGTGTTGCATAGCAACCGCCGTACACTTTGCAGGCATCCAGGAGGGACTACTTTTTTGTATTTGTTAAAAAAAATGCTTTTCCAACTTTCTCGCTTTTTCAAAATTGAGGGTGTCTATGACTTTCATTTCGCCATACTTACGTAACCGTTTTATAAAAGCAATAGATCAGTCAGTGAAATGTGCTCATTATACCACAGTTAAGAGGCGTTGTCTGTCCCGACGCGAGGCGGAGGGATGGCGACCCCCTTAACTGTGGTACATTCCACCGCCTGTACCATAGTTAAGGACCCCTTAGGGGACAACGCCCCTTAACTGTGGTATAATGAGGACATTCCACAGCCTGTCGTGATCTATTGCTTAATTATATATACTGCAATGCTGGGGCTTAAATGTCAGATGAATTAAGAACATCTAATTTAGGAGAACATAAAATAATGGTCAAAGTATTTTTTTCTTTTACCCAAGCAGCCCAAAATACATTTGAAAGTGGACCGGCCCAACGAGTAACCTCCGAATGTCCCGATGGCCACCCCGGGCCTGCTGTGGGGTAGTCCATGTGATTGAGAGCAGATTGTTGTGTTGGATGCAGACCTGAGGAGTCTATTTCCCCTGCTTCTCTCTCTCTCTCTCTCTCTCTCTCTCTCTCTCTCTCTCTCTCTCTCTCTCTCTCTCTCTCTCTCTCTCTCTCTCTCTCTCTCTCTCTCTCTCTCTCTCTCTCTCTCTCTCTCTCTCTCTCTCTCTCTCTCTCTCTCTCTCTCTCTCATTGAAGTCCCTTCAACCCTGCAGATTCAATCAGCACAAGGAGGATGTTTTTCAATGACATGCTTTCTAAGATCCCTTGAAAGGCGTTCTGCCTCTCTCTTCCCTGTCATCAAAGTGGATTCTAATAAATACTTGCCTCTTGAGACCATCTTGAACGTGTCACTTCACTTAATTTTTCTCCCTTGAGATCAGTCAGGTCTCGATCCTGTCCAAAAATGTGGTAACTTCTCTGAACAACTTAAGAACATATTTGGAAATCAGTTGCTGCCCAAGGCCAGACTGAATATCTGGACACACATTATCCAGAGGGTGGAGAACTAAAGTCCCTCAGACTACACATACTCATCAAGGTCATGTTTTACCATATAAATATCACAATGTAATAAAACAATGGCGACATAAAGTCCAATAAAACCCTGTGTTAATATGATGTAACTCTGCTGAGGGCTGAAGATGATTTATTGAAGGACAACCTTGATGACTGCTGTGTCCTGAACCTTAAGACATGTCCTCCCCGGTTCAGCCTCATCAGCAAGTCTCAGAAAAGAGAAGTCACCGAGTCGCCTGTTTGTCCTTCCTCCTCTTTTTCCCCCTTCAAGCATTTTACATGAAAGAGAAAATCATCCTTTGGAGCCTCCAAGTCTGCAGGTCATGGAGAAAAGAAATAATGGACTGTCAGGAAGAAAAACTTTGCTTAGCACCAAAGGCCGTAAGGAGTGCTGACAGTACCCGTCTGGGGTGACGTCGTATTCACACACGGCCCGGGACAAGCCCAGATAAACACTGTTTACTATTTAGGCAACAGCTTTTACCAAAAGTAGGTTACAGCGATACCCCGAGTGGTTGAGTCTGCTTATACCTCAGGTACAGGTAGGCAAGGCAAGGCAACTTTATTTATAGAGCACTTTTCATACACAAGGCAGACTCAAAGTGCTTCACATATAAACATTGTCATACAATAAAAGAAAATAATAGATAAGTAAAAAGTAAAATAGATAGAAAATAAAGGCAAAGTTTAAAAAAACATTTTAGAAACATTTTAGAAAGGCAAAGTTAAAAGAAAATGCATTTTAGAAAGTGAGGAAAGTAGAAAGTGAAAATAAAGGCAAAGTTAGTAATAAAATTAAAAATAGATAGAAGCATTGTAGATTTAAGATTTAGCACAAAGCTAAAGCAAACATAAAAGTCTTCAGTCTTGTTTGTCTGTCAGAGTTGGGGCAAGTCTTAAATCCTCAGGGAGTTTATTCCAGCTATTTGTTGCATAGTAACTAAATCCTGCTTCCCCATGTTTCGTGTTGACTGTGGGGATAATTAACAGATTGGTCTCAGAGGATCTTAGTGGCCTAGAAGGCTTATGTAGTGGAAGCATATCAGTTCAATATTTTGGCCCTAAACCATGTAGGAATTTATAGGTTAGCAACATGATTTTAAAATAAATTCTCTGACATACAGGGAGCCAATGTAACGATTTAAGAATTGGTGTAATATGTTCACATTTTTTGGTCTTTGTTAGAACTCTAGCAGCAGCATTCTGAACAAGCTGTAGTTGCCTTAGAGTTTTTTTGGGAGACCTGTAAGGAGACCATTGCAGTAATCAAGCTTGCTAGCGATAAAGGCATGTACAAGTTTTTGTAAGTCTTCGGTAGACATGAGCCCTCTAAGTCTTGCTACGTTTTTAAGGTGATAATATGCATATTTTGTAACTGATTTGATGTGACTGTCGAAATGTAACTCTGAATCCATGATAACCCCTAGATTTCTGGCTTTGATTGAGGTTTTCAGGGACAGAGAGTGAAGGTGTTGGGTAACTTTAAGCCTTTCGGTTTTAGCACCAAATACAATTATCTTGGTTTTGTCCTCATTTAGTATTGTGCTGAAATAGGAAATTTCAGCACATCCAGTCTTTGACTTGCTCAATGCACTGGCACAACAGATATATGGGCTGATAGTCATTTGGTGATAGCGATGCATAGATGTGCGTGTCATCAGCATAGCAGTGATGGTCAATATTGTTATTTTGCATGATTTGCCCTAGTGGGAGCATGTAGATGTTGAATAGAGAGGGTCCTAAGATCGAACGTTGTGGGACTCCACATGTCACGTTTGTTGATTCTGAAACAAAGTCGCCAATGGAAACAAAGTAGTTCCTATTTTGTAGGTAGGACCTAAACCAATTTAAGACTGTGCCTGAAAGCCCCACCCAGTTTTCTAATCTGTCCAAAAGTATTGTATGGTCTACAGTGTCGAATGCAGCACTGAGGTCTAGTAGCATTAATATTGAGATTTTGCCAGAGTCTGTGTTAAGACGGATGTCGTTTACAACTTTAATAAGGGCGGTCTCTGTGCTGTGAAGGGGTCGAAATCTGGATTGGAAGGTGTCATAGCAACCAGTTGATGCCAGGAAGTCATTAAGTTGCTGGAGGACAACTTTCTCAATGATTTTACTTATGAAGGGTAGATTTGATATTGGTCTGTAGTTGTTAATAATAGAGGCATCTAGGCTTTGCTTTTTTAAAAGGGGTTTGATAACTGGGCTTTTGGGAAATTGCCTGATTGGAGAGAGTTGTTAACTATTTGCAATATGTCTATTGCTAGGCAGTCAAAAACATTCTTAAAGAGGTTGGTAGGTAAAGTATCAAGGCAACAGGTGGATGGCTTCAGTTGTGTCACAGTTTCCACGAGAGTTCCAAGAGTTTTAGAGTCTATGACATTAAAGCATGTCATTGCCACGTTACTTTTGCCTGAATAGGGTGGTAGTCCAACATTTTTGTTTAAAGTGGAGACATTGATGGCGCATCTGATGCCTTCAATTTTATCAGTATAAAATGCTGCAAACTCATTGCATTTCGGTAATCAGATATGAGTTACTTTCACTCATGTGTAAATGACTTCACAAGTTAAAACATTATTCTGCGTGTTGTTATTTCTAGCATATTGATTTGGAACTGTTACAAGGCAGAGGTGTCCCATTATTGCTAAATAATGCAGACCTGTGTAACATTATTGACTAATCAGGATCTGAGTATTTAACGATGCCGTGGTATTTTGTCGTTAAGAAGCAGGTCTAGATGAAGCACCTCCACATGTAGGCATCCTTAAAGTTAGACTGTGGACATTGAGATTAAAAATAAGAAGCTTTTGGCAAAGCATCAAACAGCCCAACCATATTCTATCCTAGCATACAAATACACCGTATTCTATGGAGCTGTCTAACTTGGTAATAGTTTAAAAACATTTTTTCAAACTTTTACGATTTTAAAGGTCAAGGCAAAAAATCTAACCATCAATCAAATTGTGAAGTTATGAAAGTGGCAACTGGCGTCAACCGGACCAAAGAGCCTCTGGAGTGAGACCTTTCACACGTTCCCCAAAGGGTCATGTCAACCACATCACTGTTCGGAGGCCCTGCTGCTGCCATCCATTTAACACACAATGAGACCTCTCCCTCTCTCCTCCTCCTCTCTGGTCTCATGTCCGTGGGCCCAGTGTGACGTCCGTCATGTCACCGCCCCACCGGGCCTGCATCCACCTCAACACATCAACTGCTTCCCGACGCCGTTCACCGTACGCTGGCTTCCCGCCCGTCTTAAAGATGTACATGGTGGGCTAAGTCAGCCCAGCCCTGTTATCCATGGTCAAATCAGTTGTACTAAAAATAAAGTTTGTCAGTGTGTTGAACGTTGTTATAAATGTGTTGGAAAAATATGTTTGAAATGACGCACAGCTGGTGCAACTGCCTGACTTGTTAATTATGTTTAACACCTCCTGCATCGGAAGTCATTGCAATATTCATGGTCTTACCTTACCGTTGTTGTAAATGCATAAGCACAAAAGCGTTGTAATAAACCATAGGATGTATAGTGAATCACACAAAGAATGCTTAGTATTTACAGAATAAAGACTATTTAATTAGCAAATATATTGCTAAAAGATTTAGGCACTCAACATTAATAAGTAAAATTACTATTATTACTAATGTAGCCACATAAATATTGTCAGCTGATCATGTCCTCTCTGTGTCTCAAGACGTTTGTAAGTACTTCAGTTGACATGTGAATACTGTATGTTGCAGGAAGACTGATAGCTAGCTCTTCATTGGATGTGAAGGCAAGGGGGCAAGGGGGGGGGGGGGGGGGGAGAGCAAGCGGTGTGACAAGAGGAAGACCGGCGGGTAGAGGAAGAGGGCCGGCCTCAGCAGGCCACGAGACCAACGCCCAGAGCCAAAGGGCAGCACTGTTAGAATACTGTTAGTAACACCACTCCTTCTTCTGTAGACATATCTTCTATATTTCTATAGAAGTGAATGGTTAGTAATCTTTTTGTACATTTTTTAATTAGTTCTTCTTTATAAGGCATTGCTTATTCAAATAGTGTAAAGATTATGAGTGATTAAATACAGAAGTATTTTTTTAAACAAATATGTTTATTTATATCTGTAGAAAAAAATATTTGTAAATATGTACGATTTATGCTTTGCGATTAATGAATCCACATTAAATGAATTAAATGGAAATTGAAAAAATATCTGACAGTGCAGCTTGTTCAGTTGAATTTTGGACACCAGGGCTCGGAGGAACAAGGCTGTAGTTAACATTCGGCTCTGGTCACTTGTAGAGTAGAGCTGTGAGGTCAAAAGCATTGCATTCAGATGAGTAGATAACTATCATTTACCATCTCCAAAACATGTAAGTCCTCATCAAAACTAATATCTTCACCTTCTGTTGAATGCTAAAGTACTTTAGTGTATAGCCTAGTGTTGATTTAAAACAACAAACACCAAACACCCTTTATATAACGTCACCTTTCTCGTAGGACCTGTGTCTCTATTTCTGACATGGAAAGGTATTAAATTCCAGGCTCCAGAAAACAGTGAAGAGGTGATATTCTAATAATTCAGTATTCCTTCCCTGTCTGATGGTAAGTCACTGGATGGTGCTACGGGGAGGCTGCTAGGTACAAAGGACTTTAACAGGCTTTCGAGGTTTCTTGCTAGGAGTTGACGTGGACGGTTCTCTAACCCTGTTTGGTAACTAAAAAATATATTTTCCACGGATAATACATCGATAGCGAAAGTGAAGGCAGAGGATACTTACAAACTAACGGACAACAGTTCATAACATGCATTGGTGAAATTGCAGTGAGCCTCACTATTTCCTTACACCAAACACAAACACTAAATATAGTCATGGTTTATGAACGTTGTAGATCAGTTTGAGATTGGCTTCAGTAAGTTTCTTCCTACTATTTGCAGGGAGGAGGATTGAAGAGAAGCGTTCTGAGAGGAGGGGGGAGGCTGAATGCTCAAGGCAAGAAAAAGAGAGGATCTACAGAGCTACATCACAATAGGCAGATTAAGAACATATTGTTTAGTTGAATTTAAATATTTATGGAAATTATCAATGTTGGTGTAATAAAATATATCTGTTTGTTTGCTGAGGCTGTTTTGTTCTTCTGGTGTTTCCCTTCTATGTCCTGTGCCTTTAATGCACGGCTGTCTACTGTTACATAATGGATTGGTTATTTTGATGTGGTAGTGTAACATTTGATGTGCTATTGCTGTGTTGACACTGAGATTCTCATTTCAAACGAAGAGGAAATATTTGTTTGAGGTCGGCATGACTGTTGGCTGCGAAAAAGACGTTGGTACTCCACAAGACCAAACTCAACACGACTCACGAGCAGAAACAACAACTGTACACCAAAGGATTTCAGGGGGCCAAGCCTGACTTTGCCCTTATATACATCGCTATGGTTATAAAAGGAATAGGAATCCTTATTTAATGATCATTACTTTGTTGTATTAGGGATAATAACAGTAACACCTTTCTATTCTATTCTAAAGTCGTCGTCCACAGAGGGGTCAGCGAGGACCCCTCTCCACCCAGAGTGAGTCGGGTCACTCTGTCGGCTCTGAGGACCCCTCTCCACCCAGAGTGAATCGGGTCACTCTGTCGGGCTCTGAGGACCCCTCTCCACCCAGAGTGAATCGGGTTCACTCTGTCGGGCTCTGAGTAGAGCTGGTTAGCCGTAGGACACACGCACGTCACTCTAGTGCTCCATCGATCGAATGGGCGAGCAAGAGAGAAAGCCAGCAAGCGACCAAGCGAGAGAGAGATCGGAGGGTGAGACCAAGAGAGAGAGAGACAGTCAATGCCCTTTGTCAGAGTTTGAGGTTGTTATGTGAACGCTTATGGGTGAATGTGAGATTAGGTTTGATTTTAGGTTGCTAATTGAGGCCAGTAAATAAAACCTATTTTGATCCTACTATTATATTACTATGCATTTGTAAACATTTAGAATGTATTTGTATGAAGAAACAGCAACGCAAAGACCAATGCACACTGTCAGCTATGTGGTTTTAGAGTTTGTTTTGGCATACTCTGTTTAGTCTAGATATCTCAGGTAATTTCATTCCATCCAATACATTGCTTCTGCTCAGAGTCCTTGAACCCTACTCCACAATATAGCAGGCAAACAAGCCTTTCAGTAAATAGAGAAAAGTTTGGAGAGACAGTTATTTTTATACAAACTATTTCTCTCGAGTTCTGGCCTTGGCATAAACCAGAAAGTTTCGGGATAAAAAATAAATAAATGAAAGGCAATGGTCATTCTTTCCATGTGGTCATCATGCCAGACAAACATTGGCCCCTCCCAAGAAACGGACGTTGAGGGAAACCATCAAGCATTCATCTACTAGCACTGTCTCTTCATAAGAGCCCAGTCTAGCTGTAGCCGTTGGGTGTGTGTGTCTGATCACCACCTCCTCCCCCATGTTTGTTTGTTTCTGAGTGTATAGCGCAGACGTGCGTTGGTGCAGTCCGGCTCACAGCAGCCATTCTGTATTCATCAGTGGAATAACGAGCAGTGCCTGTGGCATAATGGAGACCGATGGGGCTCACGCCGGAGGGCACATGGTGATTGATCGGCCAGCGCTACACCCTCAATGTAGTTCTCTGCCTCCCAAAACTGTAAACTCCTTGTGAAAGGGCCCACATTTTGGAAAACGCCTTGTGCACCGTGCTGTGTTTAGTCATAGCTTACAGACTAACACATATCCAAAAACACTCCTCTCAGGAATCCTCGTAGATCATTGTAAAACCTAATATAAAAACGTTATAAATATTAACTTTGATTTAGACTTCCATTTTATTTAGGTGGTGGTGGTTTGATAACGCCAACATTTATGGGCAGATCCAGCCTGGAATGTATCACCAACCCATCGTTAGCATTAAAAAAACGATAAAAAGGTTTCATCAGCAAGACAGTTACTATTAAAAACCTATAAGCTGCAGGGTTTTATTTAGCTATCAAGATATTCTGAATAAAAAAAACGACATAGGCAGAATTGTATTCATCGAGATCGCTAGCTCACAGCAGCACCATCAGAGGCTAGGAGGACTCGACTCCTTCATCCTCTGGGCTCAAACTCATATCTCCCCTCCTCCTCCTCCTCCCATCAGCTCCCTGTACGAGGCCGTTCACAATTCCTCACGACCGTTGAGAATGTCCTCCATGGTTAAGAGGTGCAAACACCGATTTTTGGAGTTCAGTCGAAGGGTCATCTTGATCAGGTCAGGTGAGGCTAAAGCATCCTCATGCTGTGCCCTAGTTAGAAAACTGCTGAAGACAGCAAGCAACCTGTGCAGGCGTTGAGAAGGAGTCAGCATTACTACAGCGTTTGTGTATCTCCGTGAACTAGATTAAGCTTAACGTCGTGCGTTGGTGGCAGCAAACTGCTTTCCCAAGCATTTGTTACAATGTGAGTCCCAAACACTGGATAGATGTTATAACCGTTGGGTTCAAAATGACCCACCATACTCTCTCAGTCTGTCCCTCTTTGTTTCACTCACCAAAATATTGAAATAATGAATGATCTGACCCTTATTGTTGCTTCAGGTGAAGGTAATGCCAGAAACCCCCTGCAAATAATGTCACACACCTGCATGCATATTTTTGACAGACAGTCACCAACACCAACAGATACAGTAACAGGAACATGCGCTGAGGTTTGGGGACGGTGAGGCACTGATCGGAGTCAGATTTACAAATAAAATGAACCCAATAGAGCAGCTTAAATTCACCATTCAGTTGGCAACTTTCACATTGACTACCGGTTGTGTTTTTGTTTAACATTATTGACACACACACACACACACACACACACACACACACACACACACACACACACACACACACACACACACACACACACACACACACACACACACACACACACACACACACACACACACACACATAGTATGGGGTACAGATTGAGCCAAGGAAGAACGTCAATTTTATAGCGGCTCAGAGAAAAAGCGCATTTTGCGACGTCTGTTCTTAATTTGCCATCACAATTCCACAATTAGTATTTAATTAATAACACACTGATTCAATACAAATCTAAGGATATACTGCAGTGTATGCATGGTATTACCTTTATGTGTAGATGAAGTCCATTCTCCTATCCTTCTGGACAAAAGTCTCAATGACTTGGTAATAAAGCTCCTCCTCATCTTATTTATAGTTACTATAAGTTAACTTATAGTTAACTTATACTAAGTTAAGTTTTAGAGTCTTTTCACTATAGAGAACGACCTTACAGACGCTGTTGTAGCCTTATAGTTAACTTATACTAAGTTAAGTTTTAGAGTCTTTTCACTATAGAGAACGACCTTACAGACGCTGTTGTAGCCTTATAGTTAACTTATAGTAAGTTAAGTTTTAGAGTCTTTTCAACAGACGCTGTTGTAGCCTTATAGTTAACTTATAATAAGTTAAGTTTTAGAGTCTTTTCAACAGACGCTGCTGTAGCCGGTAGAGTAAGCACCAGCTGGAGTCACTTTGTTGCCTCGGGAACAGTCTGCACCAGATCCTTCTGAGCTGAGAAGTTGTCTAGGGGTTCTACGTTCATTTCTCACTGTTTGTGAGCTCTGATGAGATCAGCCTTCCATCTCACAATGTCAAAGTGTATGTATCCTACATAAATTACATTTATAGTACAGATAAGTATACAAAAAAAAAAGTAAATGTATTTTATCGTAATTTTTTCTTTTATTTTCTTTTCATTATGACAGGGGAGGCCTCACCTGACCGCACGTCCCTGACAGTAACATAGAAATACCATTGACCACCATCTAATCTAATTTAGTGCCAATCACCCAATATAAGCAATGTATTGCAACTAATTCAAATCTGCTTTATATGCATCACATTGCTTTTGGCTCCAAACATGGCACACACACACATTCCTTGACAGACGGACTCAGTACAATGGTCGCACTATGCGGAAATTGCCGCTGAATGAAAATGAAAATGTTTGGATACAAAACACAGATAACAGCAATATACAAAATTGCTTCAGCTCAGAGACAGGTCCAACTAATTTGCAGTGTGCAATGCTGTTTATTTCATTTGGACAGCATTTTCTGCAAAAAAAGTGAGTTTACCACTCTAGAAACTAACTATAGAAAAAATAGTGTGGATACCAAAATATCTGAGTCATTTGTATCAATGGCAAACGTTTACATACTGGATAGTTTTTTGATGTGGTGGTGTACATTTGATGCAGTATTGCTGTGTTGACATTGAGATTCTCAATTCAAACGGAGAGGATGACTGTTTAGGCCAAAAAGCCGTACATTAACAGACTGTGAACCAAGGGACCGAGACAAAAGGTTGAGGAGGCGAAGCCTGACTTTGCCCTTAAATACAGCACTCATATGGGTAAAAAAGGAAAGGTTAGAAATATTAAGTTGTTTCATAATTCTTGATTTTTTTCAAGTGAGCCGTCTAGATGAGAGTAAACAAGGAAGTACGGAGTCAATCATACCAAAGTAGAACCATGGTTCTGGCTGTTTGTGCATTGCTGTTGATTTAAGACCAACAGGCTTTTAGGCTTTGGGTAGGATAGCTTTGTTTAGATTCTGTAGAACCTGTGACATGCAAGAAGAGAACCAAGCTCATTGGGGAACAATCTACGCTACAGAACAGAAATGCAGCTGTACTGATGTCTTCAGGTTATGTCTCGTCAAAAGAATTCTCTCTTCCTCTCCCGCCACCTGCTAAATGGACTGGAAGGTACAGGAATCATCATAACAAGCAAGTCAATGGAATAATGAAACAGTTTGAGAAAGTACTGTCTGGGTGGCATTGATTCGCCATGGTTACCGTTGCTCGGCTGTCTTGCTCGGTGGCTCTCTAGCAAACAAACAAATGCTTCCGTCTTGTAGGGAGAAAATGCATCTTTGGGGTGCAGAGAATGCTTGGGCGCTAGTTCATTTTCAGTTCCTTCCGCTGCACAGTGTTTTGGTGGCAGGGGCGTGGAACCACAAGGTGACGATCAACACCCGTGGTTTGGTAGGCATATGGAAAAACATGAACTGTCTGTCTGTCTTTTTTCCCAATCAGTTTTAATGGAGTTTTAATGGAGTCTCTGACGCGGGGGGTCAGAAAGATGTTGGGACAAGTCTTTATTCTTCCTCCCGCATGTATCTATGCCTCACTATCTTTATAAGGATAATAAGTAAACTAAGAACTGTCAACACAGTAGCTCTCATCGCAGTTATCCAAACGTGGCTAATTTGAGACCCGCACCCCTATGTATTATGACGGTATGTGTGTGTGTTAATACACCCTGTCATCACCACCCTATGCATTATGACAGTATGTATATGTTAATACACCCTGTCATCACCACCCTATGCATTATGACAGTATGTGTGTGTGTTAATACACCCTGTCATCACCACCCTATGCATTATGACGGTATGTGTGTGTTAATACACCCTGTCATCACCACCCTATGCATTATGACAGTATGTGTGTGTTAATACACCCTGTCATTACCACCCTATGCATTATGACAGTATGTGTGTGTTAATACACCCTGTCATCACCACCCTATGCATTATGACAGTATGTGTGTGTTAATACACCCTGTCATCACCACCCTATGCATTATGACGGTGTGTGTGTGTTAATACACCCTGTCATCACCACCCTATGCATTATGACGGTATGTGTGTGTGTTAATACACCCTGTTATCACCACCCTATGCATTATGACGGTATGTGTGTGTGTTAATACACCCTGTCATCACCACCCTATGCATTATGACGGTATGTGTGTGTTAATACACCCTGTCATCACCACCCTATGCATTATGACAGTATGTGTGTGTTAATACACCCTGTCATCACCACCCTATGCATTATGACGGTATGTGTGTGTGTTAATACACCCTGTCATCACCACCCTATGCATTATGACGGTATGTGTGTGTTAATACACCCTGTCATCACCACCCTATGCATTAAGACGGTATGTGTGTGTTAATACACCCTGTCATCACCACCCTATGCATTATGACGGTATGTGTGTGTTAATACACCCTGTCATCACCGCACTTCGTCAGTACTTTGCGCGACACATACGGGATGGAGATGGAGCCCATCTCTGGGATTTTACCCGTGGCAAGTTCAACATGGCATGGCCTTGCAGGTTATACTCTGAATGACAAGCTGCCCCCCCCTCAGGAGGGCAGAGCTGCTTGGGTCACTGTGGGGTCAGATTCATTATTCGTCTTCTCCCTCCATTAGCGGGGCAGAGATAATGAGACATGCCAGGTGATAGTTCAACACGCTGTCACAGTCACTGCCCTCCAATGTTCATCATTACCACCAGTTCCTCACACCCCACGGACACTCTGCTTTCACAAGGTTAGCTTTGTATGCAGGCCCTTTGCCTAACGGAGACTACATATCATTTAAGCAAACTCTTCAACATTTTGTATAATTAATTTAGTGTAATCTAATGTTATTCAGATACTCCATCAGTGTACTTTTACCTTAAGCCACGCTCACAGGGCTTCACAGGCCACATGGCCACCCCTAACCACTTAGCCCTCTCACTTAATTCAATTATCAATAAAGAAACATTGAAAAAGAACACAGAACGAGGCATCCTTCATTCCAGGAGTGCAATTAGTGCCATAATGGGCAGATATAATGGTAGCATAAAACTGTACTAATATTTTACAAAGTAGGCAAAAATGAATAATTTCATTGCCATCAAGAGGGTCAATTCAAAAATAGCAGTATTTTTTTTCAGTGGTGTACTGGCCATCGGCCATATGGGGGATAAAAAAAATTATTTAATTCAGCCCAAATGAAATGATTGGATGGCCTACCTGTCTGTCTACCTACCTACCTGTCTGTCTACCTACCTACCTGTCTGTCTACCTACCTACCTGTCTGTCTACCTACCTGTCTGTCTGTCTACCTACCTACCTGTCTGTCTACCTACCTACCTGTCTGTCTACCTACCTGGCTGTCTGTCTACCTACCTGGCTGCCTGAAAAGATACTGGCTGTGCTCTCATTGAGTCTTCCACAAGGCTATGCAGACGTTGGTTAAGGCTGGTGTCTCCAAATGGCCGATCCTAGCTTTAATGACATTCATATTCACAAGGGCAATCTAATGTTTTTTATTTTCTTTCTTTCATGAAAGATAACCTTAGACACCGTATTTAGTTCCATCTAAGGAATATCAACATTTTTCCAAGCAACTTTTAATTTGAAGAAAAATCCTCCCTTCCCTTCCCTCTCCTTGTTAACACTTTCCAGTTAAACGTCTGACATGAAGCTGGAGGGCAGACCTTCACATGGATCCACACGTCCCAGAAATATTTAACACAGTCCATCTCCACCCAGTAGTGCACTCGGTAGCAGCAAGGTGTGAGGAGACAGGATTGGAATCGGCTTCCTTCACATGCCATTAAAGTGGAGAGATGGAGAGAATTGAATCACACACACGCACGCACACACACACGTGCACACACACACACGCACACACACACGCCTGGCTGTGGCTAACACAATATCCCCCTCATCAAGCAGGGCCAAGTTTAGCGCCGGCGTTTGGAAGGTTTAGCTGAGACAAAAGAGGATTGATAAATGTGGCCAGTGTGTGCAGGAATAGACTGATGCTAATGTGCTTTGTGACGGCAGTCTAATGTAATGGTTTATGAGGCGTGTGCAGGGCCATGCTGGGAGGCTGCTTTGCATACAGACTGCATCTCGGTTTATCCTGCACAGACACTTCCCAGGAAGACGCTCTGATCCAATGGCTGAAACTAAACCAATTGTGCCGCATTCTGCTGCTATTTCATTTGGCTCCTCATTACGTTTCCCTGATTTATTTTCCCATTTGAATAGCGGTCACAGTGGCCAGCCCTCCCCTTCCCCTGTGTAACACAAGTTTCTATATAATCCTATAAAACAGATATAAGAATATATAGATATAGAGTTATAGAATATAGAGATGGATCAACCCTCCCTTTTCAAAATGTCCTTGCCTGATCTTTCACTGACAGAATACCGATTTAACCCTTTGTTGACCTCAGTATAGAACGGCTGAATTATATTAACTCCATCGATATGAAGTACTCAGTAAGTAAACTGTAACCCATAATAACAGAGGTTATAGATTCAATCTGAGTGTCAAGACGTAGGAACCTGTCCTTGTCACCAACACCCAGCACAAGCTTAACAGGTCCTTCTTTTTCACCCTAATCTGCATTACCAACTATGACACCAATGCATGCTTCTGAAGGATAAAAGATGAATTTGATTCCACAACGATGACATCGTTCATGTACATCTGATGAAGTCAGGGATGAGCCAGTGCTGTTCGCACTGGGTGCCATCATGCTTCTCCCACCACAACAGAGCAGATGTAATCCTGGACTTTCTGTTATTGTTTAAAAAAAGAAATGCAAAGTCAGTCTCAGCAAGGGTCCAGGCAGTGGAGCAAATCTCGGCTACATTTACATTTAGGGCATTTAGCAGACACTTTTATCCAAAGCAACTTACAATAAGTACATTTGTCATAAGAAGTGAAACAATATATCGCCGTCGGTACAGTAAAGATGTTCATAGAACCAAGTGCAAGTAGTGCGGCTACACTCGACTGAAGGATGCATATCATCCATGGAGAGTGCGTGTGTGTGTGTGTGTGTGTGTGTGTTTGTGTGTGCGTGTGTGTGTGTGATTCAGGCTGAACATTCCTCCTGAATAAGGGGCTGCATTTAATCAATATATACTAACCCTCACCATATTCAGCGGTCAGTGGACTAGAATGAGACCACACTTGGAGAAACCATCTGGCTGTGTAGCTAACTTCTCAGCTTTTTTATGTAGTTCATTTAGTTCACTACACAAAAATGTCTCTGGTCTTGATGCCATTTCAACCCTCATTGAGGTTTAAGTACGGAGGTCATGTAACATTTGCTGGATGATTTCCCTGTCCGACAAAAAATACACTCCACCGCATTCCGGTTCCTCTCGTATGACACATGAAATGGAATAAAAACCAACACACTTCTGGAACGTGGCAGAGCAGTGTGCTGACGGTCATTAGTTAGCGGCGTTCTCCTGACTGCAGCTCGCCTCTGGCTGCTCCTGTTATTGTGAGTTGGACTCCTGCTTTACCTCCGTATGGGAGAACAGGTTTCACTTGACATTTCTCTTTTTTTCTTTTCCAATGTTGCTATAATGGGCTTTAATAGGGATGACAACATGGGCCTTTTCACTTACAGGCTCTTTCGTACTAAGACGATTTATACACACAGGAAGAGCCATTTCCTCCAGCTTCTAAAGCTTAACTTAAAGAACCTTAACAGTCACGCCTTACATTCACTTACCCAGTCAATGACTCCCATCCGCTCATCCGCACCAGGGAGGGATCATAGTGGGTCTTGATCAAGAGAGAATCGAGCCAACAACCCGTTTCTTGGTTGGCCTTCCCTACTGAGCCACTGACGAATCAGTGTTCACAGTGTGCCACCTTGAAGGTCGACATTCTGCCTCACTCTATTTTTATATTAATCTATTTTTAGGGCTCATTATACTTCTGCTGTTCTGCTTCATTGTTAGAATTTCTCCAGAAATGCAGAAACTAGAGTATAATGTGTTGCTGACATGAGACAGAAAAATGACACTTTGCCCGCGCTTGTTTACACCAATATGTTTGAGGGTGCGTGTCTTGAAGTATAAACCTTTCAGCAGCCCCACAGCCATTAAACAAAGGGTGAACAGAGGTTCTAGGGCTCTGCTGTGCATTCCCAGCACTACCAAATGTAAAGTGGACCATGAACCTGCTGCCCCCAAACATCCATTTCTGGGCTGGATCTGTTCTGTGTCTAGTGCCTTGCACAAGGACACCTCTGGCATAGAACACGTAGTGTTCACTGGTACCTCCTTAGCTTAATAATAACAAAGTCATTTGTATGTTATGTACAACAAAAGTCTATGTTTATAATTACTAAACATAAAGATAATAGCGAGTGCTTTTTACTGATTGGTTTAGTTGTAATGAATGTTTGAAGTTGAAGAGTTGATAAGCTAAAGAGCTGACACAGGTCCCTGTGTTGGCATTGTCATAAAAATTATGAAATAGAAGAATTGTAATAGAAGTATGGGGTTATCAAAGACATCATCAGACTAAATTGGCCTGGTCTTTTCCCTGGTTTCTGTGTGCAGGGAAGAGGACCTCCTCACCTAAAGCAGCTAATGGGGTTGACTGCACTACGCCAGCATCTCTTCAACCCAGGAACCAGGGCTGCCTTCAGGGGGAAGCAGCAATCGCACTATGAATACAATAAAAATGAAGCGTCCATCAATGTCATTATCTATCTGCCGCAAAACGGCAAGCGGGCCGTCTCTTTTGTGTAATGGCATTTAGCGGTGTGCAAGAAAAATAACGTTTAATAATGTTGTGCTAATAGTCGGATCATTCAGGTTGAGACCATGAAAGCCCTGAGAGTTCTGTAGGAGCGGTGGACCAATGGGGAGCCTGGAGACCAGGCGCAGGGAGGAAGGATAGATAGCAGTGTATATTTTTTGGTTTCTGTCTCTCGAGACTGCAGTGGCCATGGTCATTATAATAGGCAGTAAAATAGTAGCCGTCAACTTGTTCAAAGTGCCGCAAGCAGAGGAAAAAGTTAGATATAATAAGTTAGATGTAATAAAAAAAGGGGGTTGAGAGGTAGCCATATGGTCCACCATAGGAAATGAAAAGCCCTGGGGCGTTGAAAATGACTATTCCCTCCTTAGTCAAGTTGTTTGAATAATATAGAAAACACTCGCATTTGAAATGTTAACGCAGGTTTTTCCTTCTTGAATTAAAAATTGTATTTAAAACATATAACATAAGCTTCTGAACCAAGGTTTTGTTGTGACTATTTTTAGCGTAGTCGTTTGTAGTGCTGTAAACGTTGGTGGTTGTGAATGCAGAAAGTCGAGGGGTAAGTGTTGAAGTATATGAACTGTAGAAAGGTTGTTTTATTCCAGCCAGGGAACCTCAGAGTGAACCCTGTTATCCTGCTGCAGGGCGAGCTGGGGCTCTGAGCTGCTGAGTGGGCCTTGTTCTGCTCAGCAGGCTGCCCTGCACTCACTGAGCAGCTCAACAACCAGGATAATCTAGTGGCTCTGGGGGTTGACCCCAGGGAGATAGACCCACGGTTCCAGCCCCAATGTTCAAAGTTCAAAGTCAGCTTTATTGTCCATTCCAAAATATGTTCAAGACAAATAAAGGAATCTAAATTGTTGTCTCTGGCCCACGGTGCAATAAGTAGTACAATTAAATAAAATAAGTAATATTTACAATAAATAAATTCTAAATAGTGCAAAATAATTCTGAATAGTGCAAAGGTAGGCAAAACAAAAAGGTAATTTGTCCACCTGTAGGCCGCCATAAGCATGCAATTGCCTTCCCCCTATACCTGCTCCTTAATGACACCTCTGTGTGAAAAAGTCTGTGTGATGCTTTGGGTAAAAGTGTCTGCTAAATGACTAAATAGAGGGTTAACAGAGAGAATAAGAAAGGAAATAACCGGCATTCTGTGTTTACACTGCAGGGCTGCAGCTAACCAAGAGAAGAGGAAACAATTTTCCTTGCAAACCACAACAGAGAGCAGTGGAACACAGATAACAGACAGTAGTTGTATTGAAAGCTATGAAAGAACTTAAGACGAGTTGATGAATTCAATTTTTGGAACAGCAGGATTTATGGGAAGTAAAGCGTAGGGCTGTTAAACGCTAACTGAAATGACAGAAGCAGTAAATCATTGCATTTGGGAATGTGTCATTGCTAACGTGCCACTCTTCCTCAAGATCTTCCAACCACAGAGACAAATAACTGAAAAAGATACACAGGGATTTGTGGCTTGAGAATAATGTTTTCAGGTGTCAGGATTTGGGCATTTTACAAATGATTTTACAAATTTTAAAGGAATTTGAATGTCTGTTGGTGGTAGCAATGCAGATTTTGTGGCCATTTCCTCCATTCTATATCCTGTTTTTATACTTACTGTGAGGCTTTTAGTTATTTTTATTTGATTTCAAAAGATTTCAGATTGAAACGATAACCTTGAGGCAAACCCAGCCTCCGACCCGTTGGAACAAAAGGTTCAAGTTTCTCAAATGGAAATGTGACCTTTGCTTTGCCCTCTGTCTCAGGACAGGATTTTTGTGCTCTAATCATTAATGAAAGCACGAACAAAAACCTTGTGAGAACTAAAGAGCCTCACAGAAAATACCCCTCTTTGACCTTTCGGAGATGGAATCTAAGAGCGAGTACTTGAATAAATGCCTGCACAATTGCATTTGATGAATGCGACAGTCTGAGATTGCCATGGGTAATTGTATTTTTAAAAATCCCGTGGGAAAAAAACAAATGGAGGCCTGCATAAAGATGCTCCGTGGAACTTTCTGGAGCGCTGACATTGACAATGGTCCAATAAAGCACAGAACCCGCCCCCCCCCGATGGCCATGGTCTCTGTGCCATTTAAAACATTCAATACCATGTAAATGTAAATGTAAATCAGCTTCTTTGGCCAAGTATGCTCACACATACAAGGAATTCAAGACGCCAGGATTTAGATCATCAGCTTCAGTCAGGGAAATTAGCCATGACAGCTTGTCCACAGAGACAATATATAGACTCGGTTTGACCCGGACCGAACACAGAAGTAGAACCCATTCAGGGTTTGAAGAGTATATTATTTAAAGTTTGATGACATGCAGTAGAAGCAGAAGAGGGGGAGAACACTGCTCTGGGTCGTCTCATGTGGGGAGAGGCTGTGGCACACTTGGCACCAGACAATACATATCAAGTCAATTATAATATATATATATAACGACACCATGCATTTCTTTTTTTTTCTTCAGGAAAAGTAATTGATCTGGATCTTATGCGGAGTGCGCAGTATTTCCACCCAAGGATTTGATGAAGAGTTTCTGTTGCTATACTGAAGAACTGCTGTTCAAACTCTCTATGATGTTTTAATAGTTTGAACTCAGCCCCTGGGATTCAGTCAAATGACGTACGTGGTAGTGACAAAGCCTCCAGTGTTTTGTGAACCGTGAGGGCTGGTCGTCGGTGAAGGTGGTGTACGTGGACCATGTGCCACAAAGATCTTTCGTCTGACAGATCCTAAACCCACGCAGAGCCCCATGCTGTGATGTGGCCCAGTTCTGCCCATGTTAAGATGCCGAGCTACTCTTCTTTAAAGACCTGAGAAAATATGAACAACTTTTAGCGCAAAAGAATAAAAGATTTTTAGGGAGTGGCCCATATTCTGGATTACCTTTTTATATAAAGCGTCAAAACCTTACTGTGCATGACATTGGTCAGATGCACTGTTCTGCCAAAGCACCGAACCATCAAATGGTATTTACCTTAGTGAAGGTTGAAGACGAAGCCTCCTGTTATTTTACAACAGGGGGAACAAAAGACAAGTGCTTCATGCAGCACTTGTTTTTCAACATAAAACAGATTTGGCAATGAACTTCAGAGATAAAAAGACAGACTTTTGTCCCCCCCACCCCCCCCCAAATGAATTGTTTGGTTCCAGAAAAGACAGCACTGTTTTGAGTGCCGTTACCACATCTTCAAATGATAAGTTTAATCTGTGCTTAAGACCCAATAAAGGAACAATGTTCCACTCAGGCACTGATATTACAAAGCGATGTAAATAACATATGACCCCTACTGTACATCTATTGACGTTACCTCCCTTACCGTTTCCTGTATTGATACGAGCAGACAGGCGCTGAGAACTATCGATATGTCGTTGTGTCAATCACCTCCTTCATGCCAGTGAACTCAAAGAAACCGGCAGGACAACGAAGCTTGTGGAAGGACTTTGCAGCGAGCAGCGTGTTGTTGATGCGTTGATGAGTACACAGACCCCTGTGTGACGTTCCCGGTCATGTATAGCACACATATCCCTTTAGGATCAACCGAACTAACGAAGTGGAAGTCTCCGTTGATTGAGCAGCACCTCGACAAATGAGCAGGGACAAAAACAGGGAGGGGGGAATGGAGATATGGATTCTCTTACACACACACACACACATGGCCACACACACACACATGGCCACACACACACACATGGCCACACACACACACGGCCACACACACACACACACACACACACACGGCCACACACACACACACACACACACGGCCACACACACACACAAACACATTGGAAATCAATTCCACTCAAGCAGCGACTTAAACATGTTACAAACGCTATCGATCCCAAACAGCCGACCTCATGCTTGGCTGCATTGTTATGTCCAAATGATTGTGTCGGTCGGAGACATTTAAGAGCACAAGGTAGAGCCGTAGAGCAAGTTTAGGTCTCCCCATCAGGGCTGGGAAAACCATAAACACTACAACATGAAGCAGGAGCCAGGGAGGAGGGCCGCCCTGTCGATGCACGCTGCAGGTAAACACGATGGAAGCCGATTCAAACTAACCCAACTCAGCACCTTCTGGCTCCTGGGGGCGATCATAGATCATGAACGCTTGAGCAGCAGGGCGGGGGATGAGGGAACAGCCACTCAGATGATAATGTTGTATGGAGTAACGACAACCCTGCAGAATCTATGGTAACTAGCTCTCACCCCAAGGAAACGTCTATGGAAACTATACTGTATCTTATGTGTGTTCGTGTTTAAAACTACACAGGGTTGACTAGTTTAGTGACAAAGGGGTCTGACTGTCTGTCTGTCTGTGTGGATATGACTAAATGGATAGTAGACAGTGAAATGCACTTAGTTTGCACACTCATTCTGTCGTCATTTGACCAGCCACTAACAACCAAAAAGTCCA
The DNA here is from genome assembly GCF_964030765.1 of Micromesistius poutassou. NCBI lineage: Eukaryota > Metazoa > Chordata > Actinopteri > Gadiformes > Gadidae > Micromesistius > Micromesistius poutassou. Next base: position 8,940,305 of record NC_140276.1, read on the forward strand.
GGAAAAGAGAAGAGGGAAGGGAAATATCGTCATTCATTCCCCATACCTTGTGGTAAAGACGTCTCATGTTAGCGAGGCTATTCATCGCTGCCAACAGCTTCTCACCACAACACAAAAACACACAAGGCTCAAATCCATTGAAGTTGACAAGACATATTTAAAATGGTAACACGGATTACAATTCCTGTCTGCTATCACATCATCTTTCATCTTTCGTATTTCATTTGTTATTCATGTAGGAAGAGCAATCCGTTTAAATCAATGCCAGAGTTACAGAGGGAGGAACCTTGATAGTGTGAGACGGTAATTGCACATGTCTTACTTTAGTGAAGCCCTAGCTCTTCGGTGTAATGATAAGTTGGGCTTATGGTTTTACCCTTGAAGAAGCCCCTATATAATACCAACTTTCCATATTGAAAGTAATTCAAGCTTGCAAAATATTCAGCATTAATTTTTTGTTTGTGTGTTCTCTTTTTCTTTTACAAATGTGTTGGTGGGTCTTCTAAGAACTTAGACATATAAGTCCAGGTCATTATGTCAAAGAAACAATTTTGTTAGGGAGAATGACCTGAATCTCGTGGCACTGACAGTGGACATCTGGGAACAAATGATGTCCGACCCACTTTTCAGAGTCGCCTGACGACAACATGTGACCAACGGCTAAACATTTCCCTTTGTGTCCCTGAGGTGGGTACACTGACCCTCCTTTGAGAAACCGCTGCAGCGTTCAGCAACGGTATTTAAATGTAACCTTAGTGAAACCCTTAAACGCTTTACCACATGCAAATCTCCACTCATGACCTCAGGCGGTCATGAGTGGAGATTTGCAGAACAGTTGGTAAAACATATAAAACACATGGGAAAGCTACTGCTGCTTCAGGGAAGATAGCAGAGGGACGAAGAGACAGGAGTGTCTCCTGACTCCTCGCCTTTGTCTCATTTGTACTTTAGCTTCCTTCTGCTTACTAAATGTCTAATGATGTCATAGCTTATTCACAGTATTTATAGCTTTGGGCAGAGAGCATGAGCTAGCTTAGGTCCCTCCTCTGGTCTCCTCTGACTTGGTGCGGTCGTCACTCCATGACAGCCCCACAGGGAGTTGAGGAGAGACGCAGTGCGCTAACTCCAGGACTTAATTTCCTGCTTTAATACCGAACCACTTCAGAACCTCGATAATGACCCTCAACCGGTATTAAATCATTGTCTCAGAAGCAAACCCTCACAGGGTTTGTGCACACTGAGAATTATAAACACACACACACTCCTATCATTTACCTCCTTTTTGTCCTCCAACCCCTGGTCACATTAAACACGACGTCCCTTAAGCCTGGTGTACCAAGTCTCACTTGTACATTTCACATCTGATTGTGCGTCATGAGTGAGTGTTCAGAGTGCATTTTTTAATGATATATTGTAAATGTTTCTGCTCACCTCATTTCTCCGTCCCCTTATGTTCCATATCCATCATGTCATCTGTCAGGCCCAGGATTCCTCCCGGATATATCGCTGCCATCACAATCTGTGGGCTGTGCAGACTGCAGAGAAAAATACAGAAAAAAGACGCATTACACTGGAGAATGGAGAAGGAAAACCGTAGAACACAGAGGTGTTTATAACGGCCTCCAGTAGTTATGTTCGCTCTGAGGGAACCATATCTAGTGTGGTTTCAACGGGTTATTGTGGAGCCGGAGAGTTACACCTTTACAAAAACTTATTTTGTTGTTTTTATCCAAAGCAACTTAGTGGAACCCAGAACCTTTCGGCTGGGACTTTAGACTCCGGAGTAATCTAGTCTAATCTAATCCCTCCATGTGTAAGGTTTATAAAAGGGATTGAGGAGAGACAGAGTGGTACAAGTGGTGGTACCATTATTCGATCGTGACAAATAATGAAACAGTGTCATATGTGTGGCTAAACAAGGCTAAATTGAGTGTAAATGGGGGGTGTCTTCAAGAGGATATCTAATGGGAATTCAAGTTCAATTGAAGCATTGGCAGTCTAAGTCCCCCACAAACCTCGACTGGTGAGGTAGATGGACTGCATTTATATCCTACCTTTGTAACCTGTGGCTGCTCAAAGCATTTAGGAATTACACATTCACCCATAGACCCATTTGTACACTGATAGTGTGAACCATGCATGGGAACCACCAGCACACTGTTACAGAGAGGGTTAGGTGGCAGGCTCAGCAGCCTGGGATCAAACAAGCAACTTTCCAGTTGCCAGACAACCTGCTCATCGGCCGAGCTCCTACCCCTCTGGTCGTGATGACTCATCACTTAATGACAGCAATAATTGCTCTCTTTCAGACAAACACAGAGGTGTCTCTGGAAAATGGCCCCGTGCTCACAATGTAGAATCATAATCGCATTTGTCCTACATATAGATTAACCACAGCCCATCCATCAAGTCCATCAGACAGAGAGGTATGTGTTACTGCAATGAAGAAGCACTCAACTTTACATCGACTCCTAGAGAAGAATCCTTGAAAGTACCTTTTTACCTCAATGAATATTCAGAAGGCTTCTCTCTCCTCCCAAATCCCAAAGACAGGTGAGAAGGTTTGGGGATATTAGTAGAAGATTACTTTGTTCTTAGTAGCCTCAAATTAGATGTAAATGAATTTCCAATACCCTTGCTATGTCCTGATTAATAACCGATTAATAACTCAAACTGAAACTTCCCTAAGTTTCATCTTGACAATCGCCTAATGAAAAATCTGTAGAGAACCCAGGGAAGCGGTGTGCACTTCACCATGCTGACCCACGCACATGGTTCTTATCAATGGTTCTTATCCATGTAAAAAGCTTTGCTCTAAAATTTTATTCTAAAGCATTCCATCTCATAAGAAGTCAAGCGTACCTTACCATGAATACATTTGAAAATGCATATTTCTGTGCATGCATTTTTTATCCACCCAAATCCAAGATTTTCAAAGACGTTCCCCAAAGTGGATGCATCTGAAACATCAGTCACTCTGGTAACTGGCAATTGGATCATCAATTTCTCTGGTAGAGTACCACGGCCAAGTACATAAGTAAGAGAATTATCCTAATCCCCCATATGGGATTAATTAAATCCAAATTACAAATAAGCATATCTTAATTTGAATGTAACTTGATCGAATATATTTAGCACAGTCAGCAGTCAGCACATTGGATCATCATCAAAAGCTACCAATCTCATGCTTCTCTCCCAAAGTCAGGATTTTTATGCATCTCTCTCTGCTCTCCAGAATCTATATTTATATATTTATATATAATTTATATATTTATTTATATATAATCTATATTTCCACAGTAATCTCTCAACAATAGATCACATCGCCCGCTGGTCCGCTGTGATTGGCCAACGGCAGGGGGCTGCGGATGAGCTCCGATCGCCACGGAACAGACAGCCTGCCGGCGCCCGACTGAGGACACCAGAGGAGACGAATGTGGAAGAGCAGCCAGGCGGAGGAAGAGGAGGAGGAGGAGGAGGAGGAGGAGGAGGAGCCCCAGCAGATGATTGATATGGGTGCCACCCGGAGGGGTCAGAGTCATGCCTCAAAAAAGCAGGGCCATCGATTCTGCTGCCCTTTAAACAAACAAAGGGACATCTCTCCACTTGAGCTCCACAGTGCTGTTATAAGGCTTGACTCTTTCCAACCCCTTCCCAAATAACTCCTCTTAGCACTGCTGCGCCACACACTACACACACACTACACACTGCCTGCCGGGAAGCCGGTCGAATAAACAAGCCCACATGGATTGTGTGTTGCATCCTCTTGTACATGAACACACTTTCCTCTTGCACACTTGTTCTGATTTTCAGGACATAATAGGGTGTGTACCTGATCACACTCCAACTGCTACCCCCCCCCCCCCCCCGTCCTAGGTGAAGGGGGAGGGAAATACACAAGTAATACGCCTTTCACATATGCACCGAAAGTCTGAACTTCTCTGTATATTATCTGGTTGTGTGAAAAAATGAATGGGAATCCCCCCTTTAAACCTAGCAGGCCCCTAGCGGAAAGGAGAAGCGTCTGAGAATCAACAAGGAGCGCGTGGGCGTTGCTGACCATCAGTGTAGCTGCTTCCTACTTTCCTCTTCTTGCCTGTATTTTGTTTCTTTTCCACACTTCTGTTGATATTGCAAATAGGTCTTAACAAAAGCAGTACTGACGTCACCGCAAGAAGGCTCGAAGGGAAAGGAGCTGAAAGCCTCACCAGCCATCTTCAGCGTCCTAAACAAAACACTGCGCCTAGCGCTTCATACTTGCGTTCCGCCCTGCCCAGGCGCAGACCCTCGCCTATAGTATACAGAGTGTACAGTATACAGTATACAGAGTATGCAGTATGCAGTATACAGTATACAGTATACAGAGTATACAGTATACAGTATGCAGTATACAGTATACAGTATCCCCGACATGTGTGAACAAGTCTGCTACAGCTTATCTCCCGGTGTGTCATTGTTAATGCACAAGTCACCTACAAACAGACAGTTACATGTATATAGTATGTTTATCCTATTGTAATAGTTTTTTATTATAGTTTATTTAAAATTGGTACATTTATTTGTATATATACTCTTGTATTTGCACTCTCTTTTCCCACTGTACTTCTGGTCACTGGTGAATTTCTCCTAAGGGGGATTAATAAAGGACTATCTATCTATCTATCTATCTAAGAGAGATTAATAAAGGACTATCTATCTATCTATCTAAGAGAGATTAATAAAGGACTATCTATCTATCTATCTAAGAGAAACTCCTGATCATCTTGGGAGCTGATTCTCCGGAGTTCATCTGGAGTTCATGTGTGAATACGACCCTCCTGTTGGGTGAAAGACATCAGAGCGGGTTAGAGGGAGGGAGGGTTTCATACTAATGGTTTAATACCAAATGAAAAGAGGCGCCATCCTCCACACGTGGCTGCCATCATGTCCCCCACAAGGGAGGACTGGTCAGACGTGACACATGTCAGCCAGGTGTGTGTCTGTGCAGCACGTGGGAGGCCGGGCGTCTGTGAAGAAAGGCACAGTGAGGGAGGAGGCCCGGTAAAGGTCAGGGATGGGGGTTACTATGAAGCACAAGAGAGCTCCCTTAACAATCACTCCACTGCCTCCAGCGCCGCCAGAATAAACCAGAAAATAAAAGGTTTTGTGGAGGGGGAAGTGCTTCCAAGAAAGAGGTAAGCTCTTCTGTATCATCGCCTATATCTGGCTCAATTTCTCTTTGTTAAAGTCTTTCTTGATTTGATTCAAAGCTTAATTGTCTCATACAGCACGAAACAGATATTCTCACATTCCACCCACTAATATAGCTGACGGATGGCTTGGTCATTACAACAAATTACACTCAAATTATAGCTCTTAGATTGTGTAAGTATAGCTCTTACAGAACCTTTTTATATGCAGAACCAATTTTTAAATCCTTGATGAGCTGACGCTCCGCAACTGCACGTCTCTGAACAAGCTGAGTTTACTGTACATAACGCACGTAATAAAGTGATCTTCAGTGTTTACTGTACATAACGCCCATAATAAAGTGATCTTCAGTGTTTACTGTACATAACGTAATAAAGTGATCTTCAGTGTTTACTGTACATAACGCCCGTAATAAAGTGATCTTCAGTGTTTACTGTACATAACGCCCGTAATAAAGTGATCTTCAGTGTTTACTGTACATAACGCCCGTAATAAAGTGATCTTCAGTGTTTACTGTACATAACGCCCGTAATAAAGTGATCTTCAGTGTTTACTGTACATAACGCCGTAATAAAGGGATCTTCAGTGTTTACTGTACATAACGTAATAAAGTGATCTTCAGTGTTTACTGTACATAACGCCCGTAATAAAGGGATCTTCAGTGGGGAATGAATGGGATAATCTGCAGTCCAAGTCTACAATGTCTAGCAGTTTGGCACCGCCAACTAATCAAGGTGTGGGGAAAGTATGAAGCAAATTGACGTATAGACTCTACGCTCCCTGATTGACAACCTTGTGTCAAACATGTTGACATTTGATGACAACCCCATGCTGCTTTGTGTCAGGTCTGCCTGACTAGGTTATTCCTCTTATATTTGCAGTGTGCAATGTGCACTGCACCCTTATATAACTTCATCAGTTTGCTATTTATAGCACTTGCTGGCAGTTAAACACAGAAATACCTGATATATTCTTTGTACAAGGACACAATATGAATCTAAATCAAAAATGTACCTACATTTTGCCTTTTAACTGAAAAGCCAGAAGGTTGAAGCTAAAGAGAGATGCTGCCCCGTGGGGCGTCAGGTGGTCTCCCACAGGGTCCTGGACCACTGAGTCTGCCTCCCGCTCCCTGCTTTACATCGAGTGCTTATTGTCAACTTAACTATATATTTGGGTGCTTAAAGGATAATAGTGTACACAAAAAACACAAAACACAACAGGCACACACCCACAAGTACTGGTGCAGATAATTCTGTCTGAGTATTTTTGCTGACAAAAACTGCCTTTTGCCGTTTTGTCATTGATTCAGGATAAATGATGTGTGAATACATCGTCAGCATGGGCGTCGTTAGGCCAGGGCACAAGAGGCTAAAGCCTTGAGCGTTTTATTAAAAGCCCCGGATCTCAACACAAACAAACACAAAACGGCCCCAGATCTATTCATCCGTTATTCCGACCACGCAAAAAAGATTAATATGATATAGTTGATCAATAATTCAAAAGTATGGTTTGTGTGTATAGTTCATTGTGTGTGTGAGTGAGTGAGAGAGAGCGTGAGAAAGAGAGTCGGAGAGGAAGAGATTTCAGTTTAAATGTGTCAACATAAGAGTGTGTGTGTGTGTGTGTGTGTGTGTGTGTGTGTGAACAAATGTAGCATGTCAATAAAAGTTTGATGATAGCAGTTAGGTATTCTGCTTCTACTGAATACCAATAACTAACAAGTATTCATATTTTTTGCTTCACAATTCGTAATTAATTTTGAAAGTAAATAACTAAATAAATCAATTAGAAAGACATGGAATGTGAATAAGGTGCTGAATCACATTAAACAGCATGAAAATATAGCTTGTTTATCATCAACCAAACCGGGGAGGATAAGCCCTGACCCCCCTACAGAGGCCTGAGCTAAGCCCTGACCCCCCTACAGAGGCCGGGCTAAGCCCTGACCCCCCTACAGAGGCCTGGGCTAAGCCCTGACCCCCCTACAGAGGCCTGAGCTAAGCCCTGACCCCCCTACAGAGGCTAAGCCCTGACCCTCCTACAGAGGCCTGAGCTAAGCCCTGACCCCCCTACAGAGGCCTGGGCTAAGCCCTGACCCCCCTACAGAGGCCTGAGCTAAGCCCTGACCCCCCTACAGAGGCTAAGCCCTGACCCCCCTACAGGGGCCTGAGCTAAGCCCTGACCCTCCTACAGAGGCCGGGCTAAGCCCTGACCCCCCTACAGAGGCCTGGGCTAAGCCCTGACCCCCCTACAGAGGCCTGAGCTAAGCCCTGACCCCCCTACAGAGACTAAGCCCTGACCCCCCTACAGAGACTAAGCCCTGACCCCCCTACAGAGACTAAGCCCTGACCCCCCTACAGAGGCTAAGCCCTGACCCCCCTACAGAGGCCCGGGCTAAGCCCTGACCCCCCTACAGAGACTAAGCCCTGACCCCCCTACAGAGGCCGGGCTAAGCCCTGACCCCCCTACAGAGGCTAAGCCCTGACCCCCCTACAGAGGCCCTGGTAGTCAGACACAACAGACACTCTGGTTGGATCTCATAGATGTAGGCCTATTCCATTAATTACGGTATATTATATGAATGTATTATATTTGTCTAAAAGCTATATTATCTCTCAAATTGAATGAAAATGCTGACATGAACAGAAGGCTACATCGTTGCTGCCATCTATTTTATTTTGTACAGCGATACATGGGGCCCTCAGTGGACTTCAGTGGAGCCTATTGAGACAGCTGTTGGAAACCCTGAGAACTGTGAGCAACATTTATTAATTCATGTTTCCTTCCTGCAGAACGCCAAAATGTTTTCATAATCTTAATATGGCTTAGTTGTGGTTTGTGGGATGTTTCCATATTGGATCCGATGGGAGTGTGCCTGTTATATCTTGAACCTTATGATTTTATTTTTCATGCATTTTGTTTATATTAGCCTGGTATTTCGGTACTCAGAGCAGCAAACATATATTCTCTCAGCGATTCATTTAGTAGTATGAGATCAGTGAAATCGACTAGGGCAAATAGGGACATGAATACTACGATGTAGCATTAGGCTACACTCTAGGGGCGTGTCCTCGAGCAGGGGGCGTGTCCACCAGAGGAAGGGGCGTGTCCACTTGAAGGAGGGGCGTGCCCAACATGGTGAGGGGTGTGTCCATGAGGGTATGAGCGTGTGTCCACTAGAATGTCCTTTGGAGGCGTGTAAAGCTATGCATGCAAACAGCAGAAGAAAGGTCAACAGTGAGAAGCCCATAAATCCTTGGGACAATCAAACAATGAGGAAAATGTATCCAATCAAGGCAAGGCAAGGCAACTTTATTTATATAGCACTTTTCATACACAAGGCAGACTCAAAGTGCTTCACATATAAACATTGTCATACAATAAAATAAAATAATAGATAAGTAAAAAGTAAAATAGATAGAAAATTTTAAAAGTTTAAAAAAACATTTTAGAAAGGCAGAGTTAATAAAAATGCATTTTAGAAAGTGAGAAAATAAAGGCAAAGTTACTAATAAAATAAAAAATAGAAGCATTGTAGATTTAAGATTTAGCAGAAAGCTAAAGCAAACATAAAAGTCTTCAGTCTTGTTTTAAATGCTGTCAGAGTTGGGGCAAGTCTTAAATCCTCAGGGAGTTTATTCCAGCTATTTGTTGCATAGTAACTAAATCCTGCTTCCCCATGTTTCATGTTGACTCTGGGGATAATTAACAGATTGGTCTCAGAGGATCTTAGTGGTCTAGAAGGCTTATGTAATGGAAGCATATCAGTTAAATATTTTGGCCCTAAACCCTATAAAACCCTATAAATCCCCATGTAGGGATTTATAGGTTAGCAACATGATTTTAAAATCAATTCTCTGACATACAGCCAATGTAATGATTTAAGAATTGGTGTAATATGTTCACATTTTTTGGTCTTTGTTAGAACTCTAGCAGCAGCATTCTGAACAAGCTGTAGTTGCCTTAGAGTTTTTTTTGGGAGACCTGTAAGGAGACCATTGCAGTAATCAAGCTTGCTAGTGATAAAGGCATGTACAAGTGTTTGTAAGTCTTCGGTAGACATGAGCCCTCTAAGTCTTGCTATGTTTTTAAGGTGATAATAAGCAGATTTTGTAACTGATTTGATGTGACTGTCAAAATGTAAATCTGAATCCATGATAACCCCTAGATTTCTGGCTTTGATTGAGGTTTTCAGGGACAGAGAGTAAAGGTGTTGGGTAACTTGGTGTTGGGCACCAAATACAATTATCTCGGTTTTGTCCTCATTTAGTTGAAGGAAATTTTGGCCCATCCAGTCTTTGACTTGCTCAATGCACTGGCACAACAGATCTATGGGCTGATAGTCATTTGGTGATAGAGATACATAGATTTGCGTGTCATCAGCATAATCAGGACCGAGTGGAATACGGGTACCCTGAAGATTATTAAAGAGCAGTTTAACTGGCTGGGGGGTGGCAGGCATGAGGTATAGTATAAACAGTGATGATCAGTATGAAGAATGAATTTATGGTTTCAAAAGGCGGAATGCTTTTCTTTTATTCATTAATTTCTTTCTGTTGAATATCTGTACTTCTTAGAATGCACAATCATTTCTGCTATGTCACCTTTCCTACTCCTCTTCATCTTCCTCTTTATCCTCGAGACGCACTGTACAACTCTTCCAACTGGAGTTGGATTACTGAATCGCAAAATGTCAAAACCAAACAAAAATCGAGGCTAATCACAACTGATGTAAGCACACAAAACAACAGCTTAAAGTTTAGACCCCAGAAAGTCTTTTGTTTTCTTCTTATTTTACCGCGAAATGAGCGATTTCCAGTCCATGGATCTGTGCTAAGACGTCTGGGTGTCTTTGGCAGCGGTGGCGCTGTCAGCCTTTTCCACAATAGGCTCCACTTTCTCAAATGACTCCAGCCGGTAATTTGCTAGTACATCTCTGCAAACAGCTCAGCCAACCAGAAAAAGATCCTCAATCCTGCAGCTAGAGGAGAGACTCAGCTCCACGGACACTCTGCTCTGTTCTTGTGTGTGTGTGTGTGTGTGTGTGTGTGTGTGTGTGTGTGTGTGTGTGTGTGTGTGTGTGTGTGTGTGTGTGTGTGTGTGTGTGTGTGTGTGTGTGGGCGGTGGGTCTTGGCAGAGGAAGTATGATGGCAGAGGAAGGGTGGTTTAAGAGTGGAATCTGTACGTGTGTGTGTGTGTGTGTGTGTGTGTGTGTGTGTGTGTGTGTGTGTGTGTGTGTGTGTGTGTGTGTGTGTGTGTGTGTGTGTGTTCAGGGTTAATTATAACTGTACAGGCATTAATTTGCTTTTTGTATTGGTACTTATCTCCCCTCACAGCTGGTGTGTATTTGCCGAGTGGACACCGATTAATCAAACCTTTCTACTGTAGCAACTCGGACTATCCATCAACTTCCTCTCAAACTCCCCTCCTGTCTCCTTCCCTTCTCCCTGGTTCCTATGCACCACACTCCCTACCTGCTCCTCCCAGCGGTAAACCTCATCATCTCACATGCCAACACACACCCTCGAATCCCAACGTTTTCCCCCAACATGACAAGGTGAGTATCACGCGTGCAAATTGCAGCGTTTTAGTGTAAGTGGGTATGATTGGCTTCAAGTGGTCCGTCACTGTGGAAGAACGCCTCAGTAGTCACATGAGTGTCTATGAAAAAGTTGCTTCTCCACAAAGTAATTAACCGTTATCCCACACTTCTTCTAAGTGCCTCAGAATGAAGTGTCGAGGCAGAAATACACTGAAAACAAAGGGAACGCATTGACGGATGGTTCTGGAAAAACATGTTATTGTCTTCTATTCAAGCCTCTGTCAGCTCACCATAACTGTACACTAGACTAAAACAAAAAGTACAAAAAGAAGAAAACCATTTGGTTTTCTTCTGTTATTCCGACGCTACAGGGATGAACTCGCACTAACCACAGCTTCAACAGCTCTGAAGGAAGGCTGGAATTAGCTTAGTTTGAATCACCGATGCAAACCTTCCCACTGTGAATACGTCCTCCGTTCTGTTATGGCAGCACAGTAATGAGGGCAACGGAAGGCCTAAAAGCAAGACCAAGACTGAGTTTAAAAGAAGGTTTTGGAGGAACACAGAAGTGGAGCTGAGGGGTGAGATGAGAGGGTAATGGTGGAGCTGAGGGGTGAGATGAGAGGGTAATGGTGGAGCTGAGGGGTGAGATGAGAGGGTAATGGTGGAGCTGAGGGGTGAGGGGAGTGATGGTAATGCTAAGGGGATCTGGGGGGTGAGGGTGGAGTTGAAGAGGTGAGAGGGTGAGGTTGGAGTTGAAGAGGTGTGAGGGGAGGTGAGAGGGTGAGGTTGGAGCTGAGGGGGTGTAGGGGAGGTGAGAGGGTGAGGTTGGAGCTGAGGGGGTGTAGGGGAGGTGAGAGGGTGAGGTTGGAGCTGAGGGGGTGTAGGGGATGGCTGGACAGCGTGTCACATCCTAGAAGACACAGTGATGTCAAACAAAGGCAGACCGAGACGTCATCTACACACAGAGACACACAGGTCAAATGTACACACAGCAAACACAAAGGCAAGCACACACATTAACATCCCCACACAAACTGGCACAGACAATACAGACTCACATTCACTGGAAAGGGAGCACGCACACGCACACACACACACACACACACACACACACACACACACACACACAAGTACTCGCTCCGCTCCTGCCTTGTAAATAATCCAATTTGTTCAAGACAATGCTAAACCAGGTTCCTGCTGGGCCGAATAACGCAGCGTCCTGCAGCTGACAGATAAGAGGAGAGGATCAACAGCCGGGTCTTGTGAGGACACAGTGAGTTGTGAGGAGTTGTGTGGTTAACTGGTAAAGGTCACCTGCTACTAAGGAGTTGGGTGTTGACTTGAGCAGAGTCTACAACTGAGTCCCTCCTCGTCTCTGTGTGCGCCCGTCAAAAAGGGTGTTTGTAGCGTTGTGTTAACGAACGATACCAAGGGGTCAAAGTGTGTGTGTAGCGTTGTGTTAACGAACGATACCAGCTCGGTACAGGTTAGGATTCAGGAGACAGGGGGCCAAGCTGTCCTCATTGTTCATTGCTATTAAAGTATATTCATCATTTTGTGGATGTGGACATACAGTAGCAAAAGATATTTCTAGACCTCAATAATCGTACTAATATAATAGCAGGCCTGTCGGACAAGTTACTGGGACAGTTGGTCAGTGCGCATGTGCTGACGTGTGCATACACCGCACACACACACACACACACACACACACACACACACACACACACACACACACACACACACACACACACACACACACACACACACACACACACACACACACACACACACACACACACACAAGCACGTGAAGACACACACTGCACACACGCGCAGACGTTGAAAGACAACGGCAAGATCTTATCCCACATCCCACAATGTCTTGATATTGATATCCCCCCCCCACTTCAGTCTGTTTTAACGGCCCCGCCGTCAATAAACTCTCAGGTAAGACGTTCTGCTATAGACTGTATTGAGATAAAAGAAGTGAAGAGACAATAACTCACGTCGACAACGCAACCGCAGGTCGTTCATTTTATCATAAAAAAAACGTTCAAACATCGCGCCGACCGTTAGATTCAAGCATCATAGTCACATGATCTTAAAGAGACAGCGTCCCTATAACACAGAACGAGAACAGGTCAATAACACATTATGGTGAACTGACCTGTCACTAAGCTCCGCCCTTAGAACGCAGGTGAGCCAATGACGTTCCAGCCTCAACTATACTCACAACAACAGGGAGGAGGCATAATAGAACAATTTAATGGTGGATTTATGTTGTTTGTGTCAAACGATGTGCTTGGGGTACATGTAACACAGACAGTCGGTATCCCGAGAGGCTGCAGAATGCGGTATATTTCATCTCTTTTCCCAAGCCACAACGGGACAAGAAATAGTGTTATGTGGATCAGACTGTGCGGCAGGTCAGAATACCAACTGAACTTAAGCTTCTTACCTTCTGTATGTATTTTAAAGTTTTGAACATACCCCTCCATAGTGTAATGTAGTCCCTTTCGATTGATCCTGGAAGAAATTAAATTATTTTTCACCCAAAACTTCTGCTTTGATATACTGTCAGCTGACATTTGTCCATATGTTTTTGTTATGGAGTCTGGTTTGTTTGTCTGAGTTCGTCATGGTAACGACGGGGGGCGTGACTCAGCGACAGGTCCATTATGTCTATAGTCACCACAAGACTACACTTTGTTGCTCAAACTTAATATTACTCTCCTCCTTGAGCCTCCAGAAATGTCTTTACACTTTGTTGCTCAAACTTAATATTACTCTCCTCTTTGAGCCTCCAGAAATGTCTTGTGATATTGATATCCCCCTCCCCCCTGCCGACTGTCTCAGCTGTTGTATTTTCTAATGTTTTGTGTGTATGCTACGTGTGACTGTTTAGTTTAGTTTATTTCACTAAGGTGCTTCTGTAAATGAACACAATTTTCAGCTGTTTGTTATTATTTCCAACTAATAGCAGTTGCCATGCATTTTTTAAATGTCAATGCACTTTGATCCCTGAATAAAAGTAAAAGCTATTGAATAATTGATTTGCATCCATAGTATACTACACTTTCCATTGAACAATTACCCCTGTAACCCATAAATTGACTAATTTAATCAAATGCTCACACACTAGCTGCTTTCACACATATGTGTAAGTCCTGATATTCTCCTGATGGGCTGTATGTGTGAACAACATATCCTGACATTTGTACCCTGAAAATCTTCTGAATAATAGCAACCCTGAGGTCGTATTTTCTCTGTAGGAAATGCAAATTACCTTATGTGAATGAGGAGTTGAAAGTGGGTATTCCTCACACCACTTGAGTGGGCGTGTTGATGATGCTTCTGCATGTCATTGAGTGGCCCCCTAAACGATAATCAACCTGTTGCCTTTTGTGTGCTGAATGGTTAAAAAATATTTAAATGTTGGCACTGCTTTTAAGAGTCATTCATGGTGAACTCCAAAAGATAAAATCATCATCATAATAATAATCATAATAACGCGATATATTTAAAATGAACATGTGTAAAACGTGTTAATAGCAATACAAAAGTAACATTTGCTCGAGAAAAAGATGCGTCTCCTGTGCGGCCCTCTCTCTCCCCCCTTGGTGCCCCCCTCCCCCACATCCCAGTGGTATGTTCGATTAGATCATTCTCAAGTTTGGCAGACACCTGTGTTTGGACATGGCCTCGAAAAGGCATCAAGAGTCAGGGGCGGATAAGAGAAAAAAGAAGAGACAGCGAGATGATGCATGCACGTCGATGGCAGGTAAGACAATGTTTTAAATAAAAATGGCTAATTCTGTAATTTAGTCCTTGTATGAATGTCTATGCTCATGCCAGGTAATGTTAACGTTACCGTTAACGTCAACAAACTAACGTTAGCTCCTATATTATTTTAGCCATCAGAAGTCGTCAGCCAAGTATTAGCCAAGTTTACTTATATAGGTCTACTGCATTTCAGGACGCTTATTTGGCGTTTGTTATGTAGCCTACGTTATGACGTTATGCATGTGTACTGTGAACCAACGAGTATGCAATTGTGTACTGTAGTGGAAAAAGTAATGCTACAGATGACACTTTAAAGTAATGAGTTGATGAATGGAGAATGGCTCCTGGTAACATGAATTCTGAGAAACCTTGCATCTGCAGGGCAACATCTGCAGGTGAAACTACAATTTGAAAGAAAATAAAGAAATCTTAGTTATGTAGATCCCCTCCCTTCACATTCATAGTTTTCAAATTATGTAGATTTTTTTTAGATTGTGAGCCATCAATCATTGTCTTAAAGGTAAAATAGTTTTAAATGTTGTCATGCATCAGTGATTTACACATTGGCTTACATAAACCTGTAATTAATATGTAATATTGTTTTTGAGTCAAGGTGCAAAACTGTATTTCAGTGTACAATCCCTGAGTATTTTTTCTTGTATTTCTGAATGCAGGGTCAATGTTTAGATATGTGCAAGGAGTTCCTCAAGACCAGGAGGAAGATTTAGATGATCAACCATCCACCAGCAGTTCAAGCACACATCATCAACCACCAATCTCTGCAGACTCTGCAACAGCACCCAGCCCTGACCAACAACCATCAACTACTAGTTCAGGACTTATGTTAATGTTTGGTGCTATTGTTAATGCAAAATTAGTGTAGTCTTTTATCAATATTTTAATTTCTCTTTATTTGCACATTACATTTTGCAAAACTGTTGAGAAGTTATTTTGGAAATAAAGAGAAACGTATTGACAATTACTGAATTGATGTTTGATTGATGATTTTCGGGGGGGCACCACAATGCATTTGTGCTTAGGGCACCCAAATGGCTAGCGCCGGCCCTGGTACACATCATACAAAAAATTACAATACATGAGTTCAAAGCTGCACGCATATAGAAAATGTTTTTTTTATTATTATTACTGACAACAGTCAGCTGAACATTATAGGGTCCCGTCCTTCCACTCCCTGTTTTCTCAGTTAAACACAGAAATCAACTACATTTGTCGTTGAGTGTTTGTTATATGTGAAATGAAGAAAAAAAATACGCTCTCTTTCTCTGGTAATGCAGTCGTCCGCGACGCCCTTCTTCTTCGTTGTTTCTTCTATTTGTCTCTAACTCGTGCTCCAATCTTTCATCGATCGATGCTTCGGATTTTGTGGATGCAACGGAATATATGATGCATCATTTTAGCAACATTTAGCAACAACAAAGATGATCGCGATGAGTTCTGCTCGTTCTGCCTCCATTTTGTTTATGGTCTTATCAAAACAAACTACAGTGACAGCGGCCACACTTATCCCTCCTCTTGCGGACTTAGACCCCATGTCATATCCCGCCCCTTGCAAGCCCACCCCCCTAAACCCCCCGTGGATTCTACTGATGTCTAAACGACATTGATGTCTGCATATAAAGCATCAAGTGTGAATCACCCTCAGAGTCGAATCTCCTGATATACAAATTCTGCAAAAAATGAAAATGGCCTATAAGTATAAAATGATTATGCTTGCTTCCTATCGTAAGGAGAAAATTATTATGCTGGCTTCATTACGTAATAGGTGAACCAAAATGTTATACGTTGTAACATTATAGGCAAAATTTTATTATATTATGCGCTCAGAAATTTGTTACATTATCGACTGGGGTTTCCACTTTATAGCTATGGGTTTAATTACAACTAGAGGTTGAAACTCTAGTATTAAATAATAATAAAATAAACAGAATAACCGAATAAACAGAATAACGGACTCTGCAGACCTTTTCAGAGTAACACACAAGTAAATAGCTATTAATATTTATCCCTTTTATAGAGACACACACACAGAGCTGCTCTACTGCCACAAACAAACATAAACATAAAAGCCACAATATGTATCAGTTTATTTTTCTTCATTCATTATTAATTAAATATTTTTATCTGGAGTTAAAAGAGCTGAAGCCAGACAGCATCTGGTGCAGAGTGAGACAGAGTCTCAGGGTGAGGAGATGAATGAGTGTGTCTGTTCCCACAGCAGAAGGTCATGTGACAGCAGAAGGTCATGTGACAGCAGAAGGTCATGTGACTCAGCCCCTAGTGTGCGTCGGTCATCCAATGCGTGGCACGCCCCCACCGCTACAGTGGGGGTAGATATAGATTTGATTTTGTACATATATTGTACATATATTTGATATTAAAATCTCTCCCTGACAGCCGAGGGTCAAGCTGGAGTTCGGTGCATCAAGATGGCGGTGCGACTTCGAGTTGGGTTCCAATAATGGGCTTTGTATGATGATGACACAAGGGGCCTGCTCCCTCAGGATCCAAGAGTTTTACTTGAACATAGATTGTGTACAGTAGATAAATGTCATAGGTAGGTTGAATATTTGTGAGGTTTAATTGGAGAGGACGGACAGATCAATATGAGATGGTTTATTCTTGGTTGTGGGGCATAATAATTGACACCAGTTAAGGTGTTTATGACCGATAAACTGATCTACTGAATCGACTTTGTGAATCTCGACTTTGTGAATCTCAATCAATGTGTGATTTATAGTGTGTGTGTGTGTGTGTGTGTGTGTGTGTGTGTGTGTGTGTGTGTGTGTGTGTGTGTGTGTGTGTGTGTGTGTGTGTGTGTGTGTGTGTGTGTGTTGGGTTTTGCCCCCTCTGCAGGAAGGAGAGAAGGTCTATAGGGTCACTCTCTCATTGGTTGACCGCACCCACACACACATTCCTTGTTTCTAATGCTGATGTATAAAATGCTATTGTTAAAAATGTGATACTTCAAGGATAAATCCCCATTAAGCTGTTTATTCCAGTCATTGTAATTAACAGAAAAACTAATTAGAATTGACACTCATCTGATGACTGATGACACTGTGTAATCAAGACGAGAATGTTCTGATTTCTTTGCCATTTTGGGGTAGCTAACTATCGGATTACAGATTCAAGAAAACGAAACAAATGGGCAAATTCACCGTCAAATCAAGTCAAAATACCCTTCAAATGAATTCAAGTCAGTATTCAAGTAAAACATCATCATCTTCTCCTGAAAACATAAATTTATCTTCTTAACCTTTCCATTCGGTTTCATAACTCTATTCATTCTTTTTATGGGCCCTGTTGGCTCCTCACCCTCACAGCTGTCCTCACACCGGTCAGGCGATCAATAACCCTTATCTCAATCCAATGTGGGCTCCAACGGTTGTTGCATGAAAACATTCTCTGGAAACATACTCCCCTTCGGAGATAGAAGACAGAACCTATCAAAACAACACATCCAGTACATCAACTCTGCTGCGGTTACCTCATTGAGTTTCTGCGTGGTTGCAAGAGATGAGAAGATGTGGACCTGAACGTCACTGTACGGTGGGAAACGCAGGTACCGACTGCGTCAAACACCCTGCAGGGTTTCAGATCAAGTCTGCCTGATTGGAAGGAGGAAGATGTTGAGAAAGAGAGTGTGTGTTTATATCAGATCCTGTCACCGGTAGGAGTGTGTGGCAATAATCCAATAAATACAGTTTCTTATCACTCAATACCAGCGCTCAAAGTGATGATGATGAGCTAAATGATGAATGAGAGGGCTCCTTTTGGACCTGGGAGGACCGGCGTGGTCGCCCCACGGATTCAGGATATGGACGACCGGATTGGAGAGGGTGGGCCAAAAACAAGTTTTATTTACTCCAAAACAGTCCAAAAATAAATAAACAACAATAAATCCATTGGTTGCAAAATAAAGGAATGTTCCAAAAAGAAAAGACTATTAGCATGCCATGCCATGCATGCCATGCATGCCATGCATGCCATGCATGCCATGCATGCCATGCATGCCATGCATGCCATGCATGCCATGCGCTCTAGTACTGGCCTCTCGTCAAGCCAGCACCACTTAAATAGGCCCAATCAGTCCCAGGTGGACTGATTGGGCCAGACCATCAACAAGGGGAACATTCCCTGGCCAAGGCTGGAATAACCTTCTGCCCCCTACTGCTACGGAAGTACATGTACCACATTCAGTATGAAGTGAGGGGAGAGACAGTGAGAAGTACATGTACCACATTCAGTATGAAGTGAGGGGAGACAGTGAGAAGTACATGTACCACATTCAGTATGAAGTGAGGGGAGAGACAGTGAGAAGTACATGTACCACATTCAGTATGAAGTGAGGGGAGAGACAGTGAGAAGTACATGTACCACATTCAGTATGAAGTGAGGGGAGAGACAGTGAGAAGTACATGTACCACATTCAGTATGAAGTGAGGGGAGACAGTGAGAAGGGATTTTCACCTTCTCACTGACCTTTAAACCAGCAAATGTTTTTTTACTTAATAAATGAACACAACTATAATTCAATTTTTTTAATTGCGTTATAAAACGGAATTCCATTATGAAAGATAATCACATTTTCATGTGACCTGCAGACGTGATTTGCACAGGATATGTGACTTAATCTGACTTTAATTCTATCAACCCCACCAAAGTGGTGCCATTGACTATTAAAAGCAAAAAGTCTGGAAGGAGCTCCACCTTTACTGAAACAAAAGTAAACATTTCCATACCAGGGGATACGCACTGCAAGAGTCACTGGTCTCACACAGCATCTCCCGTCTGTTTATTCGATTACACAGAGAGACCCATAATGTCTGGTGCCTAATGCCCTGCCCCGCCCTGAGGGGCTCACAGGGACTAGCAGTGTAGTCTTCAATGGAAAGAAAATGAAATCTCATAATAAGGAAGGGTTGGTTTACAAATATAAACAACAAAGAACCATAGACCTTAAAATTTGGCCCCAAAGAAGTTAATCTTAACATAGTTAGTTATTACTAGAATTATTACTCTTTTCCAAACCCTACCACCCATTCTCTCTCTCTCTCTCTCTCTCTCTCTCTCTCTCTCTCTCTCTCTCTCTCTCTCTCTCTCTCTCTCTCTCTCTCTCTCTCTCTCTCTCTCTCTCTCTCTCTCTCTCTCTCTCTCTCTCTCTCTCTCTCTCTCTCTCTCTCTCTCTCTCTCTCTCTCTCTCTCTCTCTCTCAGGAACATTTCTTAAAAGCTTTATCTCAATCTGCACCTCGCAGGCTTACAGCAATGTCTGGATCACATCTATTTTCTTGGGAAACAGGGTGTGTGTGTGTGTGTGTGTGTGTGTGTGTGAGTGAATGAGTGTGTGATTCAGTGAAGGGTATCTCTCCAGAACTTAATGAAATAATGTATTCTACCGTAAAGGAAAAACATTGAATTGAGTCGAAAATATATATATAAAATTGTTCAATTATTCAAATCTCAAACCCAATTTGTATGTAAATTTGTGTTAGGTTCCTACTTAAATTATTTTGCATCTAATAACATAAACACCTCACTGTCAGAGTCTGCCCGGTTGGGTTCACTAGTTTTGTTATTGTGTAAACCCTGTCCACTTATTGTCTTGTTTTCTTCCCTTTCTTCCCCTTCACAAGCTTCAGGTTATGTTATTTTGAGTCGTTAATCCACCAGCGCTCACTTCTCAAGTTGTGTGTTTGAAAATCTGAAACCGCCAATCCTTTGAATAGGAGTACTCTTGCTCCATCTTGTGGTAATGTTGTGCTAGAGTGAATAATAATTGGAATACATAGTGTGGGTTTTTGTGACAATAATGTCAATATAATTTTGTAACCCTCCACCCTCCACAATTCACATTGTGTTAAAGCACAATACTGGAGCTTGATAATTAGAGTGATTGTGTATTGAAATATAAAACGTCTTGTATATCAGGACCAAGATTTTTTATCAGTAAAGCACAAATATATGTCAGTGTATTTTCTGATGCTTGAAGCATGCTATACACTGAACTTTCACCTGAGTCTTGATCAGACCAAAAATTGGCCATGTCACTTCTGTGACATCATCATAAGTTACGGCTGATGACATCATCCGATCCAGATTCTGTCCCCTGTAACTTCATGTTGATGCAATCGATGCAAGTGAGTCAGCTTTTATTGTGTATTTTTTTTAAACTGATATTCACAAATTACAATCATATCGTGGTTGATGAATCCATTTTAAAAAACATGTCTATTTATTGGTAACATGTCCCGTGGGGCTTTGATTAAAGTTGCTGGCGCGGAATTAAAGTTTCCCTAAAATAAAAAGGGTTATAAAAAAGAACAAGGAGTTGATTTGATTTCCCTGATTTGATTTGAACGCCCTTACATCCACGCCTAATGGATTGTGACGTTGTTTCGTCGCCGACACCGCACTGTGCTGAGTCAGCTCCAGATGCACTTCTTTTTTCATATTTCTGAGATTTTTATTTTTCCTAAAAGACTGATCATTAGCGCGCCACCCACCGTCCAATGTTTAATATCAGACTGCAAGACACGCTCTGACTCATAAAAAACCTTTCAGCCATGGAGCTCCAGAAACACAAATAACTCCTGACCACACAAGACTTTGACAACATAAAACCATTCAGCGTGGACTGGAGGACTGGACTCGCACTGGACCTCGGGCCCACAAGGGCTTGAGGTCACATGATGTGAAAGAAAATACTTGTTGTGTTAAGGAGTTGTGGGAGACTTTCCATGGCCGGCGGTGCACACGTAAGCGTTCCACTTAGGAAAGAGAAAACGTGTTTCCCCCGACATTGTCTGTTAATTCATAGCAGCAGAAGCTGATCTGTGGCTCATCTCGGTGAACTCCATCACTTCTGCGCTTATCACGCCCCGCTCTCAGCCCGAAGCGCCAACTACTGCAGTCTGGCTGCTTGGCATCTGAATGTTAAAACACTCCCACTATCTCTCACTCTCTTATATACATACTCTCTTTCTCTCCCTCTGCATCCTATACTTTCAATACTGAGAATAGCTCACTTACCCACAGTGCCTTAACTTACATCTTTTAACAACCTTTTAAAAGGTTTTAACACCTCACTAAAACAAAGCTATGTGGGGCATTGAGATCACCCATCAACTCCTGTGTGTATGGAGGTCGTATTCATCTTAGTCAAAACATTGTTTCACTCAACACGTTCATCAGGCAGGGCTCCAAACACGTTACACTTTGAGTGTACGTTTAGTGAACACTTCATACAAACCTAGCTGCTGCTTATGGTGCCCTAATGTCTTGATATCATCTATTTTTAAATAAAAATGAGAGTGATCCACCATACTATAAAGGGAAATCCTGTATAGTACAGGGAAACGATAAAAAACAACACTTTTTCATGACGGCCGACAGTTTTTCATGATGGAATGCTTGTAGTCAAAGTGACTGGCAGTGAGTCAGATACAGGTGATTCAGCCTGCTCCAGGAGGCCTTCCCAACCCCCTTAGTGTAAATAGTGCCGGTATGTTCCTCCTACATGATCAGCTCTGTAATCTGAGCTGTGGTCCTCCCCCAACCCGCCACAAACATAACAGAGATCCAAACAGCAGCGCGTTAAAGCACTAGCTCTGTGTGCTGCTGTTCACTAGGACAGGTTGTGTGGTAGTTCACCACCTGTGGACTAGAGGGCTGCAGGGCCGTCCCATGGCCCCCATCTGTTCTGCACGGGGCGGCTTCACGATGCCAGCGTTTCAATGCTCCCCGCCACACAGACAAACAGCCATGCCTGTGTGTGGTATCCAGCAGGTGGGTGGTATGTACGTTATCCATGATGCAGTTCTGCTCCCTAAGTTCACGGATCAGGTGTGTTGACTGCTGTCCTCTGTGGCATCTTTCAGTAAGTCCCCCCCCTCCCACAGCTGGCCAGTGTTTAGATGGCCAGCTGCTGAGCGACTTTAACGAACATCTGCAACACTTGTGCTCCAGCTACCCCCACTGTTAAGGGTTGTTTAGAATGAGCTCCTGATGCTCTATTAAGCCTAACCCTCACCCTAACCCTAAGCTATTTAGTTTGGGTGTGTTTTCTTACTCCCACTCCTGGGGTCCAAGTAGGAATCTGAAGCATGTGTCGGTATCGCCCCCTGGGGATTACGTTTGGGAGTGTCCGGTCATCTTTGTGTTCGTGGTAGGAGGAGGTCGACGGAGCAGGAGCTCAGAGCGGGGGGTACGGCAGGCTGGGGTGGTAGGAGGGGGTCGACGGAGCAGGAGCTCAGAGCGGGGGGTGTACGGCAGGCTGGGGTGGTAGGAGGAGGTTGACTGAGCAGGAGCTCAGAGCGGGGCATACGGCAGGCTGGGGTGGTTTGTAAGCAGCAGCTACCTGTCCTGTTAAGCAACAGAAACTAGCAGCTGTTGGAAAGCGTAGTGTCCTTTGTCAAGATGCTGACAACGGAAAAAAAATGCTGGGAATAAAAAATTGCCATTGAATACTGTGTCCCATGGTCTTTATCATTTATCATTAAAAGAGAAGTTGGTTATGGTTTATGGGTTCATTAGCATCCAAACTAAGTGCAATGGTAAACTTTGCTCAAAGCAAAATGACTTTGCTCGATTCCAAAATTACAAAATGTGCTGTATTTTAACGTTGACCGAGGCCAACTTCTGCAAACATTCAAACGGGACGGCGGTTACAGCCGGTGGTTGTATTCCACCTCGGAGAGCATCCAGCCCAGACACGGCTGCATAGTTCCCTGTCAGACATTCTTGGGTGCTACTTGAGTTGTAATGCATTGACAGTAAATCTCTCTTTGTAGCAGCCTACTTAAAGGCCTTATTTATGCTCCACGCCTCAAAGCACACTTTTACCAACACGGCTCATTAATCCAAAGACTGAAAGGCGTGGACTCATACGGGTGCATTCTCTCTCTCACAACACTTTCATCACTACCGAAAAATAGGAAACATAATCTCTCCAGGACTTTTAGAAAGTATTTTTTTTCAGCTAGCTCACCTTTATGGCTTTATCCTGTGGATGCTAACACGGTTGTGATTCCGGCGTTTCCATTCAATTAAACACAATATAGAAACAACTATCTATTGCACTATTTGCATAAATTCATTCTCAACCTTGGCTGAGATAACCACCATTTTGAGTCTTTATTTGTTGTGGAAGTACCAGAGATGTTGGAGATCCAACGCTGCCATTGGGGGTTCATATATATACATATATATGTTCATAATATCATCCGGAGGTGCACACAGCTTAATTACTTTCTCCTCCATTTTTCAGTTCAATCTGGACTTCAGGGAGTGAAAGCTGATAGGGTGTCACAACACAAAGCATCCAGTGAAATTCACGGAAAAAGTTCAAACATTTAGCGCCGTGCCATTCATCAATTCACGCCGCAGGTTTCTACAGCGGAAAATTTGCCTTTATTCGCGTATTTTCATTGATTTTGTATGTTTTCGGGCCACGCCTTAATTATTTTTGTGAACACACGTTAAGTCCTTATGAATTATCATTAACATCTTTCCTTGACCTCATGATGCTTTCCATTGAGCTCAAGCAAAAGAGGTTCGGTAATGACATAGAATGTTATTTTTTTTATTATCCCATCGTAATCACGGTCGGAGGTGTGGAGTCAGAAGTGGGAATGCATCTCAAGTTACCATGTCGGCAAAACATGGATGCTCACGCTAAACTTTGCTGCGCTGACTAACTAGTAATAACAACATTAACATTGCATGGGTTTAACCAACGCCTGTAATGGTATGCCGTGGTTCTGAAAGGATACCAAGTTGAAAATCAAAAATGCTAAAAATGTACCCAAACAACCTTATTTATTTATATTTTTCTGGCCGCATACAATGTGGGAAATAATACCCTAGTTTGCGACTAGGAACTCCCTTGTTGACGTGCCATTTTATAAAAAAATTCCAAGTAAGAAGGCGGAAATTATGACCTGAGCTTTCAAACGCATCAGACTCCAAGTTGATCACAGATTTATGATTGAAGACTTTTTCAATGTGGTTTAACAAAGGAAACTTCATTAACAACCATGCCAGTTTAGTTCAGTTGAGTTAAATAAACACCAACCCTAGCCTAGAAGGTTACTCGTTTCCTAACCCCTTTGACAACAGAATAAAGCAGACATCTTCCCCCCCTTCACAATTCTTCCGTTCTATTGTCTTTCTGCGCTCCCATTGCAGCTTGTGTCTTTATGAATCGCTGCAAAAATATACAACGTCTCGCCTAATCATTGGGCAGTGCAATGGAAAACGGCCATTCTTTCTGTGTGGTCCCCTCCCCCCTCTCCCCCTCTCCCTCTCTCCCTCTCTCCCTTCCTCCCCCTCTCTCCCTCTCTCCCTCCCTCCCCCTCCCTCTCTCCCTCCCTCTCTCCCTCAGAACACAGAGTGTACATTTAACCCCCCTGGGAAGCAGTCTTTCTCTTTGGCTGTCACACTCCGGTGACCGTGTTAACTCAGTCTTCCTGTCAGGGTGAACAGCTCACCCCATCCCTGGCTCAGAGCCCTGGTGTGCACGCCCTCTTGGTTGTGTGTGGGGGTGGAGCAGTGTGTGTCTGTGTGTGTGTGTGTTTGTGTGTTGTGTGAGTGTATCATAGAGTGCTTTCAATCAAGGTGTAGCACTGTGTGTGTGTGTGTGTGTGTGTTCATCCCAGAGTACTTTCAATCAATACACCCTCCTGTTTCCGTCAATGGCGGCAGCCATCTTGAGGCGGCTTTCTTCAAACAGAAGCCTTCAGAGCTTCCTGCTGGACCCATTGGAGCGCGGCTCACTACTCCACCATGGACCCCCCCTCTGGACCCCCTCGCTGGACCAGCCCTGACTAGCCCTGGTCGCATCTTGAGCACGTACGTATTAGCAAAGTGCAGTATTCATCAAGCTACGTAGCCGAGGTGCTACGCGGGGCCGTGCTCCACCCTGCCGGTGAGGCGGGCTGCAGCTCCCACTGTACTGTAGACCTGGGGGGATACGGGGCCCTTATTCACTGGGGGCCCCTGATAGATACGGGGCCCTTATTCACTGGGGGCCCCTGATAGATCTGGCTGCTTTTGACATGTGGTTGGAGATTGAGCGGAGGTCAGTGGCTAATGGGGTCACATATGATACGCCGGTTGGAGAAAGCACTTCTTGGACATGTTTGATATTTGATATAAGCTCCTCTTGCTCCATTCACACGCTGCATCTAGTCTATCAAAAAAACTAGAACGTGCTTTACTTATATTTCATTCCATTGAAGACGAATGCTGTTTCATGTTGTATTTGTAGTTTTACAAACCCCTACAACATCCATCCCTCTTGTTTAAACACAGTAGGCTGTAGGCTGTAAATGAGCCCTCGACCCAGCTCAAAGTCAACTAGCATTGGAAGGGCCGACATAATATCTGTAAAGAACAATAAATACATTTCCCGTATCAATCGCTAGCGCCCCGCGTCTCTGCACCGTCGTGTGAGGTACGGCGAGGGCCGGCGGCCGGTCCTCAACGGCGTGGAACGTGGACCTGAGGTCTGTCCACAGCAGCCCCGAGCAGCTGAGTACATAGAGAGAGCCTGAAGATCTCCAAAACAATGACATTCCCCGCGGCGCGTGTTTAGTCTCTCCCCGCACCGGCCCCGAAGTGATCTGGTCCCCCCCTACAATCACTTGACCCTGGAGCGGGAGAGTCCATCTGGGGGAAGATGGGGGGGGGGGGGGAGTGGAAGCTTTTGCTGGGCATCCAGGAGGTCAAGACTTGACCGGCTTAATATAATTACCCAGTAGCACCCGGGTTCATATAGGGTTCAAACTCTGCTCATCTTCAACGGGCAACATCTGACCCCTTTCTGCCATTAATGACAGTATCTGAGCTCACTGCTGGACCACTAGCAGCATATGGTGGTCTGGGGGTCTGGCGCTCCGGGAGGCCTGGATTGATAGACAGAATCCTGGGAGCTTTGTATTGATGCGTTCTTAAAAGAGCATCAATCCCTCAAACCCCCATTAGGAATAAATTACCTGTTAAGCATCTTATCGGAAAAAAAATGTAGTGCTTAGCATGTGTGTGGGAAAGACGAATTAACTATGTACCATACTGTAGTTAGACATTCTACCCTCCTTAATCTTTTCGTTAATCAAGTAGTGATATCTTGAAGGAAATAGTTGTTATGAGGGTTCACCTTGGACCTGATCTGACTATATACTATACACTATATACTATATATATATATACACACACACTATCCAGAACAGTCCACACTCTTGCTACTTCTGGATGCTCTACATTACTCTTCATTTCATTTCATTTCATTTCATTGCATGCAGCCCTATAAATATTTGAAGACTATTCCGGAGCCAAACGTACCCGGGTAACCTCCTCTAAAATAAAAAGTGAGCGATCGGGCAAAGTCCACGGGAAGCGCCATCACACCACATGACTGCTCCAGCCTCACCACTCCACACCCCGACCTCAGCTGAAGGAAGGCCCCAAGAGAAGCCTGCACAAATGAGTCCGCTGGTCTCCTGCCAAAGCCCTCTGTTTCCAGCCGCCCTGGCCTCCACAGGGGCCCGCCCTGGCCTCCACAGGGGCCCGCCCTGGCCTCCACAGGGCCCCTCCCGGCGATGGGGAGGCATTGTGCTTCAAGTGAATGTTGTTGTTGGAGCGCGGCGGGCGAGCCCCCTACGCTGCCATGCCTCCCGGAGGACGGGGGCTTCCAGGGGGCTGTTTATGTGTTGAGTGCAGCGCTGCGTGGAGCCCAGAGCCTAATGGAGTGTGAGAGAGGGGCCTGGGCTTCTTCAGCTCACTCTCAGCTGTACAAACAGGCTCCCCAGGCAGCAGCTCCTCTTCCTCCTCTTCACGCCCAGCCCCTCTGTCTACGTCGTCTCCATCGTCGTCGTCTTCTTCTTCTCTGGTGTCTCCTTTGTCATCTCTTCGTCTTCCCACTCGAGGCCGAACCCTTCAGACGCTCCTCTCCCTCTCCTTTTTTTGTTCATCTCATCACCTTTTCTTCTCTTCCCTCACTGTTTGACTATCCTTTATGTCTTCTTGGCTCTCTTCCCTCACTCGCTCTCTCTCACTCTCTCCTCTCTCTGACAGTTTTGTCATTCCTCCAGTTCCCCCCTCTCTTTTCACAATCTGTCAGATCCATCCTTTGCTGAGTCCTGCTGTCCTTGTATCCTGTGTCCATCCGTCAGCAGACAGACATTAGAGATGTATTTCTCCCCAGGCCCAAACCTCCTACCACTGAATCCAGCTCATGTTGTTGTATTACGTTTTCTAAGTTCCTAATATTTGCACATTGTAATCTACGCAGATGGATTTGAGAATGTTTCATATACACTCACGCCCATCTCTCTCCAGTGCTTCTGTCGTCTAGGGCTTCCTTCCAGTGGGTGTGCATGTGTGTGTGTGTGTGTGTGTGTGTGTGTGTGTGTGTGTGTGTGTGTGTGTGTGTGTGTGTGTGTGTGTGTGTGTGTGTGTGTGTGTGTGTGTCTGTGTGTTGCCATGCAAAACATCTCTTCTTACTGGAAATATGATAGGCTTTTTTATCATTTCTTTCCTTTTTCACAACCTAATTCAGGTATTTACGTTGGGAGTGGAAAAGTGGCAGTGAACCCAAATGGGTTTCTTTTCAAACGTGGTGTGTCTGACATCATGGTAGTGAGGTGAGTGGAGATGAGTAGAGCTGCGTCCAGGCAGCGGATGATGGCCGTCCGAGTGCCATGATGTCACCTCCATCACTCTGCCATGATGTCACCTCCGTCACTCTGCCATGATGTCACCTCCGTCACTCTGCCTAACTCTGCCATGATGTCACCTCCGTCACTCTGCCATGTCACCTCCATCACTCTGCCTAACTCTGCCATGATGTCACCTCCGTCACTCTGCCTAACTCTGCCATGTCACCTCCGTCACTCTGCCGTGATGTCACCTCCGTCACTCTGCCATGATGTCAGCTCCGTCACTCTGCCATGATGTCACCTCCGTCACTCTGCCTAACTCTGCCATGATGTCACCTCCGTCACTCTGCCATGATGTCACCTCCGTCACTCTGCCTAACTCTGCCATGATGTCACCTCCATCACTCTGCCATGATGTCACCTCCGTCACTCTGCCTTACTCTGCCATGATGTCACCTCCGTCACTCTGCCATGTCACCTCCATCACTCTGCCTAACTCTGCCATGATGTCACCTCTGTCACTCTGCCTAACTCTGCCATGTCACCTCCGTCACTCTGCCGTGATGTCACCTCTGTCACTCTGCCATGATGTCACCTCTGTCACTCTGCCATGATGTCACCTCCGTCACTCTGCCTAACTCTGCCATGATGTCACCTCCGTCACTCTGCCATGATGTCACCTCCGTCACTCTGCCTAACTCTGCCATGATGTCACCTCCGTCACTCTGCCATGATGTCACCTCCGTCACTCTGCCTAACTCTGCCATGATGTCACCTCCATCACTCTGCCTAACTCTGCCGTGATGTCACCTCCGTCACTCTGCCTAACTCTGCCATGATGTCACCTCCATCACTCTGCCATGATGTCACCTCCGTCACTCTGCCTAACTCTGCCATGATGTCACCTCCGTCACTCTGCCATGATGTCACCTCCATCACTCTGCCTAACTCTGCCGTGATGTCACCTCCGTCACTCTGCCTAACTCTGCCATGATGTCACCTCCATCACTCTGCCATGATGTCACCTCCGTCACTCTGCCTAACTCTGCCATGATGTCACCTCCGTCAGTCTGCCATGATGTCACCTCCGTCATTCGCTCACCTCCACCACTCTCAACTCCCGTCACACTATCACTTCCCTGTCTCTGCTCACTTGCACCACCCTGCTCACCGACATCCACCTCACCTCCATCACTCCTCCTACCTCTGCCATGTCGTCACCTCCGTGACACGATCACTTCCACACTCTCACACCTCCACCGCTCCGATCACCTCCGCTAATGCTGATCACCTCCGGTGATGCTTTTACCTCATCTCTCTCCACCCCCCTGGGTGACAAACCACCTCCTCTGGGTTTGTTGGTTTGTTCAGAAGAGCTTTTGCTATGCGTTTTGAATTCATGTGGGTTCAGAGGAAGCTGGCAGAGAGAGCAAGAGAGGGAGAGAGAGAGAGAGAGAGAGAGAGAGAGAGAGAGAGAGAGAGAGAGAGAGAGAGAGAGAGAGAGAGCGAGAGAGAGAGAGAGCAAGAGAGAGCGAGAGAGAGAGAGACAGAGAGACAGAGAGCAAGACAGAGAGAGAGAGAGAGACAGAGTGTGAAATTAAGAGAGAGAAGAAGTATCATTGGTCCTGGATTAAAGATAAACACAGTATTAATATTTATTATACATTTATTTATTCCTGTAAGATGATTTGCTTGGTATTTAAATAACTCAAAGTGGACCGCAAGAGTAGCCTGGTGGTTTACGCTGAAATAACATATAAGGATTGTGTTATCATGACATACACACAAACAGGAGAGCCTGCATTTGGGTTGCCATTATAATCAGGCAACCATGTGTTGAACTTGTTGAACGGGGCCTGAAGGAAACAGTTTCAACGACTCCATGTTTGGTTGTCACTCCAATGTGGACGGAATACTAATCCTAGATATTCCTATATGGCCTACCACGCTACCACGCTACAGTAAGCCGTGTTATCGGAAAAAATAGTAAACCTGAAATAAGACTCCGTCGATTTTTATGACCTCATAGGTGTTAACGCTAATGCACCACCATGAGCAAGTGATCCACGAGCTCCTAAAGATATCCATCAGCCATAGCTCCCCACTTCAACCACGTCAACTCGCCCGGGCTCTGCTCCGCCACGCCGGCGGACCATGGAGTGATTTATATTCCCGGGTCGTTATCTGCCATCCGTCACCAGCACCCCCCCCCCGCACCACCACCTCCACCACCACCACCACCGCCGCCGCCGCTGCTGCGGACCAGAGGAGAACTGGCCGAGCGTCTCCAAGGCTGCGGCTGACCGTTCGCTCGAGAGCCAGCACCTGAAAAAATAAGCTTCTCCGAGGAGAGAGCCGCTCCACTGTTAAATATAGATATAATGGCCTCGCTTTAGGTCAGAATACAAACCAATTAAAGATATCTGTCTAGGAGAGCGAGGAGAGGGCGAGGGAGAGGCGAGAGCGATGTGAGATATGAGTTACACAGGCTCTATGAGATATGAGTTACACAGGCGCTATGAGATATGAGTTACACAGGCGCTATGAGATATGAGTTACACAGGCGCTATGAGATATGAGTTACACAGGCGCTATGAGATATGAGTTCTACAGGCACTATGAGATATGAGTTATACAGGCGCTATGAGATATGAGTTACACAGGCGCTATGAGATATGAGTTACACAGGCGCTATGAGATATGAGTTACACAGGCACTATGAGATATGAGTTACACAGGCGCTATGAGATATGAGTTACACAGGCGCTATGAGATATGAGTTATACAGGCGCTATGAGATATGAGTTACACAGGCGCTATGAGATATGAGTTACACAGGCGCTATGAGATATGAGTTACACAGCCGGTCAGACTCAGGGTGACAGAGGTTTTACAAGAGATTCATTTCATTGTTAATAAGCTGGGATGTTTTCCATCAACTGCTGTGATTGGCAGGGAGCTGGTGGCCTCCACACAAGGGGAGTAGGCCAAATGAAGCAACAGACGCTTAAGGGGAAATGTCCTTCTAAACTCTTACGATATCTGTGAAGAAACAGAGTCATTTGAGTCATTTGGAGAGATTTTGGCGATGGGGTTTGGAGGTGGCTGTGTTGTCCTCAGATATGCTGAAACAAGTTCCGACTAGCGACCGAGACCTGCGCATCAGAGCCAGGAGAGAAACACACACACACACACACACACACACACACACACACACACACACACACACACACACACACACACACACACACACACACACACACACACACACACACACACACACAGCAGTTTGTCGAGTGTGTGTGTGTGTTATGTCCAAAAGAAAAAGCATTTTTAGCTTGAGCAATTTTTGCTAAGTAGTCTGGTTCTCACCGAGACTGTACCTTAGTGTCTGTTTTTAGGTACAATAAAAACCTTCTTGAGTAAAAAGTAAAATCTGCCTATAAGTTGGGTAACAACTCTGGGCCCAAGTATTTGGTTGACCCTTGCCCCAATGCAAGCACAAGCACACACACACACACACACACACACACACACATGAACACACAAAAATAATGATAGGCAACTATCATTTATTTTGAAAGGCCTACTTTGAATAGTAGTTTCATTCAAGGAAAACAATTACACACAAACAATCATTAAAGATTACGATCACTTATACTGCTACCATTTATTATTTTTTAAACTGTAACCAGACTTGAGGCTGTCCGCACACGCAGTAAAGTTTAGTAAAATAAAAGAATGCGCTCAGTGTGAGCTGCGAGCCACTGACAGCTCCACTGTTTCACCACGATGCAGCAGGAGGAATAAACGTCTGCACTTCCATTAATCCTCAAGCGTCTTTTAAACCTATAATCCCATCCAGAAAAATATTTCGGACCGAATAAAGTTTAGCCTAGAACCTTTTTTTCCCCTTCATCTTATAATGATTAATTCAGTCATTAGGTATTTTCCATTTCATAGTCGTATCCTTCATCCTCCCCACACGTCCTCTGAAACGGTCGACATGTTTTTTCGAGGGATGTGAATAAAACAGCAGGACCAGAGCGTGAGTTACAGAGTAACACGTCGTTCACGTTTCACTGCAGACTTCAACATCTAAAAGAAGGTGGCAGGCTGGCAACTTGTTTATAACAATTCTAATAATTATAAAATAAAGGTTGAATTAAAGAAAAAGAAAACATCCTAACCAGCGGTTGAAATTTAATAACATGCATACGAAATATACAACATATGTTTCTTTTTGTAATATTTATAAGCCATTTGAAAAATCTAAGAGAAGAATCTCCTTTTAAATCAGAACAATTAAATAAAAGTAGTCTGAACTTAAAGCACAATAATCACAACCTACCCGAAACCTTTCTGGTCTTTAAACAGCGAGCCGCTCCAGAGGGGCCCAGGGTCTGTTGCTTTAGGGGTCACTGGGGACCCTGGCTCTGGTCACCTGAGGCTGCTGCCACTTAAAGCCATTTTAAAGTCATATAATGCTCCATTTCAGAGCGTTCCCTCCCCAGACAGCCCCAACACATGGCTGTGGAAACCGTTGAACTGTTGTGTTTGTGTCATCTCTGGGAGAAAAGGGGATTTGTCAACGCCAGAGTCTGGCAGAGCGCTCTTTGAAGGGTTGTACGGTGAGAGCGAATCAACCTGCTGGGAAACACGTGAAGACGGACGCTTGCTAGTAAGAGTACTTCTACATTCTTATCCCTATACGCACGCAGATCCATAAAGATAGAATACTGTGTGTAGAAATGAGTTCAAGTCAATTAACTTATCAAGATAAATTCAATGGAAACCTAATGTTAGGTTTGCTAATGTTTTATTTTATTGAAAGAAGCAAATATGCATAAATATAATTTGTAGAATTAAACAAATATTTTTGATGGGTAAAATCCATCAACCTGTGTGTGTGTGTGTGTGTGTGTGTGTGTGTGTGTGTGTGTGTGTGTGTGTGTGTGAGGGGGGGGGGTGTGTGCGTGTGTGAGCGTATATTCAGGGAAATTTTGGTTAAGTTGAAATTCTTTGTAAAAGCAATGAACATAACTTTCTACCCGTCTAACACACACACACACACACACACACACACACACACACACACACACACACACACACACACACACACACACACACACACACACACACACACACACACACACACACACACACACACACACACACACACAGTGTATAAACGGGGAGGGGAGAGCGTCTACGGACGGGTACAGGACATGGTGAAACCAGAGGCTGGAGGTGGAGGAATGTGTGACAGGGCCGACCACATGGGCCGTTAACGCCAGCGCAGGATGTACGGGTCAGCAGCATCAGCGTGACTACAGGACCCCCACCACGCCGACAGGAGCCAGCTGGGCCCTGTGTGACCACTAGCGCCGTAAAAAGATCCACCCGCTACAATTATACAAGGAGATTGTTTTGGTTCACCCGAAGACATGTCTGTATTTTATATGATTATTTTACTTTATTATTGGTACGTAGAGCAGTAGACCTACTCAGGAGTCGTAGTAGAAGTAGTAGCAGCCTAGTAGTAGTATTAGTCGAAGTCTAGCACTAGGCTAGTGATAGCAGCAGTACAATAAGTAGGCTAATAGAAGAAGTGGAAATATGAGGAGCAGTTTGGTAAGAGCATAATATTATTTGAATTCACATGTAAGACAATCGATTAATCACCAAAGCAACCTATGCTTCTATGAACCCTGAATTCAGGCTTCCACCCAGCCACACTCAACAACGCTAGGCCTATATGGTAAAACGAAAATAAGTGAGAAACACTTGAGAAACAATGTAGTTATGAATTTAAAATATTTAATTTATTTCTTGCAAATCAATGCAAATATTTGTATTAATTCAAACGCATGTGATGTTTTTCTCCGGTGTGACAGGTTTATGAAATGGCGGACCATGGGATTGACTCAGTGCTGATGCATGAGACAAAGTCCTCCACTAGAGGGCAGGGCCCTCTCTGTTTAGGAGTTTACAGACTATCTGCAGGTCTCCCTCCCTAAACACTAATCACAACCTCATAAAAACAGACTCCATAAAAACACTCAGAATGCAAAAAAATTTAAAAGAAAAAAAGAAAAAAAATGGCACTGTGAGCATTAATTCACATGTGAGCGTATATGCACAGTGAGGTATTTATGTTGGGTCTCTAGAATAGTTGAATTACAGTGGCATATTTCTTACCAGAGATCATCACATTTTTTTACCAGTTCATTGTTGACTAAAATCCATTGTGGAGCCGAGTGCTACGACGTCCTAAAGAAGAGAGTGACCTCTGCTTGTACAACGGACAGCTTTTTTCAAATGTCTCTCTTTCCTTCTCCCCCTTTTTTTCCTTTTTTTTTCCAGCGTTAAGAGAGGAGAGTCACGAGGGAATGGGTTTGATTGACCACCACGTAAAGCCCAAATTCATTTAAACAACAAGCAGACACACAATGTAACATATTATCTAGATGAAATCACCCTCTACCACCCACCATGTTCCCAGGCAGAGACCCAGAGGGAGGGGGAGAGAGAGAGAGGAAGAGAGCACAGACAGGGAGAGAGAGAGTACAGACAGACAGGGAGAGAGACCCAGAGGGAGGGAGAGAGAGAGAGAGGAACAGAGCACAGACAGAGAGAGAGAGAGAGAGAGAGAGAGAGCGAGAGAGAGAGGAAGAGAGCACAGACAGGGAGAGAGAGAGAGAGAGTACAGACAGACAGACAGGGAGAGAGAGAGAGAGAGACAGAGAGCACAGACAGACAGGGAGAGAGAGAGAGAGTACAGACAGACAGTGAGAGAGAGAGAGGAAGAGAGCACAGACCAGAGAGAGAGAGAGAGAGAGTACAGACAGACAGGGAGAGAGAGAGAGCGAGCACAGACAGAGAGAGAGAGAGAGTACAGACAGACAGACAGGGAGCGAGAGAGAGAGTACAGACAGACAGGCAGAGACCCAGAGGGAGGGAGAGAGAGAGAGGAAGAGAGCACAGACAGAGAGAGAGAGAGAGAGTACAGACAGACAGGGAGAGAGAGTACAGACAGACAGACAGCGAGAGAGAGAGAGTACAGACAGACAACGAGAGAGAGTACAGACAGACAGACAGCGAGAGAGAGAGTACAGACAGACAGACAGCAAGAGAGAGAGTACAGACAGACAGACAGCAAGAGAGAGAGAGAGAGAGAGAGAGTACAGACAGACAGACAGGGAGAGAGAGAGAGAGAGACAGAGAGCACAGACAGACAGGGAGAGAGAGAGAGTACAGACAGACAGTGAGAGAGAGAGAGGAAGAGAGCACAGACAGAGAGAGAGAGAGAGTACAGACAGACAGACAGGGAGCGAGAGAGAGAGTACAGACAGACAGGCAGAGACCCAGAGGGAGGGAGAGAGAGAGAGGAAGAGAGCACAGACAGAGAGAGAGAGAGAGAGAGTACAGACAGACAGGGAGAGAGAGAGAGAGTGAGAGCACAAACAGACAGAGAGAGAGAGAGTACAGACAGACAGCCAGCGAGAGAGAGTACACAGACAGACAGGGAAAGAGAGAGAGTACAGACAGACAGGGAGAGAGAGAGAGAGTACAGACAGACAGGGAGAGAGAGAGAGAGAGTACAGACAGACAGACAGCGAGAGAGAGTACAGACAGACAGGGAGAGAGAGAGAGAGTACAGACAGACAGGCAGAGACCCAGAGGGAGGGAGAGAGAGAGAGAGGAAGAGAGCACAGACAGAGAGAGAGAGAGAGAGCGAGAGTACAGACAGACAGACAGCGAGAGAGAGAGAGTACAGACAGACAACGAGAGAGAGTACAGACAGACAGACAGCGAGAGAGAGAGTACAGACAGACAGACAGCAAGAGAGAGAGTACAGACAGACAGACAGCAAGAGAGAGAGAGAGAGAGAGAGAGTACAGACAGACAAGGAGAGAGAGAGAGTATAGACATAGATAGGGGAAGAGAGATAAAGGATAGACAGACAGAGAGAGACAGATGGAGGGTCAGTATTTAACAATGTATAGAGAGAGAAAGAGTATAGACAGAGTACACAGAGAGAGAGAGAGAGAGAGAGAGAGAGAGAGAGAGAGAGAGAGAGAGAGAGAGAGAGAGAGAGAGAGAGAGAGAGAGAGAGAGAGAGAGAGAGAGAGAGAGAGAGAGAGAGAGAGAGGCCTGTGGCCTTAGGGGCCTGGGGGCCCGGGGGCCTGGGGGCCTTGGGGTCTAGGGGCCCGGGGCCTGGGGGCCTGGGGGCCTAGGGGCCCATGGCCTGGGGGCCTGGGGGCCTGTAGCCTTGGGGCCTGTGGCCATAGGGGCCCGGGGGCCTGGGGGCCCGTGGCCTTAGGGGCCTGGGGGCCCGTGGCCTTAGGGGCCTGGGGCCTGGGGCCCGGGGGCCTGGGGGCCCGTGGAATTAGGGGCCTGGGGCCTAGGGGCCTGTGGTCCTGTGCCCCTAGGGGCCTGGGGGCCTAGGGTCCTGGGGCCTGGGGGCCTGGGGGCCTAGGGGCCCTGGGGCCTGGGGGCCCCCGGCCTTAGGGGCCTGGGGGCCTAGGGGCCTGGGGCCCCCAGCGTGCCTTAGGGCAGGACACTGGTGGGTTGCAGTGTGAGGCTGCCGTTACCCACAGAGCCAGCGGGTGCAGTGGGGGACCATGTCCCAGGTGCGCCCAGCTGTTCTCCCTAATATTCACCAGATGTTTGGGGGGGGGGGCTGTCCTGAACCCTTACACATGCTGGGAAACACACTGCAGCGCACACACACCGACACGCACACACACAGACACGCACACACACAGAGACACACGCACACACAGACACGCACACACACACAGACAGGCACACACACAGAAACACACACACTGTCCCTGTGTGTTTAAATTGGTGTAAGCGCGATACAGTTACATACAATGATGATTTTTCATTTAATTGTATTTTATTTAAAGTTGCCGTAGTGCACGTAGTTTCTTTTCTAACATTAATCTAAGATTTTTTGTTCATTTTTTCCTGTTCATTGGCCATTGGTTGAGATAGAGAGATTTATTGTATCCTTATACATGTCAGTTTTATTTGACACCGAGATCAGCCACCCTCTAAAACTCTTAATTTGTGTGTTTGCAAGGTCTGGCACTTAAAAAATAAACATTTATGACACTTTCCGTCTAACACACAGAAATGTTGCATCTGTTTTAATAATGTCGAGCCGACTTCCCAGGGAGAAACCCGAAGCTTTCAAACATGCAACCGAAAAGTCCAGCGAAATAAAAAGCAGCTCTGTGTTCACACACACATAATCCACATACACACACATACACACACATAATCCATACAAAAAGTCTTCATTTGAGGGCAAAGATGGCAGAGTTTGTGTGTGTGTGTGTGTGTGTGTGTGTGTGTGTGTGTGTGTGTGTGTGTGTGTGTGTGTGTGTGTGTGTGTGTGTGTGTGTGTGTGTGTGTGTGTGTGTGTGTGTGTGTGTGTGCTCTCCAAGTGGTCACTAGAGGGTTTAGCGTTTCTGGTTTTCAGCTTATGCAGCACGCTTACTTTGGAGAGCACTTCAGCGCGAGGATCAACCGTAGATAGAATGAAACCTTCAGTCGCTCCGATCTGCCTCTCTGCTCCCCGGCCGTCCAGGACACACACTGACCCTGTTTGGTCTGCCTGCTACAAGGCAGAGGTGGATCCAACATACGCTACGCGGTTGGTGACAATTAGTTGTTTGCAATTTAAAGTAAAGAGCTTTCAAAATGCAAGACATACAATCATTTAAAATAAAGATGATGGAATACAGGACGGCTTTAGAGAACACGTGACATTTAATACCATTCAGGGATGCCCACTGTAACATCACCAATAACCAATGCTATTTATAATATTTGTTTATAATTGTATCATCATTTATTGTGGCTTGTAATTTTGCCTACACTAGTCATACATAAGTCAAGCTTGAATGTATCTATTAATTCACTGGTGTTGAACTAAGCAGATAGGACTCCACACCGTGTTATAAATGAATGCTCCTCCTGAGACACCATACTTTTGTAATGTGGCCAACGGGGTTGCTATGGAGACGCTCCCAGCTATATAAATCCACAGAACTTGTACCGAGACATGTTGATTCTTACCTAAACATCCAGTCAACAGCGTAAAAGATAGACCCCATGAATAGGCCCTAACTTGTAACAAGCATTTCATACCATCTCAAAAATATACTCACAATTTAGGGACCTTTAATGAGGCAGGTGATGGCAGATTGACAGCAGCAGTGTCATAAATTATCATCGTGAAAACGCCAAAGTCAACAGGTCTGCGTAAATATACAGTAACTGTGAATACTACATTTACTGGTTGATTCGATTCACATACTGCTGGTCTATGCAGATCCAGTTCAAGCTACGTAGAAACTCCATGGAATGACGAGTCTGGTATTTTGGCCAGAATATTATGGCAACTGTTTTGGCTTTTGAATACACACACATACACCTTGAATGTATTTTATTATACTATAAAGGCTGAAAGATAACAATTATTATGAAATATCCCAATTGTTATTATTATTATTATGAGTAAGTTATCAAAAATATTTTGTAAATGTAGGTCAAGTATAAATAAATATATTCAAATATAATCTTATTCTTATATGAATCTACTAATAATCACATAGATAATTTAGTAGTAATTAATAGTAAAACAATTATAAAATGCATTAAAAACCACATGTATAAATAATTATATTTTTGATGTGTTTATATATTTGTTTTTCTTAGAATTAAATGTTAAAAATTACATTTCTTAACTCAGTAGAATGCGGTTGATTCTGAAAAAAATAATTTTTACTATATTAGAAAATAAATCAGCCAGATGTTTTTTAATTTTTTTTTAAAGAAAAGCTTGGTGATCCCATGGTGTTTGCACAATTGTGCCTATACTATATTTAATATTTTATATATTTAACTCAACATTTTTCTTTATTCTTGATTTTTAAAATAAATATAAATTCCCGTATATAGGGGCTCGATTTACAAAAGCAGTATATAGAGAATACCACAATCTTAAAAACCTTTCCACCTTACAACAATTCAACCACAATCACCACACGAGTCATTTGTGCAGCAGAAAGAAGCTCTTACTTTAACCCTTTATTGGACTTCATCCCGTTGACCTGAGCAGTAGACCTGTTGATGTTACCACCGCTGGAGGAACAATGCGGGCCTATGACCTCCGGCGTCCCGCGGCCCGCTGCGTCTCTCCCTCATGATGGACCCTTCTGTTAGCGGCGCCATGACGTCGCCCCGTAAGAACGCGTGTCCCCCTAGTTAGTGGGGGCGGAGACGCCGTGGAACTGAGTGTGAACGTAAATAAACCCCATTATGTCCGCCATCTCTTTGGGCTCCCGTCACGCGGCGGGTAAACACAGGCTTCCTGTGAAACCTTCTGGAGGGCGTTCAGCGAGAGCCGCAACAACACCACTAACTCACCCTGTCGCCACGCCAACGGCCGCCAGAACAAAAGACGGCCAGACGACCCCGCCGCCAAAAGGTCAATTAATAAAGTGTGCCTCAATGGCCGAAGGTGTGTGTGCGTGTGTGTGTGTGCAAACATGCGTCTGTGTGTGTGTGTATGTGTGTGTGTGTGTGTGTGTGTGTGTGTGTGTGTGTGTGTGTGTGTGTGCTATACACAGCGGGGCTAAAAGGTCTGCTAATGAAATGTGACAGACTGTTTCCACACAAACAGCGCGTGTGCGTGTGCGCGCCCCTCGCCGCGCACACGCCATTGATGTGACCATGAGGTCATTCAACACATAGCAACAGAGCTGAGTGGAATTCAAGTACGCCAGCCGCCCCCCCCCCCCCCCCCCCCCCCCGGCTACCCCCCCCCCCTCAACACAACCCCCCCCAACCCCTCCTGTATGGGGGGGTTGGGGGTTGTATGCCGCTCCGAGGGCCCGCCCCGAGGGGCCCCTGAGCCAGCTCCGAGGGCCCGCTCCGAGGGCCCGCTCCGAGGGGCCCCTGGGCCCGCTCTGAGGGCCCGCTCCGAGGGCCCGCTCCGAGGGGCCCCTGGGCAGCACTTGGCCGCGGGGAGACTCCTGAGGTCGCCGGTTGTTCTACGGAGACCTGCCAACAGGCCCCCCCCCCCCCCCCCGCCCTGTGTTTATTGTGTTTTGGAGGACGGGAGCAGCGCTCTGAGAGACAAAGTAACTGACGGGTGTGTGTGTGTGTGTGTGTGTCACACACACACACACACACACACACACACACACACACACACACACACACACACACACACACACACACACACACACACACACACACACACACACACACACACACACACACACACACACACACACAGAGCTCCAGAGGGTCGGTGAGTCGTGGTCTTTCAGCCCAAGAGGGCCCTTGGGAGCCTGGGGCGGAGGATGGTTTCTGGCCCCTGGCTCCCCGCTGACCCCCCCCTAGGTGTCAATGTTATGACATGTGCAGCGCTGCGCTGCTCCCTCTCACAACAAGACACTTCATCTACGCGGGTGGCCTCCCTCATAAAAGCAGCTTGATTTACACATCGCACCGCCCACCATCACCTCTTCCTGTTACACTTACGCCTCACTTCCTGTGGGCCCGGCCCATGCAGGGTGACTTTTCCACAGTGCATCAAGAGAGTCCAATTCCCAATAAATGCCTTTGTGCTGCGTGCAGGCCAGGGGTAACGTCAAGAGACAGCAGCGGCCTATTCTATGGAAAATGATTGTGAATGCTATTCACGCAGTACGTATATCACGCTATACTAGAGCAGGCTTTGTGTTTCATTAAGCCTGGCTGCTTTTCATACGTTTCAGGGGGTAGAGCAGACCATCCAATAATGATCGGCTTTAATGGTGAGGATTTGGCGTTCCGTGCTTGATCACAGCGTTACCCTTAAACAAATACAACATGACAAGGCTTTTCAAAAAGCTGTTTCATCTTCAAACGCGGTGGAAACTCAAACGGGGAAAACATGAGGTTGGTTAGTAAAACGTCAAACCGTGTATTTAGTGAAATACAAATACAGACAAAGGAAGAGGGCTAAATGGTCGGCAGAGGAGTTAGGGACCAGGCAATCCGTGTCATGTGGAAGGCCTCGCTGACATCCACGGAATACCTCCCTCCTACGAAACGCTGCCTCAATATACTCTTTATCTGTACTTATTTCCCCCTGATTAAAACTATGACCATAGGGGCCTGGTCGGTTGGGCATGTCTTGATGCAACAAAGAAAAGGGAATCTAATGAATACTCAGAAAATGAAATGAAATGAAAACCAGATACAAACGGATTTGGTGGATTCATCTACATCGCATAACTCCACAACGCAACGTCAATCAGTGGCATAAATCATTTCCAAGCTGATGGAGGAGGTGAGGTTTTTTTTTGGAGCGAGATAATTCACCTTGTGGTGAAGATTCACCTTGTGGTGAAGGAGGTGAGAGAGTGAATGATCCTAGATCCACGGGACAACATCATTATGTTTAAATAAAGTCGGCTCTGCAATCAATGATGTTGGAGCTTTCAGTATCTCATATTAACGGCCTCTTCAGTCCTCTAACGACTCACCACACTGCCTGTGATCATGAGAAAACTTTCCCTGTTGGCGACAATGTGTGAAAATCACTGTAAGTCATGAGTTGACCGTCCTGTCAAACAGTTTACTGAGAATTATGAAATCTGAGAGTGGCAAGAATGTTTTCCACTTCTCACACACACACACACACACACACACACACACACACACACACACACACACACACACACACACACACACACACACACACACACACACACACACACACACACACACACACACACACGTGCCATCATCGCACCCATCGGTGGCTCATGGTAGAATTCCCCTCGCTGGAGCTGTCAGGGAAACAAAAAACCATTATCCGAGCATGGTCACTGTCAGCCTGACCATGAGGCAGACCATGAGCCAGACCATGAGCCAGACCATGAGCCAGACCATGCCTTCGACCCGTAGTTCCACCGGGGCCTCCGGCGCCAGCCACAGAAAAAAAGGGAAGAAACGGGAGCCTCTCATCTGGTGGCACCATAGGGAAGCCCTTATGCCCCGTTGCCATCACCAATACATCTGAGCCGTGATGATGTTCCCACACAAATATTTCACCTTGTAGCCAGCATCCAAAGCTCACAGCGTATGAATGGGAGAGGAAACCTGTGTTCTATCACTCTTAAAAGGCGGCCAGTAACGGGTGAACCAAACGAGGGGAAAAAAGGAAAATAAGCTCTCCCAGCGCTCTCCCTCACCAGGGCTCTTAACACCCTTCAACAGACTGGAGCGTTTCTTCAGCAGGTAGTTCACCGTTTAGAGAGCTCCTCTCCGCGCGGCCAGAGCTCACCACAGGAGCTGCCCACTGTTTTCAGAGATAATTGCAAGTGTTAATTTTTAATGGCCATTTCCATTCCATTAATTAAAGAAAACATTCCCCTCAAGTGCCTCTTGAAGCAGGCCCCACGACATTCAAAAAGGGTTTCTTAAATGTTGTCTAATATATGCAGTAAAGTGCGTTATAAATGACGTTTTCTTTGCTAAGTGTCCCGGTCTATTTTTGTATGTCAGAGTTCATGATTGACTGCGCAGAAAAAGAAAACATCTTAACGCTCGCGATGGTCGAGCGTTTCTCCATATCCCAGATCGCCAATAGCAACAGGCCTCTGCCTCGCTGCTGTGACCAGGCAGAATCTGTTCCTGTGTGTATACATACATGAGTTAGTGTCTAATTAGAATGCAATGTAAACATAAACATGATTAATTATGAAACACTTTATGTCAACCAAGACACCTGGGAGCATAATGAGGCTATTACTTAATAGGAACTTAAGCAGGAAGAAGGTTTTTTCAAACCTCTGTAGTCCAAGAGCAAGTCAGTGATACGATCACAGAGTGATAGATGTGTGTGAAATACCTGTCAGGGATTAATAAAGAACCTTTTACACATTGCTTATATTTACTTAAAAGTTTGATTGTTTTTAAAAAATATATATTTTTACACATTTTATCACCTGTACTTGTTATTCTGTTACTTTGGTTGTCAAAGTTCGATAGAGGTGACGACTTGATGAATAAATAACGTTCCA
The DNA here is from genome assembly GCF_964030765.1 of Micromesistius poutassou. Lineage (NCBI taxonomy): Eukaryota > Metazoa > Chordata > Actinopteri > Gadiformes > Gadidae > Micromesistius > Micromesistius poutassou. The sequence goes on from NC_140276.1 coordinate 8,983,607, forward strand.
ACCAACCAAAAAATGTAGTTTCCGGTCCATAATTTCTTATTATGATAGTGTTATATCTCAATATCTGTGGAATTCTAATACCTGATAGAAATCTACCGTTCAGCGAGTGGTGTGTTAAGAAGCTGGCCAGAGATGCTTATTTATCTACGTTTATTTATACTTCACGCGTCCCGGGTCCGACTCCCAGCTGGGTGCATTTCATTCCATCAAAAGCTCTCTTTCTCACACTCACCATTTCTCTTTTTTTCCGAAAGCCCCTAAGTTCATTTTCACGTCGACAGTGCGCTCACTCAGCATCGAAGAGAAGAAAACATTACTGTAAATGTCCCCCGTGTTTTCATTTCACCCAAGACACGACCAGACTCAGTGAGGCGGACGTTTGTCTTTTTTCAAAAATGTGAAATGTGAATAGCCAAAGTTTCGGAAACATAACTTTGAATGTCAATATGTGCTGTAAGGTATAAACCTCACAGTGACTCGACGTGACCTCCGGAGCAGTCGGGGGGGTTCCGAGCAGAACCTATATGAAGCTACTTGTGCTAAACGACCCTTTGGGAACCATCCGACCTGTAGCCTTTAGCAGCACTGAGGAACAGCCTTGGTGCTAATGCTAATATGCTAGTATGAGCAAACCAAAACGACAATCTTTAAACCATGACAGCTCCAACGGATCAGCCGACACAATGAGATGAAACATGGGGAGAAGCCAGTGACACGCACTGAAGCAAACCTTTGTGTGGACCACAGAAACAACTCACAGGAAAACACACTGAAGTCACAGTTTATATATAACTGGCGGAGGGGTGGGGGGGCGTGGGAGGGGCGGGGGGGGCCGGGGGGGGGGGGGGGGGGAGGGGGATGGGGGGGGGGGGGTGGGGGAGTCCATTTAAAGAAGGCCTGCATGAAGCCTGAGGGTGAAACTGAAGGTTGTTGAGTTGTTTGTTCGGTTCCCAGCAGCAGCATTGAGCCGCGTTGTCATCACACAGAGAACCGTTCAACATCACGTCCTCCAGCGTTGACTTCAATAACTGAAGGCCCCCCCGCCCCCCCCCCAAAGGGGAGTTACCGTACACCCCCCCGCTACTAGAGAGGCTCTGATTCAAACCAACTCGGAGCCCCTCCTCCAACTCTCACCGGTGAACGTTGAGTTGTGACCCGCTGCCGCCCGGTGGGTGACACCCTGACGGCGCAGGAGGACCTCCTGACCCCGCAGGAAGTATGAATGTGACAGAATGGGTTTAGAACCAACAGAGATATATGCAGACAGTCCAATTCCCTCCAGCATCACCACCAACCCCCCCACCCCCCCCACCCCCCCACCCTCTGGGTCCGTGCCATTACAAGTACATTAAGCCATGATGAACGGGGAACTATGAGTAAGAGCAGCCAGGGCCAAGAGAGAGAGAGAGAGAGAGACAGAGAGAGAGAGAGACAGAGAGAGAGAGAGACAGAGAGAGAGAGAGAAAGAGAGAGAGAGTCCACCCCCTAGGGATGGACTCTCCCACCATTTCTTTTCACGAGACCAGGTCTGGTCCCACCAGGCCTGTGGGACCAGACCTGTGGGGACCAGGCCTGGTGGGACCCCCCTGGGATGGAGGGGCACGGACCCTCCTGGTAATGAGAAGTTTCCCCCTCCTGTAAACTGGCTGCTCCATCATCCATCATGGAGGCGTCCCCCGCCCCCCCTCTCCTGCGTTAACAAGCCCGTCTTTATGAGGACCCTCAGCCAGTGCACAGTGGCCATATTGAATCAGTAAAACGAGTGAAGACATCTCCGCACGCCTCGGCCCTACGGCACTGCGCAGAGATACAGCGACACGCAGCCGGCCCTCCCCCAAAACAACCCCCCCACCGCCCCGTCCCACCCCTGCTCCCTCGGGGGGGGGGGGGGGGGAGAATGCAGCCCTGTCATTCCATCCTCCCGTCGCCCTGGTGGTCCACAGCAGGGACACAGTCAGGGGACCCCCAGCGGGACGCTGACCCCCGCGTGCCCCCCTCATCTGCTGCAGCTCCCAGTCAGCCACCAGTCAGCTCCCAGTCAGCCACCAGTCAGCCACCAGTCAGCTCCCAGTCAGCCCCCAGTCAGCCACCAGTCAGCTCCCAGTCAGCCCCCAGTCAGCCCCCAGTCAGCTCCCAGTCAGCCACCAGTCAGCCACCAGTCAGCCACCAGCTGATGCAACCCGCCGGCCTGGCAGAGCCTGGAGGGAGGGGCAGAGCAGCCTGGAGGGAGGGGCAGAGCAGCCTGGAGGGAGGGGCAGAGTAGCCTGGAGGGAGGGGCAGAGCAGCCTGGAGGGAGGGGCAGAGCAGCCTGGAGGGAGGGGCAGAGCAGCCTGGAGGGAGGGGCAGAGCAGCCTGGCAGTGAAGTCGTTTGGTAGTAGAAGAGCAGAAGAGATTCACTGAGAGCTTGTTTGCTAACAGACTGGATGCATCGTAGTCAAAGGGAGACTTTGTAAGAATCGTGTTGTGGAGATGAGAAGAAAATGTATGTATTGTAGTGAACAGTATTGCTGATATTGAAAACTTTCTCAATAGTAATCTCGAAAGGGAAGTGGACCCTTCAACGTAAGAACTCTTCAAACTCATGTTTGAATTGTCCATATTGTCAACATTGATCATCGTTCATATTTACCTTTTCATAAGTTAGCCAGTTAAGCAAAACTACAACTAGGCTTATATTTACACTTTTGACAGGTATTAGTGCTAGTCTAAGTAAGCAGAAGCATCCAACACTGAATTTGCCTGCATATTGAAATGCAATCGCCCTCCAGCCCTAATCTGTAGTCCATCCACATTCAAAGAGAGGCCGCCCTCACCAGACTGAGCCACATCAAATAATCCATTGATTCAATGTGCAGCCATGGAAGCCAGTGATCCAGGGAGATCTCATGCTCTCAAGACATATACCGAAATACCGCCCGATACTTCTACACCTACAGACCTCAAAACACTTAGCCAGCCTCTGAGGAGCCAGCGCGGAAAGTTCCAGGTTCAGAAAATCAAAGTTGTGTCCTGTTGGTAGCCCCGGGCATGCACCGTGCCACTGATTCATCTCGTTAATTAGCAACTCCAGATAGTTGACTCCAACTCCTGGGGTGGACTTCCTGAACACATTTCTCAACTGCATCGCTCTTCTCGATATTATGCACCACACCATGAAGACCTCCTCATGAACCCCACACATATAACACCTAACACACCTAACCCTAACCCTAACCTAACCCTAACCCTAACCACCTAACACATATCATATCACCTAACCTAACACCTAACCTAACCCTACCTAACCACCTAACACATATAACACCTATAACACCTAACACCTAACTCTATCCCACCTAACCTAACCCTAACCCTAACCACCTAACACACATCAAGCCCAGAGAAGGTGTGTGCTCATAGCATTGTTAGACTTGCGTCCACCTAATGGCAGAAAGAAACAAATCACCAAAGAAAACAAACTAAAAAACTAAATCAAACTAACAACGTGACGCTTATGGGTACACAGAGAGTGTGTGTGTGTGTGTGTGTGTGTGTGTGTGTGTGTGTGTGTGTGTGTGTGTGTGTGTGTGTGTGTGTGTGTGTGTGTGTGTGTGTGTGTGTGTGTGTGTGTGGGGTAGCTGAGAGTGGTTAAGGGTCTGGCGTGTCACAAAGGCAGCTTTGTAGAGGACGTTAATGAGTGTTTTGTGAATGTCCCTTGATGCCTTGCAGCTCTGCAACACTTCCAAAGCGCATCAACCGTGTGTGTGTGTGTGTGTGTGTGTGTGTGTGTGTGTGTGTGTGTGTGTGTGTGTGTGTGTGTGTGTGTGTGTGTGTGTGTGTGTGTGTGTGTGTGTGTGTGTGTGTGTGTGTGTGTGTGTTTGTGTAGTGCTGTTTGTGTGTATGCACAACTATTTATATGGTCTTTTAAGTGATGATTTATGCAGTTTGTTTGCTGTGTAAGTTCTCGTGGTTTTGAGGGCGGGGCGGTTAAAGGAGGCAGTGGCTTTCCAAGAAGAGGTTACAATTCTATGGAGAGTTGAACAACACAGCTTGGCCCAAAGTGTACACCACTCCTTTCATGCTGTGTATCTCCTCTCCTCCTGTGGTCAAGTACCCTTCAGTTATTACAGCTTATTTGTTCAAGTGGTGAGGAAATATTAAATATCACAAGCCCTCTGCTGAGACTGGGCAACAATTATCAACAGATGGTTGGCCAACGTGCGCACGTGTGTGTGTGCGTGTGCGTGTGTGTGTGTGCGCGCGTGCCTGCGTGCATGCGTGCGTGCGTGCGTGCGCGTGTGTGGCAGTTCATATGCACATACTTGAATGATTAAGGAGTGACGGAAGAGGATGGCCATATCATATCATATCATTTTCTTATGTTGACTTTCTTTCTATTGTTTCCCAGGGAACCATTGTCCAATGGGGAGAGAGCGTTGAGGAGAGAGTGGGACTGGGAGGCGGGGCAGCCCTGAGTGGCAGCTGACGCTCTCTTCCTGTGACCAATGGGGCCTTCTGGTTAGGATCAGTGCAGAGCAAACCGCCCAATTGTTTCCACTTTGGACGTTGCTTTAACCTCTGGTTTGTACCTGGACTGGTTAATGTGACGCGTCTGTCCTGACAACAACTGAGCCCCCACACTGCAGAAGGAAAATACCACGAGCTGCATACGTTTTCCTTTTTTTTGTTAACTGCCATTGGGTGTTTCATTTGATTCAGCCGAATGATGAAAATAATTCCGGAAAAAGTAATTCACAACCAATCAGAATCAGGAGTTTCTCTGTTGGGTATGTTCCTCCCTGTGTGTCTGTAGAAGCTCCACTTCCATCAGGAAACACACGTCTGCAGAGCTCAGCTCTCCTGGTGGAGGGGTGGTCGTGTTATGCCTTGGCGGGGGTGTGTGTGTTTGTGTGTGTGTGTGTGTGTGACACTGAGAAGAGAGAGCGAGGGCAAAGGTCAGCTAAGTGAACCGTGAATGACAGGAAGATCCTGGCACCTTCTCCACACGCTCCACCCTAAACACTGACCTCTCTTGTCCCCAGTGACCGCCCGCCCACCGCAGGCATTAGCCACTTAGAGACACCCAACCCCAGATGAAGCACGCAGCCCCATGAGCCTGATTCAGATGAGAGGGACACGGGTCTCAACACATGTCCCCCTCCCCTCCCCTCCCTCTCTTCTTTTATCTCTTCCAGGCTCGCTATCGTCTTAGTGTTTCTTGCTCTTAGTCTGTAACTCGATTACGGGTTCAAAGGAAGACGAATTGGCCCCCGACCGGGCCGTCCGTCCCCTCTAGGTACGAGCACGTACGTCATTGGCTGATGTGTACCACCGGGTTAATGAGCTGACATCACGCCACGCCTCGAAACTAATGCACTGAATGGGCATCGGGGTGAAGGAACAACGATCTGATGCACCACAGGGCTTTAGTTAGACTCAGACGGTACTCGCTTCAATCAGCGATGTCCACAATGCAGCTTGTATGCAAGATTCAGCTTAAATTAAAGCATCTGCTCATTGACTAAAAACAAAACTGAAAAAGACTTCAAATGTACTTAAATGGAAAAGGAAACCTTAAAACTAAAAGAATGTGTCTTCTGATTGACAACTGTTGGGTTGTCTTGTGCCTGCTCGTCTCTTCTTCAGGAACACAAAGGCTGCTGTGTTGCCCTCTCCTGTGTTCTTCTGCTGGAGAGCCTTGCTTTCTCAGCTGGAGAACATAAGTGCTGACCCCAGGACAGAGCCGTGTCTCTCCCCTACGGAGCCGCCGACCGGCTGACGTGTGGACACAAGGTGGAGCCCCCTGCCCCCCACCTCCCCCCTGCCCCCCACCTCCAAACGCACACACATGCACACTCATGCACACAAACAAACGCAGCAGTCTGGGTGGGCTCAATCATAAGAAGGGCATCATCTTGCAAAGTGTGCGCAAACATCTGAAATCTGAATATTATTTTTTATGAGCGTGGAAGAAGCGGAGCCACCATTTATCCTGGAGGCAGCTTTAACGGAAAAGAGGAAAAAAGATATGCGTAAAAAAAATATATAAGACCTAGGTTTTTAAAATTAGCGGAGCCGTTTGGATTTCTTGTTTCTTTGCTTTTCAAATTAAGGCCCGTTTGTAAAACCAGAACATTAAATAATCAACAGTGCAGCGTTTTGGCCGTGGAAGTGGCGCTCCACACATGACCCCAGCCAATCCAGAACACCGTATGAAACCTGACTGCCCCAGAGCTGCCACACTTTCAGGCCAAAATCATTAGTAAAGTAATCCATCAGCCCAACCCACCACGCTGACCTTAACCACAGCGTGGAGCCCACACAGAAAGCTATTCACCGCGCGGTAGCGAAACACGCCAGACATTATCAGTCGAGATCAGAGAATGGTGAACGCGGGCAGGATCCTCTATCGGCCCTGCCGCCACGCCGCGGGGGTGATCGTTAATGTTTGAAACAGAAAAGACACTTAGTGGAAGATTAGGTTAAGATAAGTTTAAGATGATTGGTGTTGGAGTGACATCTTGAGCAGTGTCTCCCATTCTCTTTATCTCAATTACATTTTCTGGGACTTAAGGAAATAGCGGTTACGCTAAACCAAGTTTTCTTTGGCGGGGAGAGAAAAGGCGCTCCACCTCACTAGCGGCCGTGGGCCCAGACGCCAGGCGTGTTTCTGGAGCACCGTTTGGTCTTCTTTATTCCCCTTCAGTGTGTGAGCTGAGCCACTTAGTGAACCTCACACACGGACTCACTGAGGACTGGAACCAAATATACTTACAAGCAACACCCAAAGGTTAAGCTTTCAAAAGTATTATAAACAACCTCAGAGACATTGTGGGTTGGAGCACTGAAAACGATGCTGATTATGATCGGCCAACATTAAAACATGTCTTAAGTTCTGTTACCTACTATCAACAACTTGCCTTCTGTAGGTATGGGGGGGGGGGGTTGCCTCTCTGCCAGGCGGATGAAGACTGGTGAACCAACAAACAGACCCAAAACAAACCCAGGTCCAGCAGAGTGCCCTGGCTGCGTGTGTGACTGGGCCTCTCAGCGCCGCCCCTCTGCGTCCCTTTGATGGGCAGCGGGCGTGCTGCGTGGCCGGCGCAGTCCGGAGGACAGACGGACGCTGCCATGTGGACACAGCGCACCTGAGCCTCCTGGTGACCACCACGGAGAGAGAGCAAGTGGGGAGCTGCGCTGGAATGCAGGAAAAACCCTCGGTCCCTTTCCAAAAAACCTCCGAATGGCTGAGAGGGTGTCCTTGTAATCCCATTCCTTTTATTTACTCCACCTACACCCACCACCACCTCCTACTCCACCCCCACCACCACCTCCTACTCCACCCCCACCTCCTCCTATTCCACCCCCACCACCACCTCCTACTCCACCCCCGCCACCACCTCCTACTCCACCCCCACCACCACCTCCTCCTATTCCACCCCCACCACCACCTCCTACTCCACCTCCACCACCACCACCTCCTACTCCACCCCCGCCACCACCTCCTACTCCACCCCCACCACCACCTCCTCCTATTCCACCCCCACCACCATCTCCTACTCCACCCCCACCACCACCACCTCCTACTCCACCCCCGCCACCACCTACTCCACCACCACCCCAACACCTCCTCCTACTCCACCTCCGCCAACACCCCCGCCACCACCTACTCCACCGCCACCCCACCACCTCCTCCTACTCCACCCCCACCCCACCACCTCTTCCTACTCCACCCCCACCCCCACCGCCCCCTCCTGCTCCCTCCCACTCATCCACAAGGCAGAGAGCTCATACCCTCTTCAAACAAATCCTCTTGGAACAGAATCAAAAATATCTGTACCAATTAGCGACACAAAAAAAACGCCCTTATATCCAGGAGCAGAGAGAGGGAATCAGTGAACTAGAGAGAGCATACACCTGGTGGTCCAGGTTGGTCGAGGGTCGAGTCCATCCGTGCCTTGAGGTGGTTGTGTTGGTGCGAGGAGGCCTGGAGCCCTCTGGCTGTCCGCTAGCTCCACTCTTTAAGCAATGGGCTCACTCAATGACCTCTTTATTTGTTAAAATAGATTATTTTAAATAAATTACAGAGCACTTTCACTGAATAAACAGAGACTTTGGGGCTGCGGCCTGTGTTGCATACTTCCCACAGCCGCAGAAATCCTTCATGACTAGTGCGCTGTGTGATGGCCTTTGATTTCACTGATAGGAGGCCATTCTCTGGCCTGCAAGAGACGGAGCCATTGACCATCTGAACAGCCTCACTAAGGATCGCTGGGCCAGAGGGGGCAACGCCAGTGTGTGTGTGTCTGTATATGTGTGTGTCTGTCTGTCTGTCTGTCTGTCTGTCTGTCTGTCTGTCTGTCTGTCTGTCTGTCTGTCTGTCTGTCTGTCTGTCTGTCTGTCTGTCTGTCTGTCTGTCTGTCTGTCTGTCTGTCTGTCTGTCTGTCTGTCTGTCTGTCTGTCTGTCTGTCTGTCTGTCTGTCTGTCTGTCTGTCTGTCTGTCTGTCTGCGTGCGTGGTTGTGTGTGTGTGTGTGTGTGTTTCGGAGGGTTAAGATGTTTCTCTACTTGCTGTCGACGGAGGAGTACATTAGAAGAACAGAGGGGGGCTTCAGGGAGTTCCCCCCCCCCCCCCACACACACACACACACACACCCCGAGTGCATATGGAGAGTGAGAGGAAAATACTTGAGATCTTTCCTTAACCTCCGTTCTATTTCTTCAGACCAGTAAATTAATTAGAATACAGTATGAAATGACCGGCCCTGAACAGAATGTCTCTGCCTACCGCAGAAACACAGCCTGAGCACAACGGCATTATGGGTAATGGGTTCCCCAAAAGCTGCCTCTTCAGCGTTTCGTTTTTCCTAATGAGCTTACTTTCTCTCTTTATTTCTCTGCTGTGGAAATCTTTGTGTTCACAAAAAAAGACAGAAAAAAGGTGAGAAAAACTCAATTTGACATTGCTAAACATTGGTTTTCCCGCTAATTTGACGTGGCAGGGCCTAGTTATGGCTGGATTACCGTTGCCCAGAAGAAAGCTCAAATAATAAGATGACAGGGAGAAAGTCTGGCGAACCGAAGCGGAGGAAAGCATGAAGACATTAGGTTTGATTAACCTTACGGGGACTCGTTTCAATTCTCACAGGCCTATTTATTTTTGAACATGTGGTTGACATTCTTCCCGGCTGCACATTTCCCGGCACGTCCATTACATCTAATCTATAAGTGTTTCCGGAAAATAAAGAAGTGTGCATACGTCATACAGGCAATTTTTAAAAATTGACAGTCGAAACACTGGTATGGCCCTGACTAATAATCCTCTGTGGTTGCAGAAAGACTGAAGAATACGATAAAATCACAACCGAAAATGTTGGGTAATCTCTAATGTGATTTGATGAAACACGAGATGATTTCAGTCTTTAGCGGCCTCCCGCTCCACCAGCTCAGGACGTGAGAAAGGGCTAAATCTAGATTTATGTACCTGTGTGTATTTCCCCCACCTTAAATACTACTTCCCTGCGAACAAGTCAACTGGATTGTGAAGACCCAGCGGTATCAGGTTCCCCCTCGACCAAACATGTCAATGCCGGTGGACATGTGGGGTCGTGGCTGCTCGCGTGTGCTATTATGAATAATTAGAAGGAAAACTTAATTCATAAGCCATTAAGTGTTATGAATGGCAATTTCTGTGTCTCTCTCCCTCAGTGGCTCCGTCCTAAGCCCACTCTGAGCGCCGTGTACAGAGTGGGCCCAGTTCTCACTCTGGCAGCTATAATTAACCCTAATAGCTCCGTGCGCACACACAGGCAACCTCTTTGACACCTCCACCAAATGTTCTAATGAAACGATCAAATAGGCCTCATCCAGCCCGCGTATCAAAGCCGGGCAGCTGCCAGCTTGTCCTGTTCTGAGGTTGGGGGCCGTTCTGTTTAAGCACTGCCAGCCGCGTGCCTCTGGCCTTGTGTTAACAACACTCATAATAGGAGCCGGCCGCTGGATGAATGGAGGGCCCTTTGGCCAGGTGGCCCCGGGAGGACGCTCACCTCTGTGATTGACTGTGACGCACCGAGGCGTGTGTGTGTTCACGGGAGCGCATGTGCGTGCGTGCATGCGTGCGTGCATGCCCGTGTGTGTGTGTGTGTATAAGACCTACGAGGCAGCACAGTCACAAGAACCCCCCGCTCTAAAACAATTGCCCCCTCATTACGATCCCAGTGAATGGAATACAGGCAGTCGGCGCGTCCAGACGCTGGTGAAACAAAACAGGATTACAATGCATATCTCATTATGAAGCGCACAATGACCCGGCCCACACTTTCCATTCAGTTACAGTCAGGCAGCGGGGAAAGAAGGCGGGGAGGCGGGGGGGGGGGGGGGGGGGGGTACTGGGCAATCCCCACGAGGAGGCCACCACGTCCTCAGTCCACGCTGATTTTTCATGCTTCTATTGGGACGCATGCAGCCTGGAGCCCCCCCCCACTGGTTACGGTTTGCCCTTCCTGAGATGAGACCCAGGGCAGCCCAGCGCCGGGGCTGATTACGGCTGAGAGACAGAGTGGGTCGCAAGAACGTCTCTGCCTACGACTCGCCGCGCAGTCTGCTCTATCTCCAGAAACATGGCCCTATAATGTTACCTTTCAAGTGCTTTGTCACCGTGGAGAAACGGGGTAATATTATGGGCTGCCTGGTCTGAGGGGGGGTTGCCAGGGACGGCATGGTGTTGTTGTTAAGGGGCCGGGTCGGCCCGCTGTGCATGTGGAATGTTTCCAGTTAGCCGCGCTCGTGTTTATTTATGGAATATTTCTTGACACCTACTTACACCATTATCGTCGTTCCCATTCTTGTTCCCCCAAGTGCTTTCTCACAGGGCGCCCGTGTTCCAAAAGCCCGACCCAAAGTAATACAACATGAATGTATGGACTGAGATGTTGGGGTAATAGGAGGGTTTGTTCCATGGTGAAAACATAACATGAAACAGAACGCCATCCACTAAACAAACTTCATTAGTAAGGTATTTATCAATTTCATGATTTTATGTGAAGTTATCAGTGCTTATTTATTGGCAGCAAATTGTAATTCAATATTTTCTTATATATATATAAAAAACAACTTCTAATACTACTACCTGTAATTATAACTCTAACCTCTAATTATACCTAGAAATAATGCATCTTCTGATCATGTGTATTTCTGGTGAACCTAATCTGCGGAAGAAAGAATTGACAGAAAGAGATTACATCCTGGTTTCAGCAGGCGCGCTGTGAGCAGCTTAACGCTTTCATCGCTCTCTTTATCAGAGTGTCTGCTCCAGACTCTGGGGCCTCACAAAGCCCCGACAGTTGCTTTGCTTATTGTCGTGTGTTTGTCAGCCTCCTCTCTAACACCCCAGGATTTGTAAAGGGCTTGGCACAATTAGTTAAAACTTCCCCTTAACAGGTAGCCGCATTTTCCAACCTCTTCGGTCCTCCCAAACACACGCACACACACACACACAGACACAGACACAGACACACACACACACAGATAGAAGAGGGCCATCTTACAAAAATAACTCAAATTCTCCAATTGAAAGTGACATAGTTGCACTCTCTCTCTCTTTCTCTATCTCTAACACCTCTCTCTCTTTCTCTATCTCTAACACCTCTCACTCTCTCTCTCTCTCTATTTTTCTTTCACTTCTTGTTCGTTTCACCATCTGGCACAGCTGCCAAGTGGGGTCTCAACTATGACCCTGTTGTCAAGGACACAGATGGGATTTAGGAAAAGTGGACTTGTTACAAACAATTATAGAAATTACCTTAATATCTTAAAACAAAAAGACAGAGAAATATATTTATTTGTCATGTTGACTGTCAGCTTGAATTTCCACTCCAGTATGCACGTGTGGGTGTATATCATTGTGTGTGTGTGTGTGTGTGTGTGTGTGTGTGTGTGTGTGTGTGTGTGTGTGTGTGTGTGTGTGTGTGTGTGTGTGTGTGTGTGTGTGTGTGTGTGTGTGTGTGTGTGTGTGTGTGTGTGTGTGTGCGCGTGTGTGTGCGCGTGCGTGCATGCGTGTGTGTGTGTGCGTGTGTGTACGTCACCAGACCAAGTCAAGTGAGAGCTGACGTGGACACAGGTGTGTTTGAGTACGGGACATAATCTCCATGTTTAGTTGAACTGTTTCAGAGTCACGTCTAACCAGCACCTGTCGGGGAACAGGGGAGGGGTCGCGACCTCGGCCTTCCACCATGAAACGCACCCGGCTAATAGAGGCCCGTCTGTTCACTAGTAATTGAACGGCGGTACTCTGAACCCCAACAGCGGCAGCGGCCTGCGGGCTTTAGGCCGACGCTCCGGTGACAGCGTAATTCCGTCACCGCGGTCGCAAGAGTGTTTTTCTTCTTAAGCCTCTCCCTCAAACGGAGACGGCTATTAATGAAGATTGGTAAATAGGGCGACACATGTCTGCGTTTTGTGTTTATCTTGCATTTTACATAATTGAGCTTGGACCTTTTTTTTTCTACACATGGACAAACTTGAAAAATTGAACAACAAGTGCAACGCTGCTACACAATTCTCAGAAATTACAATAAAATTCATATTTTGCCATTTAAATACTAAATTGAGATTGTAGATTATTCACATTTTACTAAATAAATTGGTAGCTGGAGCATACGTTTTTACAACATATTTAAATATATGGTAAAATACTTTTAATATAAAATTATTCCATGATGGAAAGCAAATTCAGTTTTTAGAAGTGTCCCCATTAGGCGTGTGAAACACATACTATTGCAAAAATAAATTATATGGTAGGTCTTCACGCACGTATACCATTTCAATTGAGGCCTATGTATGAAGAATTAGAAGTCCTTCTAGCATCAATGTACTCACGGCAGCTGCTTCACCTTTGAATTGGAGTCGAAGCTCTCCTCCGTCTTGGTGGATGCGTCTTAACAGGACCGGTGGCCTACAACCAGGGGGCGCTGTAATAACAGTGAAGAAAACGAAGCGTGAACAAATGTGTGCATGCGTTACGGAGGATCGTTTCAATACAACCAAAGGTCCCATCACTGGGTCTGCAGGAGGAGCAGACGTTCTAGTTTCTGGCTAAAAGGCATCCCTCGTTCGGTACTGGAGCCTCTCGACCCAGTACGAACGTCTTTGATTGTCGAGGAAGTAATTGTTCTCATTCGGTCCACACAGCTTGGAAAATCCTAGTTCAAATCCCGGCTCATTATTTAGACACACCTATACTGATTCAGACTGATTTCAAGGGCCAGCAGGAGATGTAAAGCACTAAAGGGCAAAGCTTGGATTGCGCTTGTGTAATGTTACCAGAATGGTTTGACTGTGAAAGGCCCCATAATTGATACAAAGGACCCCAGAGGGCACGACTCCTGTCAGACCACAGCGAAAACCACAGGCAGGCTCGCCAGAGCCACGCACTGCAGGGAATACCGATAATTAGCCCGTTTAAACATTTCCTGGTTGGAAGAACTTAAAGAGCTGGGCCACAATCACACAAACAATGGCCGCTCACTTAGCCCAGGCTGCCGGGCGGAGATCAGACGCTTGGTAACGTTTAGTGAGAGCAGGGGAGCCGGCGGTCCGATGTGAACCATATGATGGTTTAGCGCACACACCAACCCGGCTGGACCGTGATACAGGCGTCTTTATATAGGTTCATCCTCTCTGAAAGAGGCCCCGTTACCGATTACTATTTAAATAGGCTCTCGTATGTTTCATAACGTATCGCTTACCTTGTCAAATGTAGGCTTTGACTTTTTTAACTATGAATTAATCACCCCTTTGCTGCCCCACATATTTTCATGGCGCTAACTATTTTCCCAAAATTAAAATGGCCACGGCTACACCTTCTTCTGTCTAAATAGCAACTCTAAACACACACACACACACACACACACACACACACACACACACACACACACACACACACACACACACACACACACACACACACACGTATGTTGCACCACCCACGTGCCTTCTTTCCAAATGTTTATTTTGTCAATTTGTGCAAGAATACAGTGACAATCACCTTGACCGTGAACACATTCCCTCAAACAGGGCCGAACTACGTGGTCTAAAAAAATATTTGTTTTACAAATTGGTTGTTCTATCTGGTCAACGTTCAGTGGGCTACTGAAACACCCTCCCTGTAACGTAGGAGGATGTTTCTGCCCTTTCCGTGCTTCCCTCGGGGCGTGAGGAGTTTCACGGCCAGGCGGCCATGCGGCGCCTCGGAGCTGGCTTCAAGTGCCATCTTCTCACTTGGGACACTCAAGTGCTGCCTTCTCATTTCCAGGCTGCTCCTGCGGGACAATAGATATTGTGATGGCTCATCCATAAATGATAGGACAGCTTAACGGAGAGCTGCCACCTCCATTCAATACCTCACCCAACGGGTCGCACCTTCGCCCCAGTGAAGAGGAGCCCGTCCCTCCATCACTCCGGAGGTTCATTAGCGTTGTCTGACCTTGTCGCCGGGCTTAGGGAAACACACACATTACTACGCAAATAATCCTTTCCATCAGCCGCACCGTGCTCCTCTGCGTCGCAATAAAGGGAATGGCGCTATCACTATCGGCCCGTGGCAAGCAGCGTTAATTAAATTGGATCAGATTGTTTACCCTGACGATCGCATGTCATCGATGCCGTGGATCGGGACAATGATGCCTCGTTTAACCTTTAAATGTAATCCTTTGTGATTTCAACTGGCCCGGATCGAGGTATATTGTGTTAAGGGATTATGAAACTGGAGAGTGAATGCCTCGTGGCTGAAATATATTAATAGTCACCCTTTATTGCGTTAATTAAAAACAAACCTAACGTTATATGTTTTTATTTCATTATGCCATATCCATCATGCCAACAGTTAAAGAAACTGTTAGGTAATCATTCGATGTTGTATAGCCTAGGCCTACTCTAACCCTAACCCTAACCCTCTAACCCTCTAACCCTAACCCATATTTTAGTATTTTCTGTAGGGGATAATATGTAGGCTCTATTAAATGATCTACTTTAACAGATACACAATTATTAGAAACGTATATATATATACAAAATATATATATATACGAATGATTCAGGCTTTAGGCTATCACTATATATTGACCTGTTTTGCAGAGCCACACATTCACAAATGCAGCACCATTCATTCTTTGAAAATAGGAGATGTAACGCAGATCGTATTTGTAGCGGTTTCACTGCAGGATGGGGGGAACAGAACCATTTAAAAGTGTTGCGTTTATGTGTCATTTTTTTAAAAGTGGAGTCGGCTCCTATTAAATATATGTTTTCCATTACATATATTTAGAAAACATATATATTGGGGGGGGGACAACTCAGAAGTTGTGTCCCTCAGAAGTCCGAGGGGACACACCTCTCTGGGATCTGCACCCATGAGCCTCCTTTTTATTTCCCTTTATTGTCCTGAATTGTATTAGTACCAACAGCAGGGCGGATTAGTGCAGAATTAGATCCTTTAGTGACTGATCACCATTCGCTCCATTTCCTTGTTTGTCCTCTTGTCCAAAACAACAGCTCACCCTCCCACCCTCCTCCTGCTCTTCTCTGCTCCGTGGTGAATCTAGACTCTTTGTGTTCCCACCAGGTAAGCAGTTAACAAGGCCTGTGTGCTCCACTTAACACCTGACACCCCCCTCTGGCTGACCCCTGACCCCGCTGACAGCCCGGAGACGTCTCTCAGATGCGTGCATGTCCTGACGCTGGGCTCTGTTCTTGCGGGCCTGTCGCTGAGTGCTTCAGAGGGAGTCAAGGTGAAAGGTATCAGGGCGGGGGGCAGGGGTGAGGCGGGGGCACCTGCACAGGTGTTCATGCCTGCAAACCTCTCAAGTTCAAAAGCCACAGACGAGTCCTTAGCAACCAGTTAACAGTTGAACAATGTGTGGGCTCCCCTGAGGGGCAGTGTCTCCTGCCGTCAGTCCACAGGGACCGACTGGAGACCTCTTCAACAGGCCTCTTATCTCAGGCTCTAGTCCTCGTTACCAACCTAACCTCACATGGAGATTCCTTTAATATCCAGGAGACACAAGCCGACACTTTCAGCACAAGAGAAATCTCAACCAGAAATAACACGTTGTCAATTTGGTGCACATCACACCAAAAGGTCTGAATGAGTCCTTCACGGACCTCTCTTCCCCCTTTGAGCCATTCTCCAAACTCCCAGTCGGCCTCTGCAGGTTCAGATGTGTGGGAGCCGGTCCAAACATTACTAGTAACATTAGTGTCAGTAATTTAATGCCCAGGTGTGAATGGATTCTCAAACAAGCTTGGGAGGCCCCCGACGAGGCTCCGTCTGGCCCCGGCGGGCCCCGGCAGAGAGGTTTAAATAAACAGGCCGCCCAGCAGATGTGTCAACGGCTGGAGGCGTGATCCGCGGCCGCTGTTTGTGTTGTCCGGGTGGTGTTGCTCCGGCGCGGCGGAGGAAGAGGCAACGTCTCCGCTCCCGCGGCCCCTGTGAAGAAGTGGAAGGTTTTCCTGGGGAACGATGACAACACTTTAATGTGGCCTTGTGGACAAAATACAGATTTATGCATCGCTGTGCGTGTGGTCTGCATATGACCATTCATTGGTTCCCATGTCACCGGTGATCAGTATCGGTTGCAGTCCTTGTTAGAAAAGCTCTTGTGAAAATGATACGATATGATCGATGCCAATTTAGTAAGCCAAGAATATGCTGGTGAAGGGCCAGCGCTTTGTGGAGGTTCAGTGTTGAAATGTACAAACTGCACCGAAACCTGCATCCCGAGTGAGTATCCCTACATACATGCTGAAAGCAAAAGTCATTATTGGCAGCGCTCCACATATAATGACACACGGGTCATCTGCGAGTTAATGTACTGAGCCAGTGGTCCTGTAGATATTGTCATGATAGACAGTACATGTTATGTAGGCTGAGTAAATGGCATACATAAAGCAGAGGAGCACATCCTCAGATAATGCGCAAGAAGAATTTGTGTGTCTGTGTGTGCGTGCCTGTACGTGGAGTGTGTGTGTGTAGACCATACGCCAGGTGGGCCTGGTTAGGGGCAGTCTTTGGATTAAGACACCAGAAGAAGAAATCGTAGGGGGAGCGAGAAGAGGATCAGTTTCAATGTTTCTTTCCAACCTGCCAACACACAAAAAAGATCCCTCATTGACGGCCTGACAGTCATAAAAAGGAGAGCAGCGGTCTGGCCGTTGTTGATTCACATGGGAATGCTGCCAACGATGGCATGAAGGAGGCTCACCTCTAAGCTCTGAGCTGAACCCCACAGCTTCACGTGAGCCAGGGAGGGACACCTGCAGGATATGAGATACAATATACTGCAACTCCCTCCCAGCCCTACTGCCGCGTATTAACCCTGCATTAGCACAGCGGTAGCCATCAATATTGTACCACATATTGTCCCTCTGTTAATGCAAAATACAGCATTTCCTTGTTGACAATTTCCCGGTCTGGATAAAGACGAATGCTGCATCGGTAAACATAGGCTGGCTTGTTTGTTTGTGTTATTCATTCCTTTAATCCAACAAGGTTCCAGTTGAGCCATGCAGCGTCCCCCCAGAGGGGCAGTGTGTGGGGCTCAGCCCAGAGGAGCTGCCTGCTCTAAGGCCTTCAGCCTCTAATCTCATGCTGCAGCCGTTTGGCTTCATGCAGACACGTTCGTTCTGCTGTTAGGGTTAGGGTTAGGGTAGGTTTACTACCTGGTCAAACCCATTGCATTAAGATAATAGAACATTATGAAGCATTTTGATAAATCAATCATGTTTTTTTCTATAAGGTCTACCTCCGGGGCCAATACGTCTAGGGTTAAAGGATAATAGTTGTATTGATTGTTTGTTTGATTGTTTAATGGTGGACAGACAAGCAGGGGATGATCACACCTGACCTGTGCTCAAGTACCGTTTTTACTACATCATTGAAATGTACACCTGTGCAAATAGCATTGCATGACAGTGAGGGTGGAACAACTGTGTACACATGGTGCCGAGCTCTTCACAGGTTTGGTAGGACCATTACAACGCTGAATGTCAAACTCAGGACCCAAACATCAAGGAGCTGACATCAGTTTGCTGATCCTGCTTTATTCTCGTCACAGAGCGCTGCAACATGTAATGGTTTCATAATTAAGTGGAGTACTGTGTAGATCAGTGTTTCTCAACCTTTTTTGAGCAAACGCCCCCCTTACCTTACCCTGATCCTCTGGCGCCCCCCCCCCCCCCCCCACCCCCCATTATTATAGTTAATTTTTTTTTTTTTTTTTAATTGCGACACCCGTGGGTAGGCTATATCCATTACCAACTCCACTCCAACTCGTGCTACATTGCTTGAATAAAAAACTTTTGTTTTTTAAAAAAAAGTTTTGGTTTCTTCTGGACAAGAAAATGTGTATTCAGAGTTTTATTAAAAGGTTTTATTATTGAGCTATTGAAGTTAAATACGTATCAGTGTTTGTGTACATTTTTATTGGTTATTGAACCGTTAACCCGCAAACTTGGGTTCAATGTGTGCACGAAAGACTCCCTTTGTTTATGTGACGTTGCCTAGCAACGCTGCGCATGTGCAGCCTTCATCCGCTTCGTTCTGAGAGTAGCACGTTTAAGTTTGCGGCCAAATAGTAATTAAAGTAGTTTGTTACTATACAAGTTAAGCGCCTGTAACATCAGTGTTAAATGCGTATGTGACGGTTGGTGTGCGTACTTTATGAAAGTGTTTATCGGTTCGCAGACGTAATGAGCGACGGTGCGGTGGTCTACACGTAATGCGCACGTTCTATTGTTTACAATTAGCATGCTAAGCGGCGTTAGCTTTATTCACGTCTTATGTTGCCTTACTATGTAATATGGATGAGATTCATGTTGCTTAGCGTAATGCCCCATCCACCGCTTGCTTTGCATGTCCCGCAAACCATACAGGGGAAGTCAGGGGAGGGCGAAACAGTTTCTGAAGCACCACGCTGCTGCGATGAGGTGGATTTGTTTATCGGCGTTACTATGGCGATCATGACGGCACTGAGCATAAAGTAAAAAGTAGATAAGACGATAGAGGGGTTAGAAACCCATATGAAGATAGGCTCTTTATTTCAGTTATACTATTTTTGCACCGAAAATATTTGAAAACCATGAAAGTTTAAAAAGTTCAAAATAATGACCGCTACACAAGCGAAGTTGTGACGCTCCCGTGTTCGTTCCCAGCGCCCCCCTAGGTTCTACGAACGCCCCCCAGGGGGCGCTGCCGCCCCCGTTGAGAAACCCTGGTGTAGATACACTCCACTTGGTACAATACACTTCAATTAACGGGTTGTACTAAGTGGAGTACTGCGTAGATACACTCCACTCAGTACAATACACTTCAATTAACGGGTTGTACTAAGTGGAGTACTGCGTAGATACACTCCACTCAGTACAATACACTTCAATTAACGGGTTGTACTAAGTGGAGTACTGCGTAGATACACTCCACTCAGTACAATACACTTCAATTAACGGGTTGTACTAAGTGGAGTACTGCGTAGATACACTCCACTCAGTACAATACACTTCAATTAACGGGTTGTACTAAGTGGAGTACTGCGTAGATACACTCCACTCAGTACAATACACTTCAATTAGCGGTTGTTTCTTCTGAATGCTCCAGAAAATGCCTCATGAGCTGTTCTTTGAGGTAACACATACCACACATTCAATTACTGCATGCCCCAACCCATAACGGCACGACTCAACGGGGGCTAATCGTATTCACCGTTAACCCTCACTGCCAGACAAATGTTTTTCTTGCTTCCTTTTCAAAAGCGGTAAACAGACGATGTGGAAAGGTCCATCATCATATTCATAAGCGTAGCTATCAACGGCTAAACTGCGTAAACACACAAAATAGCTCAGTGATTCATCTTTACACAATGGCAAAGCAGTTACTGACGATAGTGACCCAACATCACTTTCCTACTCCAAAATAGCAACTTGTTAATAATAAGGCACGTTACAGTAAAACACTGTATTATTAATCAGAATTGTGGAGGCGCTTTTGTTTGTTTAAACCCATCTGGAAGCTACCTCACCTGATGATGAGATGAAAAGGTCTGCACACCTTTTGTTTACCCTGCCTCCATTGTTTCATCCTCAAACTCTCAGACTGCCCAACCGGATCCTTAAGTCTATGAATAGCATTGCCTGACAAGGTTTTTGCATATGTGTGTGTGTGTGTGTGTGTGTGTGTGTGTGTGTGTGTGTGCCTGCCTGCGTGCGTGCGTGCGTGCGTGCGTGCGTGTGTGTGTGTGTGTGTGTGTGTGTGTGTGTGTGTATGTGTGTGTGTGTGTGTGTGTGTGTGTGTGCATGCGTGCGTGCGGTGGTCGAGGAGGAGGACAATAGCTGGGGACTTGGCTTGGCTGTTCTCCACATCAGACACTTAGGGACCAATCCCTGGATTGCCCAAGTCCCTCATCAAATATTCACAGAGCTGTCGTTCACCCACAGCTCTGGGAAGGCCTCAAGTGGGCCAGCCCTTTTCACAGGTGATAGGCTGCTGCCGGTGGACATAATCAGACACTGTCAGACACTGCACTCTCCAGAGGTGCTGCTCTCTGGCTGGGAACATTGGTGCAGCTGTGAGAACATGAAGGGGAATATGTTTACGTATCATAATGTGATGGAAGATGTCCACACTTTAAGAACTGAAAAGATCAAGTTGAATCAATTAAATCCTATCCCTTACCCGTTATTTCTTGCTGCCCTGAACAGAGTCTGTTATGTATAAGATGAACCTTTTGATCTTGCATTTAAATAACTATGGTTCAACCATGCTGACTGTCCGCCCACAATAGTGTGGCTGAAAGTGTGAATCTCTTTGAAGAGAGGAAGGATGTTTAATATGAGTAGATGGTTACAGAATACCCACGTCCTGTCCCTTCTTTGTGCCAGAGATGGGATTAGTCACAAGATACTATGGATATTAATGACTCTGGTTAAAACTAATATTACGGGTCATCAAATCCCCAGTTGCATGGTTTAATTTCCACACAGCAGAACACACAGGTAGGAAAAAATATTCGTTAGCTGTCAAGAAGGCTGCAGGAAGTGTCGAGTCCTGTCAAGAAGAACAAAAGATGAAGATTTTTTTTTTTCGGGAGGTACATCACAGCGATTATGTTTCAGCTGTCATTCTCTGGCCATACACCCGAGCCAGGTGACTTTTGCGTCCAGGGGATTATCTGTTATGGAAGGCCCCGAGTGTCCCTATTGTCCCCGGCCAGAAATGTCACTAACTCGACGAGTTGGCCATGCTTGTAAGGATACGACTGCACACCAACCGCTAAACCTATGAAAGAGACATTCATCAATTCATCAATACAGATGAATTAATAAACAAGCAAAGGTTACACTTTACGACTCGTCCCCCCTGCCCCCCTCCCTTTTCGAGAAACACCCACCACAAAGTATGAAACACTACCGTCGTCCACATATGAATAAGTCATTTAGGTTTTTACATTTTTGACTCAATAATTCAAAAGACAATTGGCCCAACTTAATTGGTTGTGGAGCATTAAAGATTTAGCGCGGCTCTTAAGTGCAACACATCAGAGCCCACTTATGAAGATGACAGATGGCCGTTTGTTGGCTATGGTGTCAGGTGAGAAGGCTTTTGTCATATTCGCACTTACCCTTGTTACACCTCCGATCGTGTGTTTCTTCCCAGAGCTTGACACAGTTTCTCTTTTTTTTTTTTGCGGGGCCCGGCTGTTGTGAATTATTGAGACACTGCGATGCCACAGATAAAGTGCCCACCATAGATTCTCTGTCCATGGTGCATTTCAAATGTTTATATATGTTTGCTTTCAGCTCAGTCAGATTAGCGTCAAGTAGGACCCCCTCGAAAATGAGATGATACATCTCAAGGGGCTATCCTTGAAATAAAGAATAAAGAATAAAAGTGGAACATTTGTAGTATACTAGACATTTTTTGTGTTTCAGTAAAGATTTATTCTGATTCATCAAATAACGTAACACTAACTTAATCTAACCTACTCCTACCCCAATACTCAATCGTAACTTTATGTTTAATGATTTACAATTGAATAAATAAATACAAATTCACATCTGTCTCCTCAGTCATAGTTTTTCAAAGATGTTCTAACAAACTCTATTGTAACATTAAACCTCAACACAGACACTATTTACAGACACAGAATTTGTTTTAGGCCTCAAGGACAAAATAAAAGTGACCAGAACATCAAACAGAATGTTGCCATATTTGCCATATTGAAAACCATATTTAGACATCATATTAAGACTATATCTACAACATTGTAGGTCAAGTTCCTTCTTTCAAGTATACCCTTAAGTTAAACCTTGTTATTGTATTTAACCTCAGCACATATTTGATTATGTAAGTATAATTTATTATGTAGCTCAAGCAATACCCAGACCTCCCCAAGTGAAATTACTTATTTAGTAAATTATGTAAATCAAACCACAAAATAAAATATAGCTAAATTCAGCGAGCAGTAACATCAGAAATTTGACAAAAAAAAAAAAATGAACAAAAGAAAATTGGGCTACACTTACAACACTTGCCTTTAAGCAATGCCATTTTGTTTTACAGTGGACGGCTTTCTTGTATTAATATAGATCAAACTCTCTGGCTTTAAACCTTCATAAACAAAATCAGGGCTTTAACCAAGGGCAAACAACAAAAATTAAGTTGACCGCAAATGTATTTATTTTTCTTCAACATCTGCCCTCTGCTTTACCAAAGCTTTAATGCGGAACACGGGCCTGCCCATTTGTATTCATTTTAAGCACATCAATCACTGGTTTAATAAAGGGGTTAATGGCATGAATGCAGTCTAGGCCAGTACGTTTACAAGGGAAAACATAATTATATTCCAAATGCTGGGTTTTTTGTGTGTGTTTCATCAGTAATGGAATGACTAGTGTTCACAAAACACACAAAACATTCAACACACACATAGGAAAAGAGTAAGAAAAGAAGAAACTCTATATTGTTCAAGTTAGAGGTTCATGTACACACACATGTCTTTGTGTGCTCAGTGTTTTGTACATTTCCCCTTTCTAATGGCCTAATAATTTAAAAGCACTTAAGTTGGCTCATTAGTGTTAAGGGCAGGGAAACACCTGTCCATTTTCCGTAATGAAATCCAAAAACACCTCTCTGCGTTCAGGGTCCAAGAAAATAAACGGCGAGAAGGCAGTGGCCACATCGTGGTCTTTAGACATGAAGACCTCCTCAATGGCATGCTGATACCGAATAGGTAAACCCAAGCCTTCTTGTTTTTGTAATTGAGCTAATGAGACAGGGAGAGCCAGCCCCAGGGGGCTGATCAATTAACGGTTTCCCACTTAAGACTCTTACTTTGAAAGCAAAGAGAAGATTTCAGGTTGCCCCAGGGCACAGTGGAAGCTTTAACATAGGAATTAACCAAACAGCCATTTAAGAGTGCAAATGTTGTATATATATACATTATGATTATTATGTTACACAAGACACATATTTATGTGAGCACAGATGTGTGCATTTTGTAAAAAAGAAAAAAAAAGAAGACAATGAGGAAAGAAAATGTGGCAGAATTTCTAGAGAAAAAAAGTAAAATGGTGCATTTTGAAACCATGTTTTAAGCTACAGCGAGCACAAAAATATAATGCTAAAAATCAGGTCATGGGCCGAAAAAAGGTTTGGAACCGCAGGTGTCAATGCATGTTTTCTCATCTGAAAGCCTCCACTCCCCCCCCACCGATCCCAATACACTGGGGTCTCCCCGGGAGTCCGACCTCTTCTGCCTTCTGTGGTGATGCAGCAGCACGACTAGAAACCTGAGCGCTGCGTCCATCGCTGGCTGTAAGGCAGCCTTCCCTTCCAGTGCAGTAATTAACCTGGCACCCACCTCCCTGTCCACCAGCATCCCCACAACAATCTAGCAGCAGGCGCCACCTCACACAACAACTGGCACACAGGAACTCAACCCCTCTTTCTCTTCTTTTTCTTATTCATCTCCTTTTCCTCCTGTCATTCTTTTCTTCACAGTTTTCCCTCTCTCTCGCTGAGGTAGGGCGGGCGTAGCTTGCGCTCAGCCACTGTCGCCACGCTCTTTAATGGTCGGGGCTTTCAGGTAAAGCCACTCAATAGATCACTGCAGATGCTGTTAGCAACGGCTCACCAGTGACGTCATGTGCAGGTAGAAAAGTGTTCATGATGTACAAATCAAGTTCTGCGACCTCTCTCTCTATACACAGGCTGTTTTTAAAAGGCAAGAAAACAGTTAAAAGTTATTTATTAAGTTTTAGTGGACTTCCAACACTGGTCGAAAAGTAAACTAAACAGCCAATAAAAGCAAGGGCACTTTGTTGGCCTGTGCTACGACAGGGGCACGCCTTAAATCAGCCCTGAACAGCTTCGGCCAGGCTCAGGACACGGCCGTCTGCTCGCTCCGTACGGACCAGGGCTTTGTATCGGCGCAACGCTCCCAGCACCTTCACTTCCATTGAATATTTCTCCTCACAAGCCAAAGGAGAAGGCTGTTTCTGATTAGTGAGTAATGGCTTTGTGGAAAAAGTCCCATTGAGTTTGTCCGAAAGAGGGATTTGAACGTATTTCCTTCCTGCGTCTGAAATAGGGCAGGGGCCAATCAATAGTTCTAAACTTCCTAAACAGAGTAATGTATTATATCCCTACTTCAAATATGTGTTTTATCTGCAGCATAGAGTAGAAATTAAAAGTTGAAAATGCCAAGAGGCTGAGGTCTTCATAAAATTGAATTTATTTTGTAATTCTGGGGAGATTAAGTTAAAGATTATTAAACCCACCAGGGCATATACTGTAGTTTAACAAAATATTCCCCAAACACCTGTTGGAAAGATCAATTGGCCTAAACGTGTTATTTTCAGCAGTACGAGATGGACAGACCGAGACATTTTAAACCCTCTGTTTAAATAGAAGCATGTCTCTGGAGACAAAATTGACACTTTAATAAATATAGATTTGACTCAAATATCACTGCTTTTTGGTTAGGGTAAGAGCTAGACAAAATGTATTCTTGGAAGCATTGCCACATGAGAAGGCTGAGTACAAAGTGATAGCTCTACCCTGTGAAATGTGTGACAAATGGGATGTATCTTACTGTGGGAGTATAATGTATTCAGGGAAATTCCCCAAGTTGACTAGTTCAAGAAACTAGAAATACTAACAGTACTAATATAATCTCCTAGTTTATTTTTGCATGTTTCAGTTTCTCAAAACACCACAGGTTCTTCTAAGTACTCCTTTGAAAGGCCACAATGCATTGTTTCGGGATAAATGCTTTTTTAAAGTGGAAGGTAATGAATAGCACTTTAAAAAACAAACTGAAAAGCTCTGGTATCGGGTGTTCGATCCAAACCAAGGGACAATGGGGCCAGCGGAATCACAAAGCCAAACGGACATGGAGACGGACAGATTTGATTAATGATCTCGTAATCTTTCCCACTTGTGATATTTTCATGGCACATATCAAGCCTGTTAAAGTGTATTTATCTTCCAAACGACGGAGTGAAGTGGTGAAACCCAACTCTGGTCCCACCCAGTGAGCAGTTCTTTGTTGGGATGCGAGACAGGCCAGGGAGAGGATAGGTAGTGAAGTGCACCAGGTGTTGGATAATTGCCTCCATTTCACACGATGATATCACCTTGGCACTGAGTCACACTGGAGATCTGCTATCAAGCGCCGGAGAACCACCGGCACCTGTGTAGCAAGTAAGAGGAAACTTCCATTGTCGGTTCATGAAAGAAACCCATAAAAATGCCTTGCTCCTAAGGGCCAGGACATCTTATCTAACACATTCTCCTTAGCTGTTGTCCAAAACAACTTTCTATCATACCCTCATTCAGGCGTTGCCCAAGTAGAGGTGATAAATAAACATTTTTGTCTTTTGTATATCACTAGCCAGCCAGCGCTGACACTGACTCTTCTTGTTCATTTGTACATCACTATTTTTCATCTCAATCAAGTCAGAGTAAATAATGTTAATATTTACATGTTTGAAGGACCTAACTAATCTCAGCAAAGTGATCTGTATAGACCTTTATTTTTGTGTATTAACTACAATTTGTACATTCCTTGTTTTAACTATCCCTTTGCATGTTGTTATACATACCACCACAAAACCATTGGTGAATGGTAATTTGTTTCCTAAAGACCTTTACTCTGTCTTTGTTTCCTCTCATTAAGGTGAATAATAAAATAATCAAACAAAAACAACTCTGTGTGGACTTTCCCCGGTTTCCCTCAGAGTGGGCTCTCCATTACTGCTGGTGGAGTCGATGAAGAAACAGCATTCATCCATGGATGGAGGGAGGACTTAGTCTGTGTCCGCGGGCGTCTTTGAGAGGCTGTGCTTATACTGGCAGCCTTCCTCCTCTCCAGACCAACAGACTATAAATATGAGCCTTCTGATTGCCCACATCCTCGCCCCTCAAAATACATCGCCTGCTTTTCAGCAGCCTGAGTCTCGGTGCCTCTCTGGACGTGCTTCCACATCCTCCCAACACATCTTCCCACACAGAACACAGGAAACACAGAACGCACACACACACACACACACACACACACACACACACACACACACACACACACACACACACACACACACATAAACCCCACCTGAACACAAGACCAAACAAATGGTAATTTAGCTTGAAAGCCGTCAGGAACAGAAGCTTGGAACGGAATCCATCACCACCACTGGGCTGGTGGAGTGACTCCACGCTAGTTGTGCCTCTGAGACGACCTTCCTTCCTGGCTGTCATTCCACTTCCTGTGCAGGGCCCGGAGGGTCGAAACGGAGAACAGGAGTCAGGGGATCGGGACCGGGTCAGGACCGACGGAGCTCCCCCCTCTGTGGGCCCCGTGCTGTGGGCCCCGTGCTGTGGGCCCCGTGCTGCGGGCCCCGGGGCCCCGTGCTGTGGGCCCCAGGGTATAGGACTGACGGAGCTCCCCCCTCTCCCCTCTGCGGCCCCGTGCTGTGGCCCCGTGCTGTGGGCCCCGTGCTGTGGGCCCCATGCTGCGGGCCCTGTGCTGTGGGCCCCGGGGCCCCGTGCTGTGGGCCCCAGGGTATAGGACTGATGGAGCTCCCCCCTCTCCCCTCTGCGGCCCCGTGCTGTGGCCCCGTGCTGTGGGCCCCGTGCTGTGGGCCCCATGCTGCGGGCCCTGTGCTGTGGGCCCCGGGGCCCCGTGCTGTGGGCCCCAGGGTCAGGACTGACGGAGCTCCCCCCTCTCCCCTCTGTGGGCCCCGTGCTGTGGGCCCTGTGCTGTGGGCCCCATGCTGTGGCCCCGTGCTGTGGGCCCCATGCTGCGGGCCCCGTGGCCCCATTCTGCGGGCCCTGTGTATATATACACTATATATACACTATACATACACTATACATACACTATATATACACTATATACACACTATATACACACTATATATACACTATACATACACTATACATACACTATATACACACTATATACACACTATATACACTATATATACACTATATACACGCTATATATACGCTATATACACTATACATACACTAAACATACACTATATACACAATATATACACACACTATACATACACTATATATACACTATATACACACTATATATACACTATATACACACACTGATATACAAAGACTATATATATATATACACAATATACAGAGACGCACGGAGGAGGAAACACAGAACGCACACACGCACACGCACACACACACACGCACACACACACACACGGCTCTTACTGACTGTGGTTTAAAGAGTTCATCACCCATTCCTAACCAATGACAAACACTGGCAAGGATGAAGGACAGAAGATCATTTTTATAAAAACAATGGAAAGCATAATGAAAACGATATATAGTGGTGACTGCAGAGTTTCCTTTGGTGGAGAGAAGTTTAGAAGAAATTGCATTGAAAAAAACAATGTTATGCAATATATAAATTGAACGTGTCTCTGTGGCAAGTTATTGTTTTGTATATCCTTGTCTGTGTCCCAACCGATTCCCTTGGCCACAATCGAGTACTCAGGTAGACAAATTAAATTCTCCACGAATCCAAAGAACTCCTGCCAATCTTTCACAGTATATAGTCCTTTTTCCGAGACATGATCCCTTTAATAAGATTCTCACCCTGTGTCTCTTCGTTTGTGAGTTTTTAAGCTGGAAACGGGCTGCAGTTGTTTTCTTTGTGAAAACACCTGTCTAAACAGCCGCAAAGCCAAGGGCAAGCCTCGCCTGTCAGCGTCGGTGACAGCAGAGACGATCCCAAAGACGTCCGCTGGAGCGGAACAATGCATGTGTGTTGGAACGACTCCAGCTGTGTTGTCTCTCCTCCGCTCGCCGTTAAAGCGAAGTCCTGGTAACAGAAGCCTTGACAGCCAGACGAAGACATTAAACAACAGCTAAACTGTTAAAGGTACAACTTATATTACATATTCCAGTTAAAAAGAGGGATTCATTATGTTACGCTATCTCGTGGCGGGTTTTTTTGTGTGCTGAATGACGTTGACGCAAAAAAACAACACAAAACCAACACAAAACCACAGTTAAACTGGAACCCATAGAACCTCTTTAAAGTTTCGTGAGGGAAACAAAAGCCTGAGCCATTGAAGTGATTCATAAATACAGCTTACAACATAAATAAAAAGAAATATTGTATCATCTGTCCGAGTGGCTTAGGGCTGGTCCCAGTGAAGCTTTAGGGAACAAAGGCTGGGGCCTCATTAGCTGGAGGAGACTTAGCTTAGCTTCTATACAGGTGGGATCTCAGGTGTGCTGGTCAAGTTTCAGTTCTAATGCTTGGATTTCAACACAGGTATCCTTAATCTGCTGATGTCCTCATAGGTTATAGCCCCGGTTCCATCACTCCCAGCTCATCCCAAAGAGCTCCAGGCCTCCTTCCTCGGTTTGCATTATAAAGCAGAGAGTGAAAAATGGCCATGAAACCCAGGCCTGTGCACATTGTACTGAACGGCTGAGTGATGACAGCATCTGCATGCATTCAAATGGTTTTTGTTGTTTAAACAACACTGCTCTGAACTGAGTGCGTTCACCCTACCGGTCATAATTCCCGAGCCGATTATTTAATGAACTGGTTGGTTGAGTTCATAACTTTTAATGTCAAGTCACTTCAGTCTTACACATTGCGTTTTATTCCATAGGCGATTTTATTTACAAAGATAAGCATGTTCAATAAAATGCAATTTAACAACCCAATTTAAAAGTGTACATTTGTGATTGTTTCACCTTCAGCTCACATGATTCTGATTTGAAAAGGAGC
Source organism: Micromesistius poutassou (assembly GCF_964030765.1). Lineage (NCBI taxonomy): Eukaryota > Metazoa > Chordata > Actinopteri > Gadiformes > Gadidae > Micromesistius > Micromesistius poutassou. Next base: position 9,012,911 of record NC_140276.1, read on the forward strand.
AGGCCGCTGTGAGGAGTGGTAACCAGAGAGGCAGCTACTCAATGAGAGGGAGAGAAAGAGACCACAGAACAAAGCTAAGAAAGAAGCTACAGTACATTATGGTATAACAACATCAAACATAAGGCAGACACCATTAAACCATGTATCCTAGTATAGGCTTTCTTTCATATTGTTTACAGTACAGCATATATGTCCATCTAGTCTTTCAGTAGCATTGCTAAAAAAATCATAGCATCAATGCAAACTCCTCTGCTCTGTAACAAATAATTTCATCTTTTAGCTGTTCAACTGAGTCACGTTGACCTTAATCAGCAAAACACAAATATATCTGTTTTGAAATGAAAGGAACACTATGAATATAAATAATCTGAAAGTTATTGATTATTTTAGAATGATCACTGATTTAGATTTAATATTTCAATCTGAAGAACAACAAATGCAGAAGAATGTATTGTCTTGTAGTTTTTAAAATAAAGTGAGGATTTAATTTTTTGTCATCTAAAAGTCACAAAATTAACACTTCTCTTTTAAGTAACACCAACACCACAGCACTGCTAACGCAAGCCGCTACTGGCCAATAGAAAAAACTAAGTTCACTCTACTTGAGTTCATATCACATATTTATCTTCCTTTGAATATAGCAGCCCCATGGATGTAGAAGCCACTGGTTTAACATACAAGCACAAGTACACACTCGTTCTTGAACACAGCTTGTGAATGCAACCCCAAGCCGTCCCCTCTTGGTATGTGTCCAACCTGTATCTGGTAGCAGTCCTACTATGTTATAGAGGAGGAGGAGACGTTACAGAGCCTGGAGACCAGGACCTGCAGGAGGCTGAGATATGCCTTGTTTGTTACTGACATATTCCAAAGTAAATTCATTGGAGCCAGTAGTGGAAGAAGCTTTCAGAAGGGGATTTTAACACGTGTATTCCTTCAGTGGCCAGACTGCATGGTGACAATTTGAAACCTTTTTTTTACAGTTAACTACTGCTGGCCGAGTTTGTGATCAGCAACTACATGCTTAAAGATCCCGCCTCCAGCAACATTATTGGTCGAAATAGATAAGAAGCGAAAGACATTCATTCATTCATTAACTTCCTGTTCACTGAGGTTTTAGCTTGTCTGCCATCAGACTTAATATCTAAAGTGTAATAGCAGGCAAGCTTAAATATGGGTGAATGCCTCATCACTTAGACAGAAATTTTAGATTAATATCTAAAGTCTGATTTGTGAGATTAGCCCGATCTGAACACCCCAATTGCAGGCAATAGCAGAAGTTTTAGCAGATAGCATTTGTGATACACTGTCGTTTTTAAACACAATGAAGAGCTGAACACCCAACACGTATGAAGGAACAACGTATGTTTATCCAAGACTTTGAAAGCACAGTAAATGCTCCTGTCTTTGATCGCAAGAAGGCAGGTTTTCTCTGCAGTAAGAGTCAAACAGTCACACAACGAAACACAAGTTGGCATTAGTCGAGTTTGTTCAACAATGGAACCGGTTCGATGCTAGGATATTATTGGCCATTATTAAAGAAAAATAAACACTAAAAACACATTTGTGACTTTAAACTGGGGAACACAGAAGACTCAGTTAGAATTTACAAAAGAAAATCTAGATTTCATACATACAGAACTGGGATTCAGCTGCTTCTTCTCACAAATACAAATAACACAGCAAGGCCAACTTAGCAGGAAGCCGTTTGGTCATGTGACCACCAGACCCCCTCCCCAAACTACGAATACTGACTTCCACATCGAATGGTGAGCATGAGTACAATTTTGTGTGCGTGCGTGTGCGTGTGTGTGTGTGTGTGTGTGTGTGTGTGTGTGTGTGTGTGTGTGTGTGTGTGTGTGTGTGTGTGTGTGTGTGTGTGTGTGTGTGTGCGTCACTGGACCACGCACATGGAGCTTCGCTGGGGGTTGGCAGCCCGAGCCACGGGATCCTGACTGTAGTTCACGATGTCGGCCTTCACCACACGCTGCAACACAACAGAAGGAGTCAGAGCTGTACAGCACGGAGCCTAGCCGCCTCCTAGAGAAGCGCTCCGTCTCATCATTCAATTGTGATTTCTACGAGAGACATGGAGGTGGAAGATCAACCATTCAAATGTTAAGTTTGATGAGTATGATGCCTTTTATACCAAAAAATGGATAGGATTTAATGTATGAATAGTGGGCGGGTGGCTCGATGTTTGACTTCTAGCAGAGGCCCTGGCTTCCAACGCCAACACCCCTAAACATGATTTCTTGTTTCTTGTGTCATTGCATCTCTAACCTAAAGGTCCAACTGGGGTGACTAGAGGAACTGTTACTACTGGGCTCGTCGACTGCAGCCAGACACATACGTTGGTCTACTGAAGGGAGCATATTTTGCTCCGCTGAGCGGTGTCTTGGCTAACGGGTCCTTCGTCCTGCGGGTAGTTCACCAGCTCAGCCTTCACGATCATCTGAGAGCGGGGTCACACCGTCGGAGCGGACGAAGAGGAGAGAGTGTTTGTAGAAGGATGACAGACAGATGGACGGCGGGAAGGACAGCGCCACGCAGGAGGAGGAGGAGGAGGAGGAAGGGAGCGGGGGCAAGGCCGGGTTAGGACAATAAGACTGACCACAGGACTCAAGAACACAGGACTGAAGAACACAGGACCCAACAGAACTCAGGACTCAACAGAACACAGGACTCAACAGAACACAGAACTCAAGAGAACACATGAACCAACAGAACACAGGACTCAACAGAACACAGGACTCAACAGAACACAGGACTCAACAGAACACAGGACCCAACAGAACACAGGACTCAACAGAACACAGGACTCAAGAACACAGGACTCAACAGAACACAGGACCCAACAGAACACAGGACCCAACAGAACACAGGACTCAACAGAACACAGGACCCAACAGAACACAGGACTCAAGAACACAGGACTCAACAGAACACAGGACCCAACAGAACACAGGACTCAACACAACACAGGAACCAACAGAACACAGGACTCAACAGAACACAGGACTCAACAGAACACAGGACTCAACAGAACACAGGACCCAACAGAACACAGGACCCAACAGAACACAGGACCCAACAGAACACAGGACTCAACAGAACACATGGAAGAAAAGACAATTAAGATTTGAAATGTCAATTTGATCACGTAACATGCATAAGATGTGAAAATAAAACAACATAACAGACACGTGCAAATGCATTCACACACACACACACACACACACACACAAACACACACACACACACACACACACACACACACGAGGTCTCCATACAGGCTGAGAGAGGGGTGGAACCAGACAACATAGCTGAGGACCAGCGGCTGGCTGATTAACGAGCTGTCGAAGCCACTGAGTGATCCGCTATCTGATCCTCCGACAGGAGACCATGATGGAGCAGGCTCCCCGGCAGATAGCATCTTGTCAGGGGTCGTGACCCCCGTGTTTAAGCCCTCTAAACCTGACAATCGGTCGACGCGGCTTTCGCTGGTGAACACATCTCGTGTGAAAGCAGGGCCTGCTTTCATTCCCTGAACAGCGGCGGGGGTCCACCAACAGACCACCCTTCTGTCTCTGTTTTGTACCTTTAAGCATATTGATACACATAAGCAATTCAGCATTTGTATCACATTTGTATAACAATATGTGTGTGTGTGGCTTCGTACTGGTATCAGTCACTGTGAGCCCAGTGTAAGCCCAGGCCAGCCGCCCTATTATCCTAGATTTAAGCACTTGGCTTTATTGAGGCAGCCATCAAGGAGGTGACGGAGAGGAACAGAGTCCAAGGCCTTCATTAACCCGGCTGTGTCAGCAGCCCTGGGAGTGGAGGGAGGCTGGAGAATGGGTCCAGCCCTCACAGGGTTGTGGGAGGGTTGGGTCCAGCCCTCACAGGGTTGTGGGAGGGTTGGGCGGGGGGTCCTGACCCCTACCCTCCAGCTCAGGCTCATCAGCCGGTGCCCAGCCAGCTTGGCTCCAAGCGGTCGTATCAGGGGAAGGATTAATGCTTCTGCAGCGGGGCCCTCCCCTCACGGCCACCAAGGGCCAACACAGCCTGGTTTGGCAGAACGCTGCGAGACCACCCCCACACCGCCCGTCCAGGCCGTGCCGGTGGAAGGGAGATAAAGACTATAAATCAGAGGTTGAATCCTAACCTCCTCACCCTAAACACAAGCGCCTAGCTCTGACCCCGGCTTCACGCTTAACGCGGCCGTGGGGGCGCTACAGATGGGTCGTGTCAGTGGCAGGTAGGCCATCACAGGAGTCAGACATAACAAGGCCGTGTTTACTCTGCAGACCGCTCTCTACAGTGAACGCCGCCCTGCTGACCCAACGTGAGCCTGGCTCTCTACAGTGAACGCCGCCCTGCTGACCCAACGTGAGCCTGGCTCTCTACAGTGAACGCCGCCCTGCTGACCCAACGTGAGCCTGGCTCTGTGACGTTATTGATGTTCCCGTGATGCTACTGGGGGAGAGGGCTAAAGAGAGAAAGGTGATACAACTGGAATCACTTTTGTTTTTCCCACCCAGGAAGAGAAGAGGGTCTTTGTTTTATGGCTTAAGAGTCTGTGATTTTCCCCTGGTCTGAAGTATTTTTGGCTTCCTTTGAGAAATTCAAATTAATTTATTTTGTTTTCGTGTCCCACATGACACCTTTTTTCTGCTTCATACAATCAAAGAAGGTTATTTGTCCCTCCTGAACCATGACTATTAATACTACTACTAACTATTACTACTCCTGAACCACAACTATTCTCCATCAGGATGCGTTGGCACTCCCTGACGTCTGGAGGCCTTGTTGTTGTCCTGTGAAACCCCCAAGAACTAACTAACTAACTAATTAACTAACCCCAAGACTGTGATTATGACAGCGGTCGATTTAAAGAAAACACGGTCAGAGAGAGAGAGAGCGCGAGCGAGCGAGCGAGCGAGCGAGAGAGAGAGAGAGAGAGAGAGAGAGAGAGAGAGAGAGAGAGAGAGAGAGAGAGAGAGAGAGAGAGAGAGAGAGAGAGAGAGAGAGAGAGAGAGAGGGGAACAGATGGTGAGCAGAGAGAGGGAGGCCCACCTGGGACTGCTCCAGCTCCGCCTTGTTGAGCTTCACTCCCAGGATCTCAGCGGCCACTCGCTGGAAACACAGGAACACCTGAGACACACACGCACTACACATCACTGTGTGGACACACACACACATCACTGTGTGGACACACACACATGACTGGGACACACACACACACACATGACTGGGACACACACACACATCACTGTGTGAACACACACTCTTTCATCAACGCTTCTGACAGACGAGTGCTCTTCTGCCGTCTCTTACCGAGTCGCCCGTCTTGGCCGATACGAACTGACTGATGAGGCCGTTCTCTTGGCAGAAGCGCTGGTGTTTCGTCCGACTTCACCGTCCTCATGTGCTCCAGGTCGACTGGCGGAGTGGAGCAGAAACAGGCTTTGAGCGACAGCGTTGTGAACAGACACACACAGGCAGGGCTGGGCTGATACATTCATACATCTAACCCGCAGTAGGACTTTGGTTCTCCTTAATAAATCCTTATTTATTTGATTTCTCCATCCTCTACACCCAGTCCTGAAAAGAGCAGGTCATTCACCAGCGGCCCAGCGTTGTGTGAGTGACAATGAAGCCTTGATGAGACACATTCCAGCCAGGCTCTTCAGGCTCAGCCTGGAGCCTGAGCACAGCAGCAGCTTCACAACACCAGCTGCTGCCGACCAGCAGCAGCCCAGCTGTGGTAAGAGAGCTCCTACACAAAGCGCCCAGGAGCCCAGGAGCCCCCGGCTACATGACATATTAGAAAATATAAACGGGCCTTCCAGGTGAACAGGTCCCCCCCCACACAGCCCTCCATCAGGGCCGCACTGATTTACTGCTGGGGCACAATGGTGCAGCGGCTTCGCTTACTCCCCCATTGTGCCCCCCCCCCCCCCCAACCCCGGCCCCATAGGGACAGGGGTCAGGCCCAGGTCGATGGGGGGGAGGTCACCCAGGGGTCTCGTCACTGAAAGCAATAGCTCCTCTCCTTTGTGTGTGTGTGTGTGTGTGTGTGTGTGTGTGTGTGTGTGTGTGTGTGTGTGTGTGTGTGTGTGTGTGTGTGTGTGTGTGTGTGTGTGTGTGTGTGTGTGTGTGGCCTGCCACGCCCGGTATCTGGTGCAAAGGTGTCTGTGTGAGCCGGAGGAGGTGCAGGCTACTGTACGGTGTTGCGTTTCGCGTTTCGCCCCTCCCCTCCCCTCTCCTCTCCTCCCCTCTCCTCTCCTCTCCTCCCCTCTCCTCCCTCCTTTCCTCTCCTCCCTCCTCTCCTCCACCCCTCTCCTCTCCTCTCCTCCCTCCTCTCCTCTCCTCCACCCCTCTCCTCTCTCCCTCTCCTCTCCTCTCCTCTCCTCTCCTCTCCCCCTCTCCTCTCCTCTCTCCTCTCCTCTCCTCTCCCCCTCTCCTCTCCTCCCCTCTCTCCCTCCAGAGCTTTTGCTCTTTGTGTCAGGTTTATTCAAGCTGTCACAGCCCCTAGCCTGTTCCCATGCTTCTCAGAGAGAGAGTGTGTGTGTGTGTGTGTGTGTGTGTGTGTGTGTGTGTGTGTGTGTGTGTGTGTGTGTGTGTGTGTGTGTGTGTGTGTGTGTGTGTGTGTGTGTGTGTACACATAAGGGAAAATAAGGGGAGACGGGGGAAGGGCAGCGAAAGACAGAAATGTAAACATTGCCGCACTCCAGTCCCTACGACCGTCCCAGTGAGTCGTATTACCTATGAAATGTGTAAAGACGAAAAAAAGACAGAAATGTAAAACTTGACTCATTTTAGAAAGAGGAATAATGACTAACCCCCCCCCCCCCCCCCCCCCCCCCAGCCCCCCGCCCCCCCCCCCCCCCCCAAAGTGACTTCTAAACACAGAGCTTTCTGGTCGAGGACGGTCCACTCAGAGCCGCTGGGCGCTCAGAGCAGACAGAGGCGTCTCTGCCGTGCATAAACAGAGCTGTCCCGCAGGCCGCAGGGTTCTTCATTCAGTCATTAAGTGTGGAGGTACCCGGCATGCTACCAGAGGTAAACACCGCTAATCCTTTGGATCCTGCACACTTGGGAGGGGTTATCCATCAAGGGTGACGCTCAAGATTAGCAAACGCTAACAAGTCGCCGCTGGGCCAGCGGGAAGCGTTGAGGTGAGGCTCAGGAGAGTCGGGGCTCAGGAGAGAGAGTGTGATGCGGCTGATCTACACCCGTCTGTACTGTTGCGTTACACGTGTGTTTCAGGTGTGGTGAATTATTCAGCCATCATGGCTTCAAGACCTGGGTTCAAACCCAGATGTACTCAGTCCACCTATAGGCATGCTGAAGTACAATGCCCAACACCTACCTGTTCCTTAATATTTAATATTCGCTGCAAAATCACTTTTGTAAAAACAAAAAAAAAGTGTCAAAAGCGCTAAATGACTAAAGAATAAATGGATGTAAATAAACCAAACAGGGTGCTGCCGGCGTAAACAGAGTTGAACTGTTAGTGTTTTTACACGGATTAGGAACAACTACTTAGGGTAAAAGAACGCTAGATAGGCCCTGCTCTCACGCCAGCATCATGTGGCATCTGTCTGTAAACGGACCTCAAACCGGCTAATCCCACCGTTTTAGCGCACGGCTCCATTTTTCTCCCTAATGTACCCTGGTCCTCACTTATCAGGTCCAAACCATCTCGCCGGGATGATCTGGTTTCCCTCCATTTCTGTCAAACCATACGGCTCCTAGGAAGTGACCGCAAAACACGAAACAAACTGTTTAGGCCACCGAGTGGCGGGAGATAGCAGAGAGGGTCATCACTCGTGGTGAGCGATGGCCCTCCCTCATGCCGGTCACCACAAGTGTTTATCTAAAGGGGCCGGGCCCCGCCGCCGGGCCCCGCCATCACTGTGGTGCCTTCTGACTGCCTGGGGGATTAATATCTACTGGAGCCTGAAGCCATCGCTAATTTGTTTAAAATGTTAAATAACTCCGGAATCTCTCTGTGATGGTGCAGACGGTTTAGACGGCCAGAGGAACCGCGATCCTAATCAAATGTTTATAAGAGTACACTAACACAAACCCTACGACACCCAGCAATATGAGGGGAAGACCTTCTACCAGACCTGTGAATTACACCACTTATTAACAACCCAACAAACACATCGCTGTATTGTGTTTTAACCCTGCTATAAAATCCCTCACACTGCTTTTACACACAGTTTATTGAGAGAGAATAGATTTTTAAACTGGGTGCAGTACCCTGGGCTGTGTGGGAGGTCACACTGGGTAGTGTGGGACGAGGGCCTCCCAGGGGTCAAGTCGTAGCCCAGTGAAAGTTATAGGGTTTAGCCTAATATGACTCCCTGCCCCGATCCCATTACAGGACACTTTATAGCTTCAGAATGACTTCATCATGCAAGTTCCTCAATGTCAAACTGTGGTTACTATGACGGTGCCTGGAAATTAATGAAATTATTAAATTGATGAACTATAATTAACAACACAGATTTCTCCTTCCCTCGTATCAGTACCTGGCTTACTCTATCATAAACTCATCACTAGTGTTTAGGGTTAAATCCCTCAACCAAAATGTTGTGAATAGAATGCGTCCATCTCAAGAGAATATGAAGAAGAGCTTGGGTGCATTGAACTTGATTACATTAATAATAAAATAGGAAACCAAGTAAATAAATGAATGCAATGTTAACTTAAAGCTCTGGCCCCTCTAATGACTTGTGTCACCATACAACAATCCATAAAGCACAACGCAAATAAAACACACAAAACAGAACCCCAACAAATATCGGTTTGAATTATTATTTTGATGGCTGAACCGTTTAAAGCATGACAGGGGCCAGTAAAAGTAACACAACCGAGCTACCTAAATGATTAGATTCTCCAGAAGGTAGCCGTTAGCATCCAGCTGCTTTACGTGGTATGGAAAGAGCCCATAAAAGTGTTCTGGTATAAAAGATGGCTTTACACTTTTAACAACTTAATCACTATGGAGAACTTCACATGAGCCCGTCGTCATACAGAGGCAAAGTCGGACAATGTAAACGTCAACACCAAACACGCCATCTTAAGCCCAGTGCAGGAACCTATGCCTGCACTGGCTGGAGGTGCACAGGTCTGCTGGCTGGGCTCATGTAGAGCGACGCGGTGGACCCTTAGCCCTCCACTAGGCTCATGTAGAGCGACGCGGTGGACCCTTAGCCCTCCACTAGGCTCATGTAGAGCGACGCGGTGGACCCTTAACCCTCCACTAGACACTGGTCTCATGTAGAGCGGTGGACCCTTAGCCCTCCACTAGACTCTGGGCTCATGTACAGCGACGTGGTGGACCCTTAGCCCTCCACTAGACACTGTGCAGTCATTCAGGAGCCCTGAAGTAGCCCTGGCTTTAAAGGCCACTCCGGTGTGTTTCATTAGCCCCTCACAGTGGACGTATTGTTGACAGTCAGCAATGTTGACTTTATGGGAGCCAGGACGTCTAATTTGATGTGACAAGTGGCCTCAACCATATCACTATTACTGGCTACCAAAATAATGTCAATCCCTTTTTCTATGTACTCATACATACATTAGATATTACATACATTCAGCATAGATAACATTTCTTGAACAAATCCAAAAGAGTTTTTGCTTCCAAACGTCTCGTTCTAGAAGCCTCTATTGCGGATCGAGGAATCAATCCTTGGTGCCGATAGGCCGGTCGATGGCGAGCAAACCGACAGCTCGCCCCGCTGTGGGGGGGGCTGGGGTCGGGGGGGGGGGGGGTCCTCCTGAGACGGAGTGCTCTTTGTGGCCCTGGCCCTGCCTCAGTGGCCTGCAGCCGGGCCCCGCTCCACCAGGGGCCCCGCTCCACCAGGGGCCCCCTGCTCCACCAGGGGCCCTGCTCCACACACACACACACACACACACACACACACACACACACACACACACACACACACACACACACACACACACACACACACACACACACACACACACACACACACACACACACACACACACACACACACACGGCCCCATTGGACAGCATGTAGTGTGGCGTTTGCTCTGCAGGAATGTACCACAGTGGGGGAGGGGCCCTTGGCTCCTGTAGCGGCTGTGTTAACACATGGAGGGCCCCGCTGGCTGGGCTAATGGGCTCAGAGGAGCTGTGAAAAGCCAGACAAAAGGCCCAGTTCTGAGCTGACCACACAGGACGCTGGCCGGGGTTTCACTGGCCGTGTCCTCTGCTCTCGTGTCGCTGTTAAACTAAGTGGAGTTTTATGGGCGAGGGAAGCAGTGCTGCACACCAGGAGGAACAGCACCACCACCAGGACCTGATGCACCACCACCAGGACCTGATGCAGCGCCACCAGGACCTGATGCAGCGCCACCAGGACCTGATGCACCATCACCAGGACCTGATGCAGTGCCACCAGGAACTGATGCACCACCACCACCAGGACCTGATGCACCACCACCAGGACCTGATGCACCACCACCAGGACCTGATGCACCACCAGGACCTGATGCACCACCAGGACCTGATGCACCACCACCACCAGGACCTGATGCACCACCACCACCAGGACCTGATGCAGCGCCACCAGACCTGATGCACCACCACCAGGACCAGATGCACCACCACCACCAGGACCTGATGCAACGCCACCAGGACCTGATGCAGCGCCA